>NC_090927.1:542792687-543097863 GCF_040938575.1 Ambystoma mexicanum
ATGGCACATTGGTCCACCATAATGGGATGGATGCAAGATTTCAGTACCATGGCATGAGAGCATAACTTACATTTGTGACATTTGACAAAGCCTGCAGGGGATGTAGACAACCATGCAGTCTTAGTCGACATTTTGGGAAGGGGCTTTAAAAAGCATGAGACCAACTTGTCCTTCAACGAAGTGCTCGCCTATATGTTAACAACCGGGGGTGATGAGAGTGAGGATGATAAATCCCTGTCCATTTTGAGAACATGACAATGACACTGAATGATTTTCCTCACATTGTGTGTGGAATTATCAAAAGTGACAGTCAGCCGTGGATCATCATGATCAGTCTGCTTCGCCAATGCGTTAGGATTGAGCAGGGAATCTCTATCAAGGGATCGAGACTTCACATAGGTGTTCTCAATAACCCCCTTAAAATACACCCATAATGAGAAATTGTGGGAGGCTAGAGCACAACATTGTCCAAATTGGACTATATCTGAGCAGCTCCTCTGGTTGCAAACAGATGATCACCAGATGGCTACTGGTGGCATGCAAGGGAAGACCGCAGCTGGCCATTTTATTGTTTACTGATGTGTGCATCCCTAGAGTGTCGAAAGTGACAGTGACAGCAAGGTAAACAATTTCACTGGTGCTATGGTTCTCTCTGAAGGTTAAATTAACAGTATTATATTAATGCTTTTCACAAAGCTGAACCATTCAACCTCAGTCCCTTTCCATATGACAAACACATCATCAATGTATCTCTACCAGGCAACAAATTGCGTAGGGAGAAGCTTCAGAAATAATTACGGATATAAAAGTGTCCTCCCACCATCTCATCTTCAGATTGTAATACGAAGGAGCAAAAGTACTGCCCATGGCGGTGCGGCATACTTGGTGGAAAAAAACACTCTCTAGCAGAAACACATTATTTTCTAAGCAAAACTTAAGCAACTCCAAAATCATAGTGCTGTGGGCCGGAAAATTAAGCGATCATACTTCTAAAAAATGTTTACAAGCATTAATGCCAACATGGTGATCTATAGAAGTGTACATTGAGAAAACATATGTGCTCATTGGGAGCTGGACTGCACTGTACTAGCTGTATTGCGGCGTGAAGCACTACCATTATTTTTACTTGTTGGGAGTTGTGATTTTTAAAAAACTGCTCATTTAACTTCTGTGTGCATGATCTCCTATTCCCCATATTTCCCATTGCTGTTTACCTGTTGTGGTGAATACAAGGGCTAACTGTGCCCTGAATATACTTGTTGGGGCGTAGTCTTTCTTAACACACCTTCTTGCAGAGTCTTTCTCTGCTTGCCTTGATCCACGCAGTCACGTGACTCCCAAATCGACACTCATGTGTCGTCCACACAGACAGCTCAGTGGTCGTGCGCAGCGGGTGCATCTCTTGCGCGCTTAAGTTGCACCAAAGTTAAGTCTGTCTGGGCCCATCCGGGTTCCGGATGGGCCCGGTGGCGCTCTCTGGTGTTTTATACATGTAGTTTATTATTAGGATTGGCAGCTGTAAACCCGGTGCTCCCTGCTCGGTGGTCTTTGACCCCTCCAGTTGTTGGGCCGGTGTCAGATGTTCCTATACCGGTCCTTAAGGTAAAATTGGTTAATGCTCAGTCAATGGTAGCACATTCTAGTTTCATCTATGACTTGCTCACAGCTGGTGAGGTCGACATACTATGCGTTACTGAAACATGGCTAACCGACTCCTCGGCTCCCATGTTCCCACAGTTTTTGGTGGATGGATTTAAGATCATGCATGTAGACTGAGCTGCAGCTCATCCTGGGGGTGGGGTGGCCATTATTATGAAGTCTATGTTAAAAACATGTGTAGTGCCCCTGCCACATGTGTTGGCGATGGAGTCTCAATTAAGGTGACTCTAAATTACAGTCGATTCATATTCTTTTGGTGTATCATCCTCCTGGGACGTATTCTCTTTTTATTCAACCATTTTTTGAACTAATGGCTTCACTGCACTTAAACCACTGTAACCTTATTGTGTTTGGCCATTTTAACATTAGAGTCAATTCTCCATTAGCGCCTTGTCTTGTGCAGTTCCTTGACAGCTTGTCAGATCTTGGGTTTAAACAACTCTTAACTGAACCCACCCATCAGCTGGGTGGCATTTCTTCTGCCATCCATGACATAGTGGTTCTGGTTGTTATGCCACTCTTTTGGACAGACCATTATCTGATCTCCTTTACGGTTCTGCTTATGACTCGGGTTACCTCATCCTGCTAAGCGTAATATTTTTAGGAGAATCTGGCACAGTGTAAAAATGGCTCATGTTGCCTCTTCTGTTAGGGCAAGTTGCGGCACAGTATTGTAGATCTCTCTACTTTGTCCGTATACTTATCACAGGCTGCAGATCATTTTGCACCTTCCAAGCATGAAAAGGTTTGCTATCTCCCATCCCAGATTAAATCAGCGGCTCCATCAGATCCTGTTCATTTATCTGTCCTGCAGGATCTCTTGCCGAGGATTATTCCCTTGCTTACCCAGGCTGTGAACTTCTCTTGCTGCCACAGGCTTATTCCAGCTGAGCTAAAACAAGCCACCGTAGTCCCTTTGTTTAGAAAGCCATCTTTGGATGCCTCTATCTTGTCTAATTTCCATCCTATTTCCTTACTGCCATTTTTTATGAAGCTCCTTGAAACTTTGATTTCGCCTCTGCATTCCTCCTTCTTGGAGTCGTCTGCAATTCTTGATCCTTTTCAGTCTGGCTTTCCACCAGGAAGGGGTACAGAGAGTGTTTTAGTCTCTGTTATGGGCGATCTTGTTACGCTGACCGACAATGGAGGAGTGTGAGCCCTGATCCTTCTCGACTTGTCAGCGGCTTTCGACACGGTTTACCACCCCCTCCTCATCTCTAGATTGGCGGCCATAGGTATATCGGGCCCTGTGCTGGCCTGGTTTACCTCTTTCCTGGCTAGTTGAGGCCAGTCTGTTTCTCTTCCTCCTTTTCTGTCTTTTGTTTACTCTTTGTTTTGTGGGGTCCCCCAGGGCTCCTCCTTGTACCTGATGTTATGTAACATCCACATCTGTTCACTGATTGCCCTCACCCGCTCTCAAGGCTTTAGGCGCTATTCCTATGCGGATGACACGGAAATCCTGGTCCGTTTAGATCTTGACTGGGATGAGGTGGGGTCTCGCTTGTATGATTGCCTTCTGGCCGTGGGGGATTGGATACATACTAGCTGGCTCAAGTTGAACGGGGACAAGACAAGGGGCCTCATTACACGGAAGGCGGTAATCCAGGGTGCTATTAGCACCCTGGACCATGCCAGTAAATTACCGGCACCGCCTTGGTGGAAAGGGGAATTACCACCCAATTCCAAGGTTGGAGGGGCGGTAATTCTCCCTTCCACCATTGCCCTTCCCCATTCCCATTTTTGCCCTATAGGGCATAATGGGAATGGGGAAGGAGCTAATTACGGCACCGCAATTTTGCGGTTGCGTAATTAGCACCAAGGTCCCTTAGCGGGTTGGTTTTTAACGCCTGCAAAAAGCAGGCGTTAAAGCACCAACCCGCTAAGGGACCTCGTAGTAAGGCGGTAATGGTTAACGGTCAGCGTTACCATTAACGGTGGCCGTTAACCATTACCGCCTTCCATGTAATGAGGCCCAAGGTCTTGGTGGTGGGATACTCGGCCATACCTGAATCTCGATCCTCTTCTTTTTGGCCTGCTTGTTTGGGCACTCTTCATTGGTGAAAAATCTGGAGGTTTATCTGTCTTCATCTCTTTCTATGGCTGCACAGGTTAGCACAGTGTGCCAGTCTGGTCATTATTTGCTGCAAGTTCTTTGCAGAGTTCTGCCATTTCTTCCTACCTGCCTGCGCCCGCCAGTGATGGCTGCACTGGTTTTCAGCAGGATAGATTATTGCAATGCTCTTTTTCTGGCTCAACCGCCTGGCCTGATTCCACGTCTACAACTTCTCCAGAATCTGGCTGCTCGAGTTGCCACTGGCACGCCCTACAGCGCCAATTTCCGTCTGGTTTTGCATCATCTGCACTGGCTTCCAGTGCAGCAACGGATTGTGTTTAAATCTTTATGTATTGTTCATCGGGCAATCTATCAAGTTTGACCAGAGTTCATGCAGGATAAGTTCCTGCCGTATATCCCCAGTCAGACTCTTCACTCTAGCAGTGAGCGTCTGGTGGTGGTCCCTAGGTTTCATCTGCAGAGAGTGGGCAGCAGAACCTTTTCTGTAGTGGCTGGTAGGCTGTGGAATAATAACCCTCTGAAGCTTAAACCCACTGAGAACCACTTGGCATTCCGCCGTCTACTAAAAACCACACTTTTCTGCTGATCCTGTTTCTGGTATCTTTTCAGTGGCATTGCTATGTACTACTTCGTGCCAAGGTGCCTTTGGGTGTACGTGCGCATTATAAGTGTTTGTAACATAGCCTAACATAACATCAAGAGTGGCTAGAATCAAACCCTCTTTTCATGGAAGCTCATTGATGTGGTGGATGAAATCCTTGGTGTCCTCTAAATAAGAGGGTAAAACTGAAACAAAAGAAATCTAATTTTCATCTATAAATCGTGACATGTTTTCCAATAATGATCCTGACAAGGTGACAATGGGTTTTCTAGGTGGATTAACCAAAGACTTGTGAATTTTGGGCAGAAAATAAATGGTGGGAATGGTAAAAAATTGTGGGAACCAAAAATGTAGAAATATCATCCAGAATGCCATTTTCACACCACGTGGTAACCAACACCCTTAATGCACATTGTATTTGTGGAAAAGGATTAGTGGGCAAAGGTAGATTACATATTTTATCCTTAAGTTGTCTGATGGGCTTCCGTTTCAATGCTCACCCAAGCAATCAAAAGGACACTCCAATATTGACCCAAACCAACAACAGGATACTCCGATGCTGAATCAAACAACAAAAAAGTATAATCCAATGGGTATGTAGAAGAAGGACTCTCGTAAAAACCCGGACCAAAAATGTCCAGGTATCCTCAATGAGGGAGATCTTCCTACTGATATACCCCTCTGTTTGTTCTCAGACAAAGCAGATGAGTCGATCAATTGAAAGAGCGATAGAGAACCAACACCACTGGGCACGCCAATCTTTAAAGGAAAGGATAGTTTTAGTAAGAACCCCCTGAGACAGTGTTCCATGACAAGAAGACCGTAAGGAGCTGACCTTGCTAAGGAAGGTGCGGAAGTGTCACAGGGCGTTGATGTTGAGATGCTGTTCCCGGGGTGGAGCGTATTCTGAAACAGTAAGACAAAGATGAGACCCAAGGAACTGAGGAATAATCAACTATTCTGGATGTGTGTTTTCTCTCTTACCTACTAAGCTAGTTGAAGACAGGAAGGTGAAAGGGAAGTGAATGAGGGGTCCAAATAATCCAGGAGAAGCAAAAACGACGGTGGAGAAAAAGTAAGGAAGTGAGGTTAGTAAGGACCTAACTTCCCCGGGTGGCACGAGAACGCACTGCATGGCGGGTATGTGCACACCTGGATAACTGCAAGGTGTCCTTTTGTCCTGTGCATTGGTGTTTATTTGGACTCTGCTATTCCCCTGTGGACTCCTGGTATAGGATAGAGTCAGACAGTATGGGATGAACTAACCAGTTAGAGAGGAGAAGGATATGATCGAACCGATATCAGCAGAGATATACTGTGAGGGAATTGGCAGATGGGAATGAACACAAGATGCGGCATCCAAAAGTCAGGCGGAAGCAATCCGTGGACAGAAACAGGTCAGTATTTACTAATCGGGCAGCAGCGGTATCCGGACGTCAGGCAGAAGCAGTCCGTGGACAGAAACAGGTAAGTCAATTCTGGGCAGCAGTGAAACACAAACAGGAGGCAAGGACTTCCGGACCAACGAATACTGCATCACAGAACCTGAAGCGAACCGATTAAAAACCGTCACTAACTTCGAGCAGAAGCAGGGACGCGTTTGTTCACTCTGGATTTATGGGAAGCCGGTAGGCGGCTCTGACCAGAAGGAGTCAAATGATCGGTCACATGATCGAATGCCAGAATAGGCCGTGCTACAGTAGAGCGCATTGCTGCTATACGATTAGCGTAGGACTTACGTGCTCCCAGTTGCTATGGCAATCCCCAATGCTGTGCAAAGGGCAATGAAAGAGAGGGGTGAACACAGGCCGGGTGACCACGCTGCAGGGAAGACTTGTGCCGAAAATGCCTACCAAGAGGCAGACAGGATGGAACCATGACAGTATCCTCCCCCAAAGGCACTGACAGCCCCTTGAAGAATGGAAACGAGCCAGCAGCAAAGGGGCATGCATTTAACTGAGGGGCTTCCACATCCTATCCTCTGGGCGTATCCCTTCCAATCCATTATATAAAACGGGCGACCCCCACGCAATTCCATGTCCAGGACAGCATTAAGTTCATACTCCTTGGAATCCCGTACTTCCACAGGAGCCAGTCGAGTGGGAAGACAGGTAGAAGGCCAACAGGGTTTCAATAATGAGACATGAAAAATGGGGTGCACTCGCCAGTGAGCAAGAAGACCCAAGCGAACAGCCACCGGGTTGATGAGACAGGTAATGGGGTATGGACCAACATAAAGAGGCAGGAGCGACTTGTTGCCCGGTATCTTGAGGTTCTTGGTGGACAACCAGACAAGCATGCCATCCTGGTAGTCGGGAGCTGGAGTGCGGTGTGCATCAGCAAACTTCTTAGTCTGCTCTTGGGCGTGGCTAAGATGGTTCCTGACATTGGTATGCTATGCCATCAGGATGGGTTGGCACGTGGGAGTAGCCGGGTTATCAAGGGACACAGAATGGTCTAAGGGAAAGGTCCTGGCATGCTGTCCGTACAAGGCATGGCTTGGTGACGAAACGGTCGAGGAATGGTGGGAGTTATTCTAGGCAAACTCTGTGGGGGGTAGAACGGAGAGCCAGTTTTCTTGCTACTGAAGACACAAACTTCAGAGGTACTGCTCAAGAGTAGCATTCAGTCTCTCCATTTGCCCATCGGTTTTGGGATGGTATGAACTCGAGAACCTATCCTCGGTATGGAAAGAGGAGGTCAACGCCTTTCAAAAACGAGAGGTAAACTGGGAGCCTCTGTCAGTGACAATGATTGAGTAAAGCCCAAAGAAACGAAAGACATTTTTTAGGAAAAGTGTAGCCAATACAGAAGCAGATAGGAGACCATGACAAGGTACAAAGATCACCATTTTGGTAAAATAGTCCACCACTATCCATATGGTGTCGAAGCCTTGGATCAGTGGTATTTCTACGATAAAGTCCATGGAAGTCATCTGCCATGGTTTGTGTGATATCGAAAGAGGTTGTAGAAGACCCACAGGTTTCCCATGGTTGGTTTTGCATTGGGTACATATAGCGCAGGAAGAAATGTATTCCACAGTGTCACGAGACAATGAAGGCCACCAACACCACCTGCGTAGTAACTCCACTGTGTTCTGCCTACCCGGATGGGTGGCGACCAGAGAATCGTGGCTCAATTGCAGAGATCCACAACGTGTTTCCTCTGTGGGATATACATCCTCCCCTGGACGTACAGCAGGCCATTGAGGACATCAGCATTCAACTCCTGCAGCACAGATGGATTCTGAAAGACCCAATCCTGGATTGTTTGTCTGAGAGATGGATGCGGAGTGCAACCGCAAGCCACCTGGTTGGGCAGAAGGAGTGGTTGATCGGTGCCCCCTGGGGGAACAAGACCGTGTAAACGGCATAGAGCGTTCGCCTTTGAATGTCGGCAGGCAGGGCGATAGGTAATGGTGAAATCAAACTGGGAAAAGAAAGAGTGGCAACGTGCTAGCCTGGCAGTGGAGCACTTCATGGTTCTGAAAGCTCGAAGGTTGCGATGATCTGTGAACACAGAGATGGTATGACGGGCCCCCAAAAGGTGATGCCGCCACTCCGAAAACACATCCTTGACAGCCGGGAGTTCACGTCCTGTCAAAGTGTAGTTTTGCTCATAGGGAGATAACTTCCAGAAGTAAAACGCCACCAGATGTACTTGGCCCATACCAGTGAATTCTTGCGACAGAATAGCCCCTACAGCCACGTTGGAGGCATCGGCCTCAACCAGGAATGGGAGTTCGGGGTGAGGATGTTGCAAAACAGGGGCAGATGTAAAAGCCTCCTTAAGGGAATCAAAAGCGATCTGCGCAAGGGCAATCCACTGGAATGGTTTCTTGGTGCTAGTGAGGGCCTTCAAGGGAGAAGTGATGGTAGAATAGGCATGCATGAAACAGTGGTTTAAAACTGGCAACGCCCAGAAAAGATTGCAGTAGTTTAGTGGAAGTGGGAACAGGCCAATCAAGCACTGTCTTGACTTTTGATAGATTCATTTGGACCCCATTGTTCGTCAAATCGTACCCCAGAAATTCAACTCGAGATGCATTGAAAACACACTTTTCTACTTTCTCAAACAGCCGTTTTCCCTCAATCGTTGCAGAACTGTTTGTACGTGTATGACATGTAAGTCGTAAGAAGGGGAATAGATTAGGATGTCATCAAGATAGACAACAACATATTGGGCTATAATGTCGTGGAATATATCATTCATGAAGAATTGAAAAGTGGCTGAGGCATTACAGACACTGAAAGCATCACCAAATACTCGTATAGGCCATAATGGGTTTAAATGCGGTCTTACACTTATCCCCGTCCCTGATTCAAACCAGATTGTAGGCTCCACGCAAGTCTAATTTTGTAAATATCATGGAAGAGCCCAGTTGATCAAGCAGAATGGAGATGAGTGGTAAAGGATACTGATTCTTTATCATTATGGCATTAGGGTCCCTGTAATCAATACAGGGTCTGAGATCCCTTCCTTTTGTTTAGGCACAAAGAACAAGGGAGAGGCCATCGGAGACTTAGAAGGGCAAATGAAAGCAGATGACAAGGCTGTATTTATATTATCCTTAAGCACTTTATCTTCCTTGATGGTGAGAGAGTAGGTCTGGCCTGAAGGGATCTTGGAGCCGGGAATTAAGTCAATGGGACAATCGTAGGACCTGTGGGGTGGTAGCTCTTCGGCCCTACTTTTGTCAAAGACATCTGCAAAAGCACTGTACTCATGAGGGATCGCTGGTGCAGTGTCCGAGGTAACTGATCCGACCAAGGAGGCTGTGTCTAGAATAGCAGCACACTGAGAGTTCCGTGATGTCATATCAAGGGGTTGACACTGTGAGGCACAAAAATCTGAAGTGAAACAGACATCCTTCTTTTTTCAATGTATGTAGGGATTATGTAACTGCAACCAGGGTAACCCAAGAATAACCTGTAACTGGGGCGCAGTTATGACGTCAAAAGAGAGATACTCAGTGTGGCCATAAACGGTGGTCTGTTCCGCTGTCTGTTCCGTCACCAATCCCAAGACCAGAGCTGATTGGTCCACCGCCTTAACTACTTCTGGTTTAGACTTTGCAACAATAGGGACCCTTCACTCACAGGCGAACTGAATGTCCATATAATTGCAAGTGGCACCTGAATAGATGACAGCATGGGTTGGGAGTGAAAGCACGTAAACCAGATAGAAAAAGACCGGTAAGCACAAAGGAGGGAGAGCAATAACCAACTGGGAGTCTGGCCAAACATCAGCCGACAAGAGGACTCCCTCTATTGCTGAGCCCTGGTGTTTAGCGACCACCGGGCAGGTCTTTTGGGGCAGGTTCACAAGAAATGGTTGGGTGACCCACCGTACAAGCAAAGATCGTCCTTGCGGTGTTGTTCTCTTTCAGCCGTGGTCAACCAACCTCGAACGGTCCCGATTTGCATTGGTTTAGGCTCCACATGAGCGGGAGACAGGGCATCACGCCAGGAGGCTGCTGGGTAGGGTGCCTTCCTTTCAGCCTTTATTTCGGCTCTGCGGGCATCAATTTTTAATACTAGATCCAACAACTCAGGAAAACCCACTGGTACAACCGGAACCGTGGCCAGTGTATCCTTCAGACTATCTGAGAGACCTTTTTGTCTTCAGGCCACCCTGTTTCGGCAGCTAATTGATTGAACCTAGCAAGGTATGAAAGCAGTGGAGTGTCACCCTGCTGGAGATTCAAACATTTCAGATCTGTGGCTTGGGTCTTATAGTGAGTATCAAAAATCCTGTTCATTGCGGTAATTAATGCATCGCAGTAATACAGAACATAGCTTTTGGTTTCCAGCAAGGGACTAGCCCAGGCTGCTGCAGTACCACCCAAATAAGAGAGTATGGAAGCCACCTTTGTTGTAGAATTGGGGAAGGAGGCAGGGCAACACAAGAAATGCAATTTACACTGATTTATGAATGTACAGCATGACCTGGAGTTGCCAGTAAACCTCTTTGGTGATGCCTGGGGAAACTGGTGGACATTATGACCGACACTGGGTCGGGTTGTGGTAGTGAATAGCCAGAACTGACAGCAGTGGCATCGTCGTGTTCATCTGCCCTGGTTTGGGAATGAGCCAAATCCTGCAGAGATTCGATACAATGATGCATAGCATCGTGGGCCGAGGTCATGTCACTTCGAAGGCCCGAGACCAATTGTGTTAAGGTATTGAGCATATCAGAGGCGTCCATAGTGGTGTTTCTGATTCTGTCAATGCACACCCAAACAATCAAAAGGAATCTGTCAGTGCTCACCCAAGCAATCTAAAGGACACTCCAATATTGCCTCAAACCAACAAAAGGATACTCTGATGCTGACTCAAACAAAACAAAGGATACTTCAATGGATATGTAAAAGGAGTACTCTCATAAAAACCCGGACCAAAAAGGTTCAGGTCTTCTCACTGAGGGGGATCTTCCTACTGATATATCCCTCTTTTTTTCTCAGACAAAGCAGATGAGTAGATCAATTAAAAGAGCGATAGAGAACCAACAGGAACTGACTTTGCTAAGGAAGGCGCAGAAGTGTCATGGGGTGTTGATGGTGAAATGCTTTTCCCAGGGTTGAGCTTATTCTGAAACAGTAATACAAAAATGAGACCCAAGGAACTGAGGAATAACCAACTATTCTGGATGTGTGTTTTCTCTCTTACCTACTATGCTAATTGTGGACAGGAAGGTGAAAGGGAAGTGAATGAGGGGTCCAAATAATCCAGGAGAAGCAAAAACGAAGGCAGAGAAAAGGTAAGGAAGTGAGGTTAGTAAGGACCTAACTTCCCCGGGAGACACGAGGATGCACTACATGACAGGTAGGAGAACACGTGGATAACTGCAAGGTGTCTTTTAGTCCTGTGCACTGGTGTTTAGTTGGACTCTGGTATTCCCCTTTGTACCCCCGGGTATAGGATAGAGTCAGGCAATATGGGATGAACTAACGAGTTAGGAAGGAGAAGGAAATGATCGAACCCCTATCAGCAGAGATGTACTGTGAGGGAATTGGCAGGTGGGAATGAACACATGCAGCAGTATACAAATGTCAGACGGAAGCAATCTGTGGACAGACACAGGCCAGTATGTACCAATCAGGCTGCAGCAGTATCTGGATGTCAGGCAGAAGCAGTCCGTGGACAGAAACAGGTCAGTATTTACCAATCAGGCAGAAGCGGTATCCAAACATCAGGCAAAAGCAATCCGTGGACAGAAACAGGTAAGTCAATTCCGGGCAGCAGCGAAGCACAAACAAGAGGCAAGGACTTCCGGGACAATGTATACTGCATCAGAACCTGAAGTGAACTGAACAAAACGCGCACTAAATTCAATCAGAAGCAGAGACGCATGCGTTCACTCTGGATTTATGGGAAGCCAGTAGGCGGATCTGACCACAAGGAGTCACATGATCGGTCACATGATTGAATGCCAGAATAGGCGGTTCTGCAGTAGATGGCGATAGGACTTACGTGCTCCCAGTCTCCATGGCTATCCCCAACGCCGTGCAAAGGGAAATGAACGAGAGGGGTGAAAACAGACTGGGAGACCACAGGGTAAACTTGTGCCAAACACGCCTACCACGAGGCAGACCGGGCAGAACCATGACACTCTCTCACATAGTCACAACGATTTTGCAGGACTATGTTAGAGCCTTTGTCTGATGATTTGATTACAATCTATGGCAGATTCTGTAATTCACGAAATGACTTGGATTGCAACTTGGTGAGATTACGGCATGCAAGTGAGACTGTGCATTGTTGTAAATTCTGCAAATCATAAATACAGAGGTCATGAAATGCCTCTAGACATCCCCCAGTGGGCATAGGGGATTAAACTTGGCCTTCAATTGGGAATATACAGACCACTCTGAATCGATATCAAAGTCACTGAAGCAGATATTAGTGCAATCATATGAAGCATCCTCCAAATGGACAAAGATTTAATATCAGAGATAAGAAGATATGTTTTGCCTGGACGAGGAATAGATTTAGTGACTTTGGCTAGGTTGAATGCAAAAAACTTTTTCAATATGATTTTGTGGAAGAACTGATCAAAATCCAAGCATGTCTGCACATAGTCAAAAGCGTTGGTAAGACAAAAGTTAAGTCCCAGCGTGAGAGGATCCTAATGTGGGTTACTGAGGAGATGGGAAGATAGGTTGATGACCTGTGTTTTCTCCATGAAATGTATGTTTTGCCTTACACCCCAAAGTGGGTCAGCCTGCTCTGGGAGTCTTGAGTTGGGTCATTTCCCACTTTGACCGCAGCAGGTTTTCTTCCAGCTGCCGCTTTGCGTCCATGTAATAAATTGCGCAGTATCCAGGATAACCACTGATCATACAACAAAGGAGGTGTGGGTTTCACCTCAAAACCATGGGCGTAATTTTAGGGGGGGCAGGGGTGTTTGTCCCCCCAACTTTCATGGCACACCATTTTGTCCCCATTCATTTGGCTGGGGCACCTTTTAAACAGATGTCACATCCCCCCCAACTTTTTCAGAAAAATTACTCCACTGCTCAAAATGCATCCCGTGACCTTGCACTAAACAAAAAGGACTCCACAACCATAAACAGAGTTTAGCAAGGACGGTTCTAATCCAAGGGCCCCAATACAAATGTATATATATATTCCGCTTCAGCTAATCATGGAGAATTGTAAGTGACTTCAATCCAGCACTCCAACTAAATCAATGCTTAGTATTGTATGCCCAATGGAAGCCCTTATTTATATATTTTTATGCCAAAGTTCTTTAAATCTGGATGATGAACCCTTATATAACGCCCCTCTCTTTTAATTCCCCTGACCTCACTGAGCCAAGAAGTAGGTTTGTTTTGCAAATTAAAAGGTTTATTTGAAGAATTGAACAATATATCACATGTTTATGAATAAAATAATATCTGAATAGCATACTTATGAATATGAACAGTAATCAGTAATGGGTAATATTACAAAATCAGCAATCTCTTTAATCACTTAGGAGTAGGAATAGGAAGGATACGGTAGCAGGGAATACTTTATATGATTCAAGGAAATGCAATGATAGGAAAGAATGCAACACAGAAATAAACTTAATATGATTTCAATCAAAAGATAATATGGTCACTTTTTCCCCTGTTACTACTCACTCCCCCCACTATTATGCAATATGAGAGATGGAAATGAGGGCACACAGGTTTCAAGAATACAATCAATAATGCAGTTCAATTCCAGTTCCCCCCAGCAAGCTTAGAGAGACACAGGAATGATTTTAAAACAGGCAAAAATACTTTTGAATGTGATTGCAATGAAGGTGAAAAATATGCTAAAATGATTTTTATTCACTAAATGAGATTCAGGATAAGTAAGAATCACTTTGGATTGGTTCAGGTCAACGCTAGTAATGATTCATGAATGATTATCAGATGGTAAACGAAATTCAGCAATTGTAAACAAGACAAAGCTATTCTGATGCGTTAAAATGGAGCTAAATGGCAATTCGCAGCAATTTTTCCACGTGTGTGAAACACGATTATTGAACAACTATAATGAATTGGAAAGGTTTGTGGAATCTTAGCTTTAAAATGACATTTAAATTTTGGTTCTAGGACGTGTGGTTCAAAAGTTACAGAGGTTCTTGTGAAGGTAGATTTTTTTAGAAATAAAGTCAAGATTTCGGAAATGACAGATCGCGCTTTAAAGATTTACCAACAAGGATAGGATTAAACTAAGGAGCTATGAAGAAGCAAGACATTCAACGGGCAGCCACCAGAACTGCAGCGCCACTGCTCTGGTCTCTGTCCGTCAAAACACCTGTCCCTCTTCAGAAAATATCAGCGCAGAGATGATTATTGCTGCAATTATCGAGACAATATAATGAGAAGAATTCAGGATGGACAAGATTCTATAATGCAGTTCTGGACAGGTTGAAATGGATTGAATATGATTACTTTAAACTAAGAGATGAATATGTACAGTTCTAGACTAGCTACTCACTCCTAGGCTTAGAATGGAGTGGGCCTCGTCAAACATCTGGTCAAGGGTTTGGCTTCACTCACCACCGGATGGTCACAGGCACTGGGTTCTGCTCACAGCACGGCCTCTGGTCTGGGCCTGATGGGTTCTGGATACAGCACTGCTCTCTCTGGGTCTGGATCTTGGTTCTAGCACAGGGTTCTTAGCTAGAAGCAACACAGCTCAGCCAGGCTGTTGAATAGTTTGGTTAGGCCCCGTGGAGGTTTAGGGGTTAGAATCAGGTTTGCAAAAGATTCTGAAGCCTGCTGAAAAGGTTTAGCTTGTGGGTTAGGCCTCTCTGCTTCAAGGTTCTAGAGTGTGGGTTCTAGAGTTTGGATCTATCTGGAGTCTTGATCTATCTGGAGTCTGAAGTCTGGAATCTAAGTTCTGGAGTCCTGCAGGGCGCTTCACCAAGAAATCAGATGATGAGTGGAAAAGGTGTGTCTCTGGGTCTCAGCAGTCCCTATTTATGTATTTCCAAAGTGGGTGGGGAGGCTGACTCTCTATGCCCAACCCTCTAAGGATCCTGATAAGTCAGAGAATTTCATGTCCCCTGATTTGAGACAGGAGCAGTGTTTCATATGTGTCAGAGTGATGCTGTGTTTTATGGCTTAACTGAAATCCCTCCCCTTTACTTTTACATAGAAAATCCATTTTTCCAAAAACATATTTTCCAGACACACAAGTTGTTCATATTACATATACACACCACAGCTTAATTAAGGCATGTCTCTGTTCAAGTCCCAGGTTCCTACGAGCTTGGGTTCAGAAATAACCACTTATTCAGGCTTTTGGTGGGTTTCCCAATATTGGTTCTGCACCAAATTGTACACAGGCATGCACACTCCATCTGATCACATCTCTGTAATTTTTCTTGTCCCTAGCATAAACATAGCAGCTACAATATGAATACATTCCGGGGTTTAGTCTTAGAACATTGCACAGATTTTCGCTTAGTCTTAAATTGTGAGTGAATTTTTCATTTCAAGAACCTCAAAGTTTCACATTTTTGTCAGCTTGGTACAATTTCTTATAAGCATTTTTATAAAACATACATTTGCTTTCAATTCAATTCACATCTCAGTCTGGACCAGCCCTAGAGCTGGGCTGAGTCAGATGGTCACATGGCCTGCCTTCCTGCCGGAGCAGTTGTTGACCAGTCACACCCAAATTAGCATTCCTTTTCAGTTGAAAGACTCTATTGTCTCTTTCTCCTGCCAGCAGAGGAATCCCCTCCCCATCTGATTAACATGTCCATGTGACATCCTCCCTTTTGGTGGGAAGGCCCAAGGTGTGAAGGGTTCTCAGGGAAAGCAAGCCTTTTGGAGTTTTAACTGCATCAGGTTACTTTCTGATCAATTGTAACATAGTTCATTGTAAAAAAAAAAATACATTTATACATTTAAAATAAGCAACATATCTTTAAATCTTGTCTTTCTCAGCATCAAATCAATGTGTGGCACTCTACATGGCATTTTGATGGAATTCTCTTTTTTGGCATATTTAACTTCTGAAACACAGCTCTCCTGTCAGAATTATAAATCGCCAGCACCTGTCAGAGGCGAGTAAAGATATTACACCCATTTTTGACAGCTGTCTTTCCATCAGTATCTTTAAAAGGGGATTTTGCTCTGATAGCATATGCTTCTTGCTGACATTGTATTGATATGGATTCTTGCAGTAGAGTAATGTGGAACACCCAACAGAAGGTTGGATCTTTTTTGGTGTTTTTGTGAGCCATGATTTTAGCACATTTTTGACAATCAAGAAAACGGATTCCCAAACAGCTCTCTGTTTCTTTTGGCAATCAGCAATGCTATTTCGAAGTGGTTTCAGGCTACTTTGTGGGTAGCCCAATGGTGGTTTTTGGCAGTGGTCTCGTGTGTTACCACTGACATAGGCAAGAGTAGATGGAGGCCTATTTTTCAGGTTTTCACTGCACAATTTCTGGTGAGTCTAGCGAGCAGCATGTTTTCCAGTGGCCATTATGATGTTTCTGCTGCCAGCAATGCACAGTGATGTTGCAGGGCTTGGATGAGTGGGTTGATACATCCCACAGAATTTAATAAAACAACAGTCGGTTCTGCACCATGTTGCACGGGCGTTTGGCAATTTTCCACCATTTTTACAAAAAGCATAACAGTTAGGAACATGTAATTTACTCCCCATGTTCCTAATTTTACCCTACACCAGCATGCCAATTCTCAAATTCGGGATATGTTCAGCGCAGCCAGGGCCACCTTTTAGCTGCTCATTACAATTCACTAAGTCGTAGGTGAATTAATTTTTTTTCAACTAAATCACCTGGAAATGATCATAAAAACATACGTGTAATCAGTGTGACTTGTGATTTCTGGGAAAATGCAACAATTGTGATTGTCCATTTAAACAAAGGGAATCTTCATCTGTGCAAATATGAGCTTCCCTTCCTCCAGGCTATTTGGCACACTTAGCCAGCCTGTAACCCAAGTTTTTTTTTTGTATTAGTCTCTTTGTTGTTTGAAGTGTACCCTGCAGATCGTAAATACCTGGGATGCACTGCCTCACAGAGATCCCCCTCCCCACATTCCAGTCATGCACTGGCTAGAGCCATTTGCTTTGCACAGAAATTAGCTTTCAGAAACACCAAGTCTGTGGAAAGTCTGTTTTCAACCTCTTAGGTGCCAAACTTTATTGCAGTTGTAAATAGCTGGTATGTCAGCCAGACTTTCAGTGGGAGAGTCCTTTGAGAAGTTTGCCCAACAACAACAAACCGGTCTGCCTCGGGCCTACAGGAACCTTTCATGGACGAGTGTGCCGGTAGGGGCCCTGAACAACCGGCAGACCTGACCTGCCGGTAGTTCAGGCCCATAGCAGCAGGCTTTTCACGGAAGCACTGGCGCTGTAAACAACTGTGCCGGTGCTTCAGTATACCCATTCCCATGGAGTCTTATGGGACTCCATGGTAATGGAAATGTACTGTACCGCCGCTGCATTTGAAATCCCGGTAACAGCGGGATGTCTGGCAGCAGAAACGGTAATGCAAGGTTGCCATCAACCCACCGGTAGCACCAGCGGGTTACCGGCAACCTCATAATGAGGCCCAGTGTTTGAAAATCCTGCTTTCCATGTGAAAGGGGCTTTTGCATTTTTTTCTGCCACTCTGGATACAAATGCTGTGGTTCCTTTTATATTGCCAGGTATGCATTTTCACATGGCACTTCCATGTGTTCCTTGCAGAAACCCCAC
Organism: Ambystoma mexicanum; assembly: GCF_040938575.1. NCBI lineage: Eukaryota > Metazoa > Chordata > Amphibia > Caudata > Ambystomatidae > Ambystoma > Ambystoma mexicanum. The sequence continues at coordinate 542,810,242 of NC_090927.1, forward strand.
AATTTTTCCTCTGGACCCTTCAGTTCTGTGGGTTTAGGGCCATTGATTAGACCCCACATGCCCTAGTACTATACAGAATAGAAATCTGGGCATATAGTAAACGTGACTGGCTGACAAAGCTGGAAGCCACACTATACAGGCGATTTCTTTTTCTATCCCAATCAACAGTGCTAGGGGAAATTAATGAGGAGCTGGGTTTGACAACTTGGAAAACACTGGCTGGCTTCAAGGCGATTCAATTTATCCTTAAAATTATTCAGACAAAGGATCAGGATCCAACTTTTTCCATTAGGCGTGGACTAAATAAGTGGGGGTTTCCCAGAGAGTCCGAGATTGGGTGGTTAAGAGAGGGCATTTCTGATCTAGATGGTGGCTGATTGGATCTTCACTCTTTGAGTAGAGCGGAAGTAAATCTGGCAATATAGAAATTGACTGGGGTATGATATGAAAAGCTTTAAGAAATAAGAAAAGTATGGTGGAGTATCGTAAAGATTTCCCACCAGAAAGCAAAAGAACCACATACCTCGACCTCTTCCATTCATGTACGAAAAGGAGGTGGAAGACAGTAATAAGATTAAATCAATTTGTGACACAGGAGCACATTGGTACACATTAAAAGGTTCCTCGAGATGAACGAACATGCCACTATGGCAAAGGAAAGGAAGTAGGAACTGCACAACATCTGTACATTGATTGCGGAGGGTTAGATAGCACAATATGTGCACAATATGCTGAAAATAAATTGAAAATGTTTGTGAAGTATTAATGAACAATTAAACACATTGCTAAATTGGCGTGGCATTTGGATTTAAAGACCTGATACATTTTTTAAGACTGCATTATTTTAGTTCAGTGTTTTGTTATCTGAATTGAATTGGTTTATTTGTGTTCATGTATGCATGAAGTTATATGTAAAGTGATGAAACGTTCTGGTAGGTTGAGCTTTATATCGTCAGCCATGATGTAAAACCAAAGTTATTAAAACGTTTTGGGAAACGTTGACTGGAAGGCAGAGCCTTAATGAGTAAAGGCTGGGGCGAGGCATATGAACGTGGAGTTAATGTCTGTGCCTTTGGGTTTGCATGCCTGCCTGTGTACCTGCATGCTTCCAGGCCAGTCCTCTACTCGCCTAGCTGCATGTCTTTCTGCCTCTCTGCCTCCTTCCTGTCCATCAGATTATTTGGGCCTAATTCATGGAATTTTTAGCACAGTGCAAAGTGATTTTGTATTGGTGCCCAACAAACACGGTGATTCACAGAGTGGTGCAAAATGTACTTTGCACCAATCTGTGAATCAGGGTGTTTGTTGGCAGTGCAAAGTCACTTTGCACAGTGCTAACAATTATATGAATCAGGCCCTTTGTATGTCTGTGTGTCTGCCTCTCTTCATGAATAGGGGCCAGATTCACACACGTTTTAACATGGGAATGTCCCATTGAAAACATATTTGTAAATCAGGCCCAATAGGTCACTCCGTTTGCCTACATGCATGCTTTCCTGGATGTCTATCTGCTCGTGTGCATGTCTGCCTGCCCCTCTTTCTCCCTTCCAATGTGCTACATGTCTTCGGCCATCTGAGCATCGATCTTGCTGCCCCCTGGTGACTGTCCTGGTGACTGTCTGTCTCTAGCTATATCCATGCCTTGCCTCTAGCTGTCTGCCAGGCTATACACGCCTTCCAAGCGCGCTGTCTACACCGGTTGCTGTCTGACTGTGCAATGCAACGGGGGACCCTGGGATCGCACTGCACAGAGTTAAAAGATACCAGTGCCAGCCTTTTAGACTGGGCAGCGGGGGTCGGACTGAGACACACAACTGGCTCGGGCTCCAATGCAAAAGCGGCCCACCGTTGCAAATAGGAATTCATTGCTTTTGTGACAGACTGATTTAGTAGGCAAGGGAGAGGTTTTTTTAGTCAAATGTGTTACTTATTCTGCATTTTAAAGGGTATATGCTCAGCAACACCATGCAAAACCACTAGCCGGATAGAGAAGTAACTAATCAAAGTGGCCCACTTTGGCCCTCAAAATTGCTGTGTGCGAGAAATCGGGCAGCTGTATTGTGGTGGCCTAAACACGTCTCAGGCAGAAGCCAATATCAATGCTTCGATTGCATTGTGGGTTGGGGGTCACTCTGACAAGTGCGTGTGGTCTCCTCGACACCCTGCCGGCTGCTGGCGCGCGCCCCGCTCTGATGCCGTCTCGCAGTCAGTCTGGCCTGCACTCCGGGCAGAGGGGCAGCATTGCCCCGCCGCCCGCGTCTTGTGCAGCTCTCGGGACCATTATGCAGGATTCATGATATCACATCAGCAGAAGCTGCTGCGGAGTGATGGGCGCCCACCGCCTCCCTGCCCACTCAATATTACAGAGATTTGTGCTGTCAGGGCCAGTGACGCGCAGGAGGAAGTTGCCCATGTACGGCTGCTGGAGCCAATGATATCACCAGAATAGGCGGCTCCTGTCTAAACAGGGATCATTTGTGAAATTAGATTACAGGCTCTTATCTGGGAACCGGGAGACAGAGGCACCTGCTTCGTGTAATTATTGTCCTGGGGAATAGCGCGGGGCTGTAATACAAGCACACGTCTTCATTTCCAACTCTGGTCCATGGGCACAGCTGCTCGTCTCCTTGCTTCCCCGAAGCGAGCCCCGCATCCTTCTGGAATCCAGCTCCACGTCTTCCGAGCTGTTGAGCTATATGGGACATGCATTGCAAGCCTATGCTGCCACACTGCTGCAGTGTACTTGTTTTGCAGAACTGTGGAGCAGCCTAACGAAAGCTGAGAACGGGAAGCTTTTTGGATCTATTATTTGTCATCTCTGGTCTTCGCTTTTTTTTAATTTTATTTTTTTATTAAGCACCTGATTGCTTCCTACTGATTTGCCGTTTTCCTGCCTTTGAAGGAGCTTCATGCCACAGAAATGGCTGGATGTTGCCGGTAGCAGAGCGGGGGTTTGCAAGGTAAGGCAGAGACCAGCCCTCCTTTACTCAGCCGGATCGCCTCATTTAATGTCATTTAGTTGGGGTTCAGCTTGCAGAAGACGGTGCATAGGTCAGCATTCAGCTGGTTTGCCACGGACATGCTGCCATTTGCCTGCACTTTGTACCATGCCTCCTGGTTGCCTTCGCAGCCCTGGCCTGATCAGTCTCTGAGCAGCAGGCACGGTGCTAGTGCTGCTGCTGCAGGCGCGCAGGTCGGGCATAAGGCGGCTTTCTGCATGATCCTTCTAGGATGAGATGTGTTCCCTGTGTCATTTCGTTGTGTAGGTAGATTGCCATTTTTACAGCATGGGTGGATAGCAATCCGAGCAGTGCAGGCACTGAACGAGAGGCTGCAGATGTCATCATCGCCTCGGTTGCCAGCCTTTCATGTCTGCGTTTTTAAGCACTCCGGAGTGGCATTTGGATAAGGGGAAATGGGTTTGCCCTGGGTGTTGTGTAGCGCCTCTGTACGTGTGTTGTTGGCTGTGTCGCTTGCTGCATTGGGGAAGGAGGTGTCTTCTGCACTCGCCTCGTTTGTAGTTCTGGAAACTGAGAATATGTTTTTGAAGCAAGGAGGGTGGTAGGTGATACCTGTCGGACTCTGAACACGCGGGGAAGGGCATTACTTCATAAACGAAGCGCAGTGCCACGCGAACAGCGCCGTGCACCTGTGCAGCCCGGCGTGGGCGCAGCGTGGAGCCGCAGCCTGCACGCGTTCCGCACGTTGCGGTCGGTCTGTCTGTGAGGCATGCAGCGGTGGGTGGGCTGCCATGGCTCGCTCGCTCGAAAAGCTGCCCGCAAAAGGCTCCACGCTCCGCAGCCAGGCAGCCTCGGTTCACTCGGGAATTAACATATCCGTGCAACTTTGTGAAGAGAGGCCGGTGCGGCGACATTCACGGAGTCGGGGCTTTCCTCCGCCCCCGCTCTCCGGCGCTCTCCTCGTCCCCGCTCCCGCTGGCGCATTCTTCAGCGCCAGCGCAGATTGATGCGTGAGCGCCGGCTATAAATAACGCAGCGGTCGCTAATGGTTTCACGTGCGGCGTGGCGCCGCCTCGCGCGGGCCTGCGTGGCCTGGCGTTTACGTGGAGCCGGGGCTTGCACGTGCAGTGTCATTTCGGAAATGCGCTCGCTCTCTGTGGGCAGCTCGCCGGACCGGGGAGATGCGCCATGTGAATTCACCTTTAGCTCTGGCACGGGTGTACATGTGTCCGAGAGGACCGTTGTGAAAGGCCGTATATTTCTGTGTGCGTGCCGGCGCCTTCCTGCAGCTGGTTCATGCTGCCGAGAGGGCCATTATTTAGCAACAAGTGATGGCCCAGCGGCCCCTCGTTACCGCGCTGTCATGCACAGCACCCACAGTGTTACTGTCTTCAGTAGATTCATCGGAATGAAGGGTTGTTGCAGTTTTAATGGGCATATTTATTTACTTCATGTGGAGTCTATTAGCAAGGGTACAGGCTAACACACAAGGAGTATGCTCGGATTGTGTGTTTGCATTTTTAACTTCTTTTTACTTCTACATTCTCATAAGCAGTGTCTCTTCGGCCCATGCAGTTGCATGTGTTACCGCGTGCCCTGGGTCACCATGCACTCACCCTCCCGTTCACTCTGTACTCCTCGTGTTATCCTTCGGCACGTTTTGCATTCCATGAAGCCTCCGTTTCTTGCATTGCTGTCCTCACTCACCACCTCCATCCATCCGCGAATTTGAAGCCAGCAGCTCTTGTCAGGCTGGGAGTTGTAGTTCACTTTCTCCATTATGAGTAAGGACATAGAGTCCGTCCCAGCATGCAAACGCGGTTGACTAGAAAGCCAGGACTGGGCACTTGATCATGATACCATGAGCCTAGTAGGCAATTATAGGACTGTCTATGGAAATATAATTACTGTGACTGGTGCAAATCACAACATAAAGTGGCTGCCATGGCAAGTGTGGTGTCATTGCCACTTCTGAAAGTGTTGGGTCAGTGCCATGGATGGGGCGCAAATAGTCATAGAATTGATGGTTTGTCGGCCATACGCTTTAAACATGCTTGGAGCCCCCCCTGCACTATATGTGTTAACCCACAAGAATGCCATTATTGTCCCCTGCCTTCAGAATGACAGAACATGAACACCAATCACAACCTAGCCTTAGCCAGCATGCACTTGGCACAGCATGTAAAACTACACAAAACAGCTGATAGTGAAACCTACCGTGCTTTTGTATGGTTGTTGCTTTACAGGCTACTGTGCTCCCATGCACGGTAGATAACCAGTCCATCCGTATGCAGACAGAGTAACAAACATAACCTGGGTGTGGCATTCCACCCCACCCCAGGTAGCACAGGACACATTGCTTTGGTGTTCGCAATAAAAGGCAGTGGCATGTTATTTGCACAGTTATGGTCATAACACAGACATAATCATAATTACATAACCATAATATACTGTACTTTTGGGCACTGGGTCCATGAGGTTTCCTCCTCTGGCCTGTGCCGTCTTCCTTGTCCAACGACAGTGTGGTTAATGTGCGGTGGCCTGTCTTCTTTCTCCTTCTTCTCTCCCTCTTTCTAGGGTGGGGGGTTCTGGGAAAAAGTAGCGAGAGACTCTGTGTATGCAGTGCACTCTTGTCTGGGTCCCCGTGCAGGGTCCCAAACTGATTCTGCTTCCTTATATTGGACCCAGGGGCTGGACCTGGGTCTTTGTTGTGCCTATTTGGAGGGCTGTGCTGCCAAGCGCCACCCGGCTGGCGCCGATGATGTTAGCACCTGGGGTGCTTTCTGTAGGTTTGGCTCTGCCTGTTTCCTGCCCAAACCTTCCTGGGTGCTTAGCACCTCAGTGGGTGGAAAGGCAAGGTGTTGCTTAACACCTTGCTCTTCATTCTTCTTCTTAAGGCTTGTCGACCATGCGTCTGCCTAGTATGAGGGAGGAGAGAGAGGGGCAGAAGGGGAGCGCCTGCCCATTTGTGTTGGGCTGGTGCTCGGGCCCTCTCCCCTGCTTGACCGCCATGGGGCACAGGTTACCTGCTCCCGCTTGGTACCCTTGCAGCGAAGGCCAGAACCACCTCTCTATGAGAAGCTGTCACATTTGGTTCATGTGTGGTTTTCTGGAATGGCAGCTCATGTCAAGTTCCTGGATTTTTTCAAGATGAGACAGCCGCCTGCTTTGAACCTACAAACGATGCAATGTGTTGCAACCCACTTGTCACACTCTGTGATCCTGTGTATACGACCCCACATCCCTCAAATCCCTAATCTGACAAGCGCTACACGTTGCATCACATAACCAGAATGAGGCATACACCCAGTGGTGCAACACCGTTGGGCTGACTGGGCTTCATCTCTCCCCCCAAACGCCTGAAGTTTTTGGCAATGTTGGCTTGACCTGGCTGACCTACAGAACCATGGCCAGACAGAACAGGACACAGATGTTAAACAACACCTGGACTTCTTCGCTATTAACAAACGTCCTTTAATTACTAATGTAAAGCATTTCACTGTTAGCACCTACATTCATTTGCAGACATTTTTAGAGAATTGAAATCATGATCTGGGGTTAGTACATGTATGCAAGCGGAGTGATTGGAGGGGGGGAGGAGACTGCTCACTCTCACAGTAGTCCTTAGGTGGGTGCTTTCAGACCCAAATGAGAGTTAACTGCATGTAAAATTGAAGGTGCACTAGAATAGAAATTCTCATTAGAATGCATAAAGAAGTTAGATGCCCCTCACACAACTAAGTTTGCACCTCCCCCACCATCTCTGAAGTTTGTGCCCCTGCAAATAAGAGGCTGTGCAAATAATACATACATGCAAGTTGCATGTATTATAACCTTACAGGATTTGAACTAACTGCATTCCATTATGCTCTGCCCAGACTGCTGCGCATTTTCGGCAAGTCTGTCTCTTAATCTTTGAATAAGCAGAAGGTTCAATGAAAGCAAAATCACAGGGAATCCAATAGCATTGTGTGCAGCCCCCCTTTTTTGAAAAACTGGATGGACACTTTGTAAACTCATCGGAGATTTGCTCCCTGCACTGGATTTTGCTGCCTTTTCGGTTAGGGCACACAATGATGCCTTCAGATTCTATCTTGGCACCCCTATGGTTCTGCTATATGGGGGGAACCCTTCCTTGCAGGCTTCAGCTGGGACCCTACCGGACAGGCTTTAGGTGGGACCCTTCCTTGTAGGATTCAGCTGGGACCCTTCCTGGCAGGCTTTAGCTGGGACCCTTCCTTGCAGGCTTTAGCTTTGCTGGGACCCTTCCTTGCAGGCTTTAGCTGGGACCCTTTAGGCTTTAGCTGGAACCCTTCCTGGCAGGACTCAGCTGGGCCCCTTCCTGGCAGGCTTCAGCTGGGCCCCTTCCTGGCAGGCATTAGCTGGGACCCTTCCTGTCAGGCTTTAGCTGGGACCCTTCCTTGCAGGCTTCAGCTGGATTCCTTCCTAGCAGGTTTTAGCTGGGACCCTTCCTGGCAGGCTTCAGCTGGGCCCCTCCCTGGCAGGCTTTAGCTGGGACCTTTCCTGACAGGCTTTATCTGGGACCCTTCCTTGCATGCTTCACCTAGGCCCATTCCTAGCAGGCTTTAGCTGGGACCCTTCCTGGCAGGCTTCAGCTGGGACCCTTCCTGGCAGGCTTTAGGTGGGACCCTTCCTTGCAGGATTCAGCTGGGACCCTTCCTGGCAGCCTTTAGCTGGGACACTTCCTTGCAGGCTTTAGCTGGGACCTTTCCTTACAGGCTTTAGCTGGGACCCTTTAGGCTTTAGCTTGGACCCTTCCTTGCAGGCTTCAGCTGGGCCCCTTCCTTGCAGGCTTCAACTGGGCCCCTTCCCTGCAGGCGTTAGTTGGGACCCTTCCTGGCAGGGTTTAGCTGGGAAACCTCCTTGCAGGCTTCAGCTGGGTCCCTTTCTAGCAGGTTTTAGCTGGGACCCTTCCTGGCAGGCTTCAGCTGGGCCCCTTCCTGGCAGGCTTTAGCTGGGACCCTTCCTGGCAGGCTTTAGCTGGGACCCTTCCTTGCTTGCTTCAGCTGGGCCCCTTCCTAGCAGGCTTTAGCTGGGACCCTTCCTGGCAGGCTTCAGCTGGGACCCTTCCTGGCAGGCTTTAGGCGGAACCCTTCCTTGCAGGATTCAGCTGGGACCCTTTCTGGCAGGCTTTAGCTGGGACCCTTCCTTGCAAGCTTTAGCTGGGACCCTTCCTTGCAGGCTTTAGCTGGGACCCTTCCTTGCAGGCTTCAGCTGGATTCCTTCCTAGCAGGTTTTAGCTGGGACCCTTCCTGGCAGGCTTCAGCTGGGCCCCTTCCTGGCAGGCTTTAGCTGGGACCCTTCCTGACAGGCTTTATCTGGGACCCTTCCTTGCATGCTTCAGCTGGACCCATTCCTAGCAGGCTTTAGCCGGGACCCTTCTTGGCAGGCTTCAGCTGGGACCCTTCCTGGCAGGCTTTAGGTGGGACCCTTCCTTGCAGGATTCAGCTGGGACCCTTCCTGGCAGCCTTTAGCTGGGACACTTCCTTGCTGGCTTTAGCTGGGACCCTTCCTTGCAGGCTTTAGCTGGGACCCTTTAGGCTTCAGCTGGGCCCCTTCCTTGCAGGCTTCAACTGGGCCCCTTCCCTGCAGGCGTTAGCTGGGACCCTTCCTGGCAGGGTTTAGCTGGGACCCTTCTTTGCAGGCTTCAGCTGGGTCCCTTTCTAGCAGGTTTTAGCTGGGACCCTTCCTGGCAGGCTTCAGCTGGGCCCCTTCCTGGCAGGCTTTAGCTGGGACCCTTCCTGGCAGGCTTTAGCTGGGACCCTTCCTTGCTGGCTTCAGCTGGGCCCCTTCCTAGCAGGCTTTAGCTGGGACCCTTCCTGGCAGGCTTCAGCTGGGATCCTTCCTGGCAGGCTTTAGGCGGAACCCTTCCTTGCAGGATTCAGCTGGGACCCTTCCTGGCAGGCTTTAGCTGGGACCCTTCCTTGCAGGCTTTAGCTGGGACCCTTCCTTGCAGGCTTTAGCTGGGACCCTTTAGGCTTTAGCTGGGACCCTTCCTTGCAGGCTTCAGCTGGGCCCCTTCCTTGCAGGCTTCAGCTGGGCCCCTTCCTTGCAGGCTTCAACTGGGCCCCTTCCCTGCAGGCGTTAGCTGGGACCCTTCCTGGCAGGGTTTAGCTGGGACCCTTCTTTGCAGGCTTCAGCTGGGTCCCTTTCTAGCAGGTTTTAGCTGGGACCCTTCCTGGCAGGCTTCAGCTGGGCCCCTTCCTGGCTGGCTTTAGCTGGGACCCTTCCTGGCAGGCTTTAGCTGGGACCCTTCCTTGCTGGCTTCAGCTGGGCCCCTTCCTAGCAGGCTTTAGCTGGGACCCTTCCTGGCAGGCTTCAGCTGGGACCCTTCCTGGCAGGCTTTAGGCGGAACCCTTCCTTGCAGGATTCAGCTGGGACCCTTCCTGGCAGGCTTTAGCTGGGACCCTTCCTTGCAGGCTTTAGCTGGGACCCTTCCTTGCAGGCTTTAGCTGGGACCCTTTAGGCTTTAGCTGGGACCCTTCCTTGCAGGCTTCAGCTGGGCCCCTTCCTTGCAGGCTTCAGCTGGGCCCCTTCCTGGCAGGCGTTAGCTGGGACCCTTCCTGACAGGCTTCAGCTGGGACCCTTCCTTGCAGGCTTCAGCTGGGTCCCTTATTAGCAAGTTTTAGCTGGGACCCTTCCTGGCAGATTTCAGCTGGTACCCTTCCTGGCAGGCTTTAGCTGGGACCTTTCCTAGCAGGCTTCAGCTGGGCCCCTTCCTGGCAGGCTTTAGCTGGGACCCTTCCTAGCAGGCTTCAGCTGGGCCCCTTCCTGGCAGGCTTTATCTCAGACCCTTCCTTGCAGCCTTCAGCTGGGACCCTTCCTGGCAGGCTTTAGCTGGGACCCTTCCTTGCAGGCTTCATCTGAGCCCATTCCTAGTAGGCTTTAGCTGGAACCCTTCCTGGCCTGCTTCAGCTGGGCCCCTTCCTGGCAGGCTTTAGCTGGGACCCTTCCTTGCAGCCTTCAGCTGGGACCCTTCCTTGCAGGCTTCAACTGGAACACTTCTGCCCAGGCTTCGGCTGGGCCCCTTCCTGGCAGGCTTTAGCTGGGACTCTTCCTGGCAGGCTTTAGCTGGGACCCTTCCTTTAAGGATTTAGCTGGGTGTAGTTTATATACATGGGCGATTGCTTCGTGAAAGACTTTTGCATTGTAAAGATGTCTGCCACCATTGCATGACAACCTGTGTATATCCACTAAAGGAGGAGTGGAACTTTAATCAATGAGGATGACATGATTATTTCTAAGCAATGGCTGAAAGATAGCACGTTTGGAATGCCCTCTCATTTAAAATGCCAATGCTTTGGATTCAGCACCCCCACTGGTGCAGCAAATAAAGGGCTCCTTGCCTCCAGCTAAGTGTCAAGTAAACAGCGGCTATTAAAGAATCACGCCACGCTGGTTTGCGGCCCGCCCTTAAACACACTTTACTAGAACAGCAGGAGGCTCAGTTCTGTTGGTCGGCTGATACTTGTTCCGATACTTTGTGCCCCTGCAGCAGTCTCAAACTTCTCATGCACCAATACATCACCACCACATCCAGGCAGGCTAGAGGACAAGTGATATTTAAATGTTGGTGCAACACTTTTATTCAGCAAGACGTCAGATTGTATGACTGATATAATCATAGACGAGAAAGCAAGTGAAAAGGAGGCCCATTCTGAGGTCCAGTACGTTGGTTTAACCAAATTGGCATCTACGCAGCCCTGGGCAGACTTTCGTTCATCAGCTGCCCTTAATGGACCTTCCACTTACATAGTAGATGCTTACAATGTTAAACAAAACATGTAACTGGGAACGTTTTGGACCTGATTTACACAAATGTTTTAACGTGTAAAACTCCCATTGAGAACATTTTTGTAAGTCAGGCCTTTAGTCTTTAAGGCCCAACGGAAACTGCGTTCTTCAGGCTAATATTTACTTGTTCACATTTTTGTATCAACTGTGCATTAAAAAAAATAGTATATGAAAAAGTAAGTGGCATAAGACTTCTGCTTCGCAGTCTAAGCTCGACACTTTGTATTGTCCATTCATTGGTGGCCGAGTCAGTGGGTCAGTGGACTAATGCATCCACTACAGGGGTCTGTGTATGACCTCATGGTCACAGGTTAAAATCCTGTCAGGTCCACTCAGCCCTTCCCCCTTCTGAGGTCGACAAAATGAGTACCCTTCAGTGAAGTAACAATAAACATCTGTCATTAGCACCAAAAGGCCGCTTCATGGTTTCAATGTGCACTTTGGCAATACGCCTGTTATGTTATTATACATAATAAGCACAGTCTCCAGTCTTTACTTAACAATATGTGAACATATGTTAATGCCTTGGAAGCGTTCCTTTGGAAAATGAGTTTCATAATTCACTTCTAAAAGCAATAATATCGGGTACCATGGTGGACAGGTCGCAGAATTCCTGGTAATGTTTCTCCCAGGACATTTAATGACTCTCACCAAATCTTTGCCATACAGTTTGGAAACTTTGTGAGCATTGCAGTAGCACCCTCTGGGGCTAGAGAACAGGAAGATGGCAACGGTGCTCGTGCGATTTTGCACAGCATTAGCAATATGTCAAAAATTGCCCTAGTGCAAAAAAATCTTTCAGTGCAATGATTCCCTGGCGCTGTCATGGAACGGTATCAGCACTAGGAGAACACTCTGGCTTGGTTCAACCATGTATGGAACGAGGGCATGTTTTGCACTAGGGCAAGGTTTGTCCTCGTGCTTATATCGTGCAACATTGAACTGGCATCAGTGCAACGTTTCTGTAATCTGGCCCTGATTCTTCTTCTCTGCCTATCTGGCATTATCCATGTGACCGTAAATTAAGTCATTTAAAACCAGCATGCGGGATTGAGATAATATATAGGTGTCATTTTGTTTGATAAGTACATACATACAGTGTGTGTACATTAAAGAGCTTCAGCAGCGGTCTGATTGGATTGGTTATTTATAACGTGCTTAATACCCAGAGGTTTCTAAGCATGACCCGGGGATCGAACCTGTGTTGCTCGGTGTCGCTTTGATTCCCAGGTGAGCATGTTGCCCCTGAGCTATCCTCCCAAGACCCGGAAGACCAAACAGAGTACAGAGCAAAGATTTACGTTGTGTGGCAACACACGCCAAAGGCTTTTGTGTGGCATGTAATGAGTACATGAGGATATTAAGATCCTGATTTAAAAAGAAAAAAAGTTAATTGCTTCGAGTGGATCCCCAATGTTAGCACTTTTTTTTGTGTCAGGACTTCTGGAATGAGTCACCTTTATTAAGTAACGTCAAAGAAATACAGGCCCGAAAGGATGTGTGGGATGCCTCCAATCCGCATTTCCAACCGTCCCCTCTCTATTGCCATTTCTTCCAGAACCTCATCACATCAGGTTCCTTTGATGACGCCAAGAACAGGCAAGCGGGCAGTAGCCATGTGCAAGCACAAAGGGCAATGCTACTATCTAGTAACAACATAGTACACACGTGATAATAACAATGCAGTGACGATTGATCATTAGTTCACAGGGCACAGATCTATGTGAGGTAACAGGGCATACCACCAAACCCCCCTCCTTCCACATGCATATGTGTAAATACACTTTTCAAACTGTGATGTATCACACACTGACCCATCCTCAAGTTTAACTGAGTTTAACAAAACCTTGACATCCTCCAAGGGTTCAGAAAAAAATGCATGGTCCCTTTTTAACATGCCTGGGTATCTTAATATTGACATTGGGCCTCATTACACGGATGGCGGTAAGGATTTACCGGTACCGGTAAAATACCGGTACCGGTAAACCCTTACCGCCTTAATACGAGGTCCCTTTGCGGGTTGAGGGATTTAACGCCTGCTTTTTGCAGGCGTTAAAAACCAAACCGCAAAGGGACCCAGGGAGCTAATTACGGTACTGCAATTTGCGGTACCGTAATTAGCGCCTTCACCATTCCCATTGAGCCCTATGGGGAAAAAATGGGAATGGGGAAGGGCAATGGTAGAAGGGGGAATTACCGCCCCGCCAACCTTGTAATGGGGCGGTAATTCCCCTTTCCGCCAAGGCGGTGCCGGTATTTTACCGGCATGAACCATGGCGCTAATAGCGCCATGGTTCTCCGCCATCCGTCTAATGAGGCCCATTGTCTCCAACAATTACCAGTTTATCTACACAGGCACATTCCCTATCCTAATTCATTTTTGTTTTCATATTATGCACTTTAACTCTCCCTCTCAGCTCCTGATCCTTCCTCACATGGCAACACCCCAGCTATATTTATCCACCCAGAACACAACCTGGTGTGTGCTCTCTCACCCTTAAGAACCTCAAAGTGCATCGTATGGGGTGCTAACCCATACACCTCAACCCTACATTGCAGTTCTTGTGTCCAGTCCTTAGCAGCTCATAAGGCCATCTTAACCCCATCCATCAGCTTGTGTGAACATTTCTACACCTCCATTGGTTTGTGGATGATACCACGCTGTTTTGCTTTATTTTATCCCATTACTTTCTAAAAATTATTCCATCTCTTTCAACACCATATGCATTCCATTGCCCGTAATCAAACTTGAAGGAAATACCTAATTCAAGAACACCTGCTCCAAAAACCGCACTGGTTCTCTCATCACCCTCACCTCCAGCCTTTTCGAGTATAAGTCTGTGACTGCTAGCACATAGCTTGGTCAATCTGCTGATATGTCCTAGTATATCCAATGCCACCTCCTCCCATGGCCCTTTTGGTAATTTATGCACACCTAATGATTTCTCCCTTGCTCTGTTGCTCATACCACTGTCATAACAAGCCCACACTGTTTTCTTAAATGTTAAATTTCTGTGTCATTGTTTGGCCACTAATAGTCTTTAACACCCCCCTTGTCTTTTTTTCACCCAGAGACCTTCATGAGCTAATTCAATTAACCTAGTGCGACATGTTTTTGGAAGGACTAGCCTTTTTCCTCTCGCAAATGTATAACCTTCTAGTGCCGATTGCACCTTCACCCTGTTAAAATTGCTCAGTTCCCCAAAATGCCAGACTTTGTGTTCCAGTTTTTCTTTCCATATTCCACAATCTTGCAATACTCTTGATCTTGCAAGGAATTTGCCTCCCGCTCTCCTTTTGTCAATACCTGAAACACCTGATCATCACCACCCACTGCCTCCTACTCCCAATCTGTACTTTCTTTTCCCCATTCATGAGATAGGGCATGCACCACTATGTTATCCTTTCCCTTAATGAACTGCATGGCCCTATTTAGTCCTTGCATCGAGGACACCCATCTGACAATCTTCCTAGACACTCCATCAAATACTATTCCTTCGAACACACATTTAAGAGGCTTATGATCTGTTCATATTACCAATGGTCTTCCCCAAACATACATTCTAAAGGTTAGGATTGCCCACACACAAGCCACAGATTCCATTTCAATCACCCAACACCTTGTCTCAGCCCCTTTCAGAGCACTTGACACAAATGCAAATGTTTTTTCTCCCCGTTTTTATATTTGATAATTCACTGACCTTAGACCCAGCGTACTGGCATCAGTATAGATGAGTGTTGGACACCTATGATCAAACCTAAAAAAGATTGTAGACTTTAAGATCTCATTTATTATCTCTTGAAGCTCTCTCCAACTTATCAGTCCAAAGAAAGGTCACCCCCTTTTTTAGGCCCAGCCTCATGCGTCTTGTGTTGTCATGTCTGCAAATATTGGAACACATTTTGCAAAACATTCCAACAAGCGTACAACTAACAGAAACTGTTGCTTTGACTTGGGCCTTTTTAGCTTTTGAATGGCTCTCAACAAATTCTCTATTTCGACAAATTCCTTCTGTCTGCCGACAACACATCATAGAATATCTATCCCACTCTTTCCCAAATTGCAATTTTCATATCTAAGTTTTAACATCAGATCTCCCAGTACACTTAACACTCTTTACAGCATTAGATAATGCTCTTTTTCTGTCAAAGCCAAACACCAATAGGCAATCCTGATAGCACAAAACACCATCATCATTTCTATACACAGTAAACATTAGCTTTTGAAACACAACTGCAGCAGATATCATCTTGAAGGGCATGGGTTTCAACCTAAACAATGAACTGGCATGACAAATCTTGCAAGATGCATAGAGCCGCTTTCATGCATTTTAACCTAGTGGTATGCAGATGCCAGGTCAATTGGTGGAGAACATTCTCAACCCACCCAGAGCATATAGTAACTCCGAAATGTTTGGAAGGGGAAATAATTCCTCCACCGCTTGTTTGTTGAGATTTAAAAGATTTACACAGATTCTAACAGATCCATTTGACCTTCTGAGCAGTAACATCCTTTTTGCCGAATGTTGTGCCAACGATTCTGGAAAGAGGCTACACCTGGATGCAGCAACAATTAAGTTATTCATCGCCTTTATTAAGTAACTTCAGAGAAATTAAGGACACCATAGGATGCTTAGAAGATCTATAACCCTTATCGTCAACAGTCCTTTTTTCCCCATTCTTCCAGAACCTTATCACACCAATTTCCCCTGATGGCCCCAAGAACATAGAAAAGGGCCACAGCCAGGTACCAACAGGATAGGAAATGATACAATCTGCATAATAACATAATACATATGCAATAATAACAATATCCTATATAATAAAAGGCCAGATGTAATGTTGTCCAAAGTCGTCCTGCCCTCTTCTCCTGTTATCACTGCTAGAAGATGCTGTTGCCTTACGCCTACAACAATAAGACTTCAAGTTCATCTTCCAGATGAACAAAGTGTGTATTTCAACAATATGACTGCTAGAGGGAGCTTTTGCCTTAGGCATACAACAATAAGACTTCAGGTTCATATTTCAGGAAAACAAAATGTGTATTTTAACAATGATAGCATACACTTAGCTGAAGAAAAGGCCCAAGATAGGGGATATCACTGTAACAGCATATTTCAAGTTGCATACACTAAGGGAATACATACATTAAAAATACATGTAAACAGAAATTTATTTGACAAAGCATTATTTCTCTAACAAAAGAAATAACTTTTTTTTCAATGGACTTGTACATTATGTAATTATTTGTTGTAATATTTCATGGTCTGTATTATTATATCAATAATATTCTTCATGTACATTTTGAACTTTATTTGATTTCAATTTACTTTATTTCATGATCTCATGTCTACTTTGAATCATGCTGCACGTGAATTGTATTACTCTGACACCCATCAACATTCTATATTTGAGACCAAAACCCACAAGTGTAATCAAAGACAATGAGGAGCAGATACAACAAGTGGCCATATGTACTATGTTGAACTTTCAATGGATTCTCTGAGATTTTGTTGAGGTTACTACTCTTCCACATAAAAGGAGCAATATCCTTTATAAAAATCATTTTTTTCTATTAACATAAATTACGTTAAAATACGCCGCATAATATATTTACACTCTGAAAATGTCTTTCTTTATGCACATTAGCCCGTGTCCAGGGGCTTTTTTCACTAGTAACAACAATAATTGATCATTAGTTCAAGAGACACAGGTCTTTTATAGGTCACAGGGCATACGATTAAACCTAAAACACTTGCTTGAAAATCAGTCACATCCTTGCCATTTATCACCAATTTCAAGATGCAGTGAAAAAAATTGTTAATACAGGCAAAAACACTTTTATAACTTTTTCACCAATACATTTGGGAAAAGTGTAAAATGCCTAGTGCAATTAACGATTGTGGAAAGCATTTACAATGATTCCTATATAATGTGCCTACTTTCCATAGGAACTTTCCACTGGTTTTATGTCTGCATGAAAATGTCATGGTGGCGTGAAACCAAGTGGTTTTTGATGGCAGAGCAGGGTTTTAATGTGGACATGGAAATCCCATTCTGTTCCCTCAGTCTGCCTTAAAAAAACATTAAAATGCACAGCAATGCCTGTTCTTATGTCTTTTCTCCAACTTTCTGTGCTTCGGGACTTGGAAAATATATTAAGAAAAATAAACCCTGGCAGGAATCTGAGGTTTTCTGTGGAGGTAAGCCGGGTGGCGGTATTACATTATGCATTCTTCTTTTATTTAATACACTTGCCCCTGGCAACCATTGGCTTTCATGAGGTTTGAGTGAAATGGGATCATCTGATGATTAAAGGAGAAACAATTGGATTTGTATTGATAATACGTCTTAATTAAAACTTTCTAGGAAAGGCCATAGTGTTCACTTTGACAATTGTCTAAATACAGTGAGTGGAGGGATCTTAAAAGATGAGCAACTACAAAGGCATTTACCTGGTTTCCAAGCTGGCAATTGTAGTACATGGAGGAGGTAATTTGGTTCACCTGGTGTACAAAAGACACCTCAGTCTAAAACACAGTATCTGATCTTTAGCTATGCATTACAGATTAGAGTAAGAAAGCAGGTCAATAGGTCCCAATACATTGAATTAGTAGAACATAAAAAAACAACATAGTACTGGTGTTGAACCTACTATAAAAAGGGGCAACTTATATATTAATTGACAACTGCTAAATTGATTACCTTTGGCACATGTCACAATATAGTTGAAAGTGTGTAGCAGATATACTTCCTTAAGGGCCTGAATCATGGAATTTCTAGCACGGTGCAAAGGGATTTTGCACTGCCAACAAACACACTGTAATGACTTTTCACTGACGCTGCAAATGTGCAAAGTCTAATAATTCCACAAATCAGGCCCTCTGTATCATAAAAGCAACATTGACAGACTGTCCTCCCTGCTATAACATATGCTCATGGTGAGAAATGTTTGTTGTCAATGACCTTGATCCCAGCTTTTCAAAAAGAAATGGTTCAAAACACAGTGCACTCAAAACTGTGCTTTATGGAGTCGCAGTTCAGATGGACATTTCTGAAGGTTCCTAAAGACTCTTGCAACCAAACTCCACAACATTCAAATAGGGAAAACCCAAACTTGAGAATGCCGTATCTCAAAAGAAAAAAAAAAGAAGAGAGATTACCATATGCATTGTTCTAACATACAATAGCAGTCACAAGTTTTCTGGTTTCCGCGTTAGTGCACATGAAGAATTTTACTGCAGACCAACACAACTATTGACAATGTGATGCCATTATTTTTTGTGGACTTTCACTTTCCATTGCAGGCCACACATCAACAGAACGTTGGATACTGGATCATGCAAAACTCAGAGTACATATTTTAGACTCATTTTGGCCTGAACGTACACAAACACACAATTTCACACAATTCCACAGTTGAGCTAGCTCAAAGAAGGTGGCATTTGTGATATTCAATTGGATATGGCTGCAATGATTATAAGGAGTTCCAATCACCAGGTCTTAACTCAGGTATATCTTATATTTAGCGTTTACCCTGCCACCATCATGGGCTACTTATGATCATTGTAGTTTTGCTACAGGGTGCATATCGTAAATGCAACCCCTGTGCTGGAGAGACTTGGCTGTCACTGCAACTGTCAAATGGGCAATTGTTGCCTCTGAACTTGCTTCTGGCATTTAGCTCATGAAATGGGAATCTGATCAGAAGATTGGCCTTTCAGAGATGGAACCAGCCTCATCATGTTGCTATTTAATACAAATCAAAAAGCCAAAGCTTCCCCACTCTTATCTGATGGGAATTCATCACAATCTGGGACTCTGCTTTCAAGGGAGGTGTAATACAATCTTTACCTGGGGATTCCTTATCCCCAAAGGGGTAAGTCACCCCCATTGAGACCCTGCTTACCCTGTCCCCAAGGCAGTGATAAGCATCACAGGCTCACCTACCCCTTGGTGAGAAGGGATGAATTCCCTGGATTTGTCACACCATCCACTTAAATAATGATTTCACATTATAATTTACTATTGTCATCTAATGAAGTCAATGAATGGCAATCCACAATTGAACATTATTAATCTTCCCATAGTGTTTATTCATTGTTTGTGTATATATTCTTCATGTGTTAGGCAGTTATACAGGAAGCAAACACTGTTTTAAAGAGCCCACAGGGCAACAGGGAGGGGGCAAAAGATGATGGACAATGAAATTATAACAATGTTAAATAATTAAATACAAAAATATAGAAAGAGACAATGGGGAGGGGAAGACAAACCTACTATGCCTTGTGAGTGTTCAGAACGTTCAAGGGGAGAGGGGTATGGGCTAGGTGCTGCGGTGCTCATGGAGAGCAGCAGGTGAAGTGATATGAAGAAAGGTAAGTGCAACCTCCAGTAGTGGAGGGTGAGCAGAGGCAAGTGCGGAGGATAGACAGTAGCAGGGATGATAAGATGTGGGAGGTCAGGGCCGCGAGGATGCATAAGGGCCCTGCACACCAATCAAGCTACTGTGCAATTAACAGGGGAGAGAGGGATGGAGGGAGGGAAGGAAGAGGTAAAGACCAAGATTTTGAGGCTTTCCCAAAACTTAAGGATGTCCTGCTCAAGATGAAGAGGGAGGGGGAAGCTGTTCCAAAGAAGGGAGCCCGCTGAGGAAAGCAATCGACTACCTGCTCTCTGTTGAGCAAACTGCTTTACACACAAGGAGTTGGTGCCAGAGGAACATAGGTGTCTAGCGAGCGAATATTTAGTCAGAAAGAGTTGCAGATAGAGTGGTCCCTGGTCCCAACAGCCTTGTGGATGATACAGAGGGATTTGAATTTAATCTGTGCTGTGATCAGGAGCCAGTGAAGTCTTTCTAGTGCAGGAGAGATGCGGTCCCTGGGCTTGAGGTCAAGGATAATTCTTGCTGCCCTATTCTGGATTAGCTGGAGGGGTCACAGAGTGGATGAAGGTAGATTAAGGACAAGGCTATTACAATAGTCAAGACTAGAGAGAACCAGAGCCCGGGTAACATTGTGTCTCTGGGAGAAGGTGAGGAACGGTAGAATTCCTTTCAGAAGGAAAAGCTGAAAGTGGGACTTCTCGGCAATGTCCTCAGTATGAGGGAGGAAGAAGAGGGAGGAGTCGAAGATCACTCTGAGGTTTCTGGCTTCCGTAGAGGGAGTAGGGGGAGAGCCCATGGAAGAAGGCCAGATTGAAGGGCCTAGGAAGTCTGTTGCTTATTGAAGTTACAACAGATGTTGTGACTGAAAAGCAAATTATTTCATTATATATTGATACACCACATTCATTTAGAGCAGTCACTTTATTTAATTTCTGGTTGTGTGGGATATTGTGTATGTGGAACAATATGGAATCATTTAAATCGCAACGGTTTCAGAACAAGACGATTTTATGAATTATGGTTCACAGTGAACACTATCTATTTCATGTGTATATTATGTTTGTGATAGTTGGGATTTGCCTCTCTTGCTTCACCTAAATATCTGGAAGCATGCTCCACCCTCTCTGTTAAATGACATTAGGAACAATTGTGAGGTTTTTGACGTACTAGTCTGTTTAGTGTGATTACAAAAATACTATGCTTCTTTGACAAAACATGTACAGGCGTGAAACCTTGCTGTTGCTGCGCTCATACATGGGTACGCCTATGCGCATGCCTGCTCTGCCAAACATTATTAGATGCTATACTTATTTTAAAATCCCCTTAGGATATATGCTTCAGTGTCAGGATGGTTACAGGGGCATTGCTAGCCTGGGGTGGCCTAATGCACATTTTGTGGGATGTACTATTGCTGTGACACCCCAAGAGGAGTAATGCAGAGGGGAAATCCTTAATCCCACCTTTTTATCCTCAGGTGATTATTGGAAGGACTTGGAAATAGAAGAACATTGTCCCTGGCTTGGTATGAGAACAGCAAGCTATGGGAAGAAGTCTAACCCCGTATCTAGACCACAGAGCAAGTTAGGAGTGATACATTCTAAGGGAACAGCACCTATGTGCAAAAATGCAGACCTTAGATGCCCGTAGTACAAATATTAAGAGTAGGAGAGAGATGAAGATCCCAAGACGTGTAGCCGGGCCCTCAGAAAAAACTTTGCAATTCAAGTTCAAAAACACACCAAACATGCATGTTCTCAGAAAATTGTAATAGTGTAGACATGCAAGGAACCTATGCTAGAAATTATCAGGACGTAGGAACCATCACCCGAACGTTGCTATCTTAGTTTTGAGTAGCGCATGAAAGTTCATTGTATTCTCTCACTCAGTCAGACCTTCCCTCTCTCCTGTTCTTCCCCAGTGTTTTCTCCTGCCATGTGATGTCATGTGCTTGTCATATGTGGAATCCGTACCTCTTGAGCATTCTCTACCTGGCATTCCACATAAATAGGACTAGGACAGAAGGGAGAGGAGACTGACTGCTTAGGATAAAGCATGTAGCCCCCAAACTGCATGCTTACCTGGTCTACGGTACACCCACCCAGGAAGAGAGCTCCAGAAGAAGGTGCCGTGCAGGTAGATCTTGCCATGTTGGTTTGGGGATTCAGGGAAGAACTTCATGTCTGTGAAATCTGTGTGCAGATGTCAGTCCCAATGCTAGACATTTTTGGCCCGATTGATGGAATATTTGCACGGTTCAAAGTGAATTTGCACTGCTGAAAAGTGACTTTTCACTGCCGATACAAACCCTGATTCATGGAAACATGCAAAGTGTAATTTTGCCATGCGGCCAAAGTCATTTTGTACTGCAAAAAATTACTATGTACTGGCTTTGCCCGGACTTTGCCCGTCAAAAATACAATTTGCACAGTTCCATGAATCAGGGTTTGTATCGGCAGTGCAAGGTCACTTTTCAGCAGTGCAAATTCACTTTGTACTGGGAAAATATTCCATGAATCGGGCACTTTGTGTTTATAAGAGATATTACCTAGGAATGGAAAGTAGCGGAAATTCTCCCTTGCATTTTACTTGTTGCTCAATTTTGTTTTTCTTTTTAGGAACCAATTGTGAAGCCAGTGGGTGGGCGCATTGAAAGAACTCA
This sequence comes from Ambystoma mexicanum, assembly GCF_040938575.1. Lineage (NCBI taxonomy): Eukaryota > Metazoa > Chordata > Amphibia > Caudata > Ambystomatidae > Ambystoma > Ambystoma mexicanum. The sequence goes on from NC_090927.1 coordinate 542,832,062, forward strand.
TTGAAAATATCCCCAAGTCCAGTGATATTTAGCTACTCACCTGTCAAATAAGTGTGTAATATGTGTATTGATGCACACATCTGTGTATTGCGTACACAATATTATGCTTTAGTGTTTGGGCATGCAAGTAGGTAGTGCAACTCAAGCATAGATTATGTCATTGGCAATGGCAAGATTTGTGAAAAGCCTTACAAGGCCTGTGCACTATTATTGTTTCCAAGAAATAGGAGCTCATTTTGCTCCGTAACGTAAGTTCCCCAGAGGGGAATGCTTGTGCTTGCACTTACGTGCAAACAGGCCCCCTCCAGACAACTTTCGTCGTTTGCACTGTAAAGCGAAAATGAGAAATGTAAAGAGTTGAGGTCGTCCCTTTACACCTGTCTTTTGCACTCCACAGAGCAAATAGTGTAAATGCCATACATGCCAGGCATGTATGCATGGCAGGCAGTGTTTGCAATGATTTCCTGTGGGGTCGACCTGTTTTTTGTGCAAAAAGCAGGCAGATTCCCTAGGACATCATTGTTTTTACGCCAGCTTGAAAATCTCATGCTGGTGTAAAAACAAAGAGGTTTTTGGAGGCCAAACGCGACCGCCCTCGGCCTCCAAAAACAATGAAAATCCCCAGGAACGTGAATGGAGATGTTAAGATAGGCGTACAATTGCTACACCTGTCTTTTGCACTTCCATATTCGCTCTGGGGGACTCGAAAATGAACCTCATAATGTCCTTCTCACTAATTTAAATGAGAGCCATTGAAAATATGATTTACTAGGATCAATATAACTTCAAATCTAAATTACATGGACGGGAGCATGTCCATTTGCACGTCGATGCTAACTGTCCCATCCATGCAGTTTTGGACCTTTCCACCAGGTAGCGGAAAAGTAGAGAGCAAATGAAAGCAGAATCACCTTCTCTCTTGATTTTACCACAACGTTCCTTCAATAGTCTTTAAAGAGAATAGCAACCCAAAACCCGAACGATAAAAATAGTGCCAGAGACCAAAAGATGACTGCACCATTTTACAAGGGAATACAAGGTTTATTTCGTGCAAGCAGGTCTCACATGGTCCTGTGGAACCAAACTGAAACGGAGCTTGTCACACCCCAAGAAGTTACACTTTATAAAGCGGAAAACTGCAAAATCTGCATACATAGGTTACAATGTTATCCCATCACCCTCATTGGCTACCACCTATAGAACATGCTAATACCTCCCTAAAGTCCAGGTCTGTTTGACCACACCTTATCTAAATCTATTCCCCTAGACACGTGGCTGCCTACATTGTCACTATTGAATCAGGGTAAGGGATTGGTTACTAAAATATTGACACACTAATAAATCATGACCGTCACATGATGTGCACCCCTCAGTTCCAGACACAAGCAAAGTAAACTGGCAAGGCCAATTCTGCCTAGATAAAACAATGGGCCTTCTTATTATTTCAGATGCTGTGGAGCATACAAGCTGCACCCCTCAACCTGTGCTATATTTATTAGCATCACTTGCGCTCCTCCTATCTATCCCAAATCACAGAATGTTCCAGACATGGCTCCCTCCTTACCTTCCTCAAACCTTCAGGTGCCAAGTAATGACGTAACCGGGGTATCACTTTTGAGTCTGAATTTCTGAGATTTATTTGCTTTGGGTGTGTGTCTACCTGTAATCCAAATGGGATGACCGCTCATTGGGAAGGGCAGTACTGTTCTTAATCTTTGCCTGGCCTCTTGACATCACAAAACCTCACAGCTAACATTCTGTTCCCATCATGGTCAGGCACTGCAGCTCAATATAATTAGCGCTTATCTGTGCACTGCAGGTGTCTCTGACCTCGGCTTCCGTCCTGGAGAATGGAAAAGGGATTTGTCTATGGACTGAGCTAAACAGAGCCGCAGCTCCACAACAAGGCCTTTGTTTTATTCTGTTCTTTGCGTATTAGGCCTTTACAACCAATATGGTGTTACTCTTGCCATGTTAACACACTGACCTTGCTGCTACCACAGTATCTTTCTGACTCAATTGTCCACCTACTTTAGTTCTTTCCTCGCACCTCACACCTCACTAAAGAACCTAATTTTGTATACAACTGCCAAACACAGAGCCGATAGACTGCCCTATTGATAACCCCTGCAACCACAACATTAGTGTATATGTTGCACCTTTTGTGTTGCCACATGTGGGTATCTAATGTGAATTAAAGCTAACTACGCGCCTTCTGTCATGCCAAACTCATCCTACCCACACTGTGGTCCACGCTAATAGGTTTTTTATCAGCCTGAACCTTTTTGCCTGGCACGGACACTGTACGTGCATCCCAACATGTGCAAATGTCTCCAACAATGATGGGTTACAAGAGGCATTTCAATGGATTCCATATAGAATGTGCAGGCTATTACCAGGTGGTGATTTCAGGCGGTTCCCATGCGTATCCACTGCTTTGCCATCAGAAGGAAAATAGATGCAAGTCGTAATGTAGTCGCCTTTGTAAGGTGGCTTGCGTGGAAAAAGTAGGCAGACATGTGAAGTAAATCCTGCACTCCGGCTCTGCCTGACCAAGTGAAGAATATTATTCTGATCAGTAAACTGCTGGTGAAAGTGCACAACCACTTTTATCACAATTTCTTACCAGTTCGTGGGACTTGCATCAATACTTTCTACTGAACGTGCTTAGAAGCAGGATATAAAATGAGTCAGTGCAACACTGATGTATGTGACAAAGTTGTTTTATATGCTCACCGTTGGTTTAAAGCTTTGATTGACTGAACCTGATGTTTCCTATGACTTACCAAAGTGTACTGGAAGTGTCTGAGAAGGGTGAGGATGACGTGAACAGAGAGAGACGTTTACGATACGCATTCACATGTACACCTGTCTGGTTACATGTTCAAGGATCATACTCCATGTATGAGTTGATCTTCGATCAAACTGTGGAAAGTCGACCTTCCGAGGGTTGGCTTTCTGTTTTTAAATTGAATTTGTGTAAAGGTCACCTTCTAAATGTTGTCCTGTTCCTAAGTCATATTTCGTTTTAAGATCTCGTTTCAGTACCCTGTTTTTTGACAGGGGTCCACTCAGAACTCATAATAAGGGGCACAGATCTGAATGTTTGCCTGCAGATCCTTAAACTTTGCAAGGTTAGGATGCCCTAAAGACACCCTGCTTCCTGTGCAAGTCCCCTTGCCCAGATGGATGTGAGGATTCCCCTGGCTGGTGGCAATCTTTGCAACTGATTTTAATTGGCAAAGCCTGTCTTAACCTAGCGGTTTTCCAAGAGAGCACCTCTGTGTAAAACCAGTCCCTAGTCCAACAGTTTAGCACTGTGTCCTGTGAGAGTGCATGGGACTTGAATTTCCATATATGCCCATGGCCTCTGCCTGACTCTGGAACATCAACTGCAGTTTCCTGTAATAGATATGGCAGGATACCATAACAATGGGCCTCATTATGAGGTAGGTGGTAAGGGATTACCGGTAAGGACACCGGTGCCGGTAATCCCTTACCTCCATATTCCGAGGTCCCTTAGCAGGTCCCTTCCTTAACGCCTGGTCTGACCAGGAGTTAAGGACAGGACCCGCTAAAGGACTTCAGAGCTAATAACGGTACCGCAAATTGCGGTACCATTATTAGCTCCTTCCCCATTCCCATTGAGCCCTATGGGGGCTCAAATGGGAATGGGGAATGGTTCTCAGAATGGGGATTTACCGGGTCCTCCAAGGTTGGAATGACCCGGTAAATCCCCATACCGAGAACCCGGACCCTGTATGCGGTAAGGGGGTAGCCATGGTGCTAATTGCACCATGGCTACCTCCTACCTCGTAATGAGGCCCAATGTCTGCAATGGAGTTTGAATCCAAAGCTGAGCGAAAACTCAGGAAGATGCCTGGTACTGTTTGAATGTGAAGGCACCCACTGAATGGGTGATTGCAAACTGTTTCAGTGGATGCAAACCTTTGATTGTGAGCTGAGGCCTCTCTCATCTCCTATTTCCATTTATCACACAAGGGTGTGCAACCATACCTTGTCAATCGTGGGAAAGAATTCCAACGAATGAAGAATCCACATGTCTAGGAATTTTCTAGAAGCCCTAGTGGACTCCAGTCTACCAAAGATCATTAGATGTCGGAGCACTGCGAGTATTTGTAAACACCATTCTTTTTCATGTTGACCAGAGCGAGGCATGGCACGGTGCTCTCTTCCCATGATCCAATGGGCACAGTCTAGTCACTAGCACGAAGAATCCTTTTTTCATAGAGCCTTGGCGCTGTCCCTGTGCAGGCCATGAACGGTGCCAGGCAATGGAAAAAATGAATGCCACTAACCACCAACGGCAAAGTCTAGTGGTTACCAAAAAAAAATCAAACTGTATCTGAAAGGAATTGGGTCACGCCAAATGAGTTTGGGTATAACAGTAAAACATGTTATATTTTAAGTACCCCTTAAATACCACTCATGAGTTGGGAATAAATGGGATACTTGCTGTCTGGGTTACACTGAAACAATATTTGGGGCAAATATCTCATGTTTACCTCATGCAATACATTCTGGGCACATTATGCCATAATTTTGTAAATGCCCCTTGTGATCCCAACCCAAAATTGGGGAGATATTAAAAAAAGATGAGATAGTTACCACTAAATCCATAGCGAGTCCCCTAGAAAACACCCATCGGGAACTACATATAAATGATAGTATTGATCACTGTAGATAGATGGCTTCCATCCTAAAATCAAATGAACATGACATCTCTTCAAAGATGTTTTTTTGTTTGTTGAACTACTCTGGAATGTGTCCTATTTCATCAGATAGCCAATCGTCTTAGAACTAGAAGAACACTTCCTGTGTGAGTATTAAATAACTTGGAATACAGCTGTCTGCAGGCAAGTTAATCATCTTTAAGTGCTGGATAACTATGATCTCTATCAGACACCTGGACAGAGCATGCCCAGGGAAATCGAAATAGTTTCACACCTTTATAGAAAGCCAAACAGTTGTTTTGCAGATCAAGAGCCATTCCATAATGTTTCGGTTCATAGTACATCTGTGCAGCTAAAAACTGTAATTAGTGGCACGTTAGTCTTCAAGAGCAGAATGTCCTGCACGCGCCATTTAGATGTCCGCCATTGAAGGAACAGAAGTGAATGATATGATATGATAGGTTATTTATAAAGCGCTTAATACCCAGAGGTTTCTAAGCGCGGACCCGGGGATCGAACCTGTGGTGCTCCGTGTCGTCTTACTTCCAAGGCGAGCACAAGGCCCCTGAGCTATCCTCCCGTGGGAATGGGAATTGTTTTGAAGTTCTCTGCCTTTGTATAGGACATATGGCATTCCGCTTCACAGGTCACACGAGCTCCAGTTCTCATAGCATATCCTATGTATCCTTGTAAGGAATCCAGAAGTATATACTCTTCAGCTAGTCCCAGCGTGCAGCTGAGATGAATTGCTCATGACAAATTCTCTGATATTCTCGGAAATATGCTCATGGTTGTACCTGATTTCTTTCTTCTTTTTTAAATATCTTTTTGTTCTAAGTTTTCCCCATGCTTACAAAAATAAATCAAGAAATGAGGGATCATTATGGCATAGGACAGTTTTACGCATGGCAGTCTTTGTTGTGTCAGAGATAGCTCAAAGAATGCACCTAGTCTCAGAGACACTTCAGGGGTGGCTCTTAACATGTTGTGGGCTCTATAACAATCCATCTCTCTCTCCCTCTCCCTCTCTCTCGCTCTCTCTCTCTCTCTCTCTCTCTCCCTCTCTCTCTCTCTCCCTTTCTCTCATCTCCCTTGGTATTCTCCTCCCTGACCGAACATCCGTAAACCCCAGTTAGTGCTACCAAACAGTAACCCCTACTGTCTAAGATCTTCCTTGGGCTAATGATAACTTTGTAAATGCAGGCTCTCCAACTCCCTCTGGCACTTTTTAACGTTCTCTTCTCTCGCCAAAGGTTAGTGTTTTAATGGAAGTTAGGATAGTCCCTTGCACTTGCTCTGTGGGTTTCAGCTTGTTCACTCAAGCCCACACTTGCCACTACCACCCTACACTTTTACATGCCCCTCATGCTACTCCTCCCTTTAATCCTCTATTCCTCTGATGTTCCACTCCTCCTACTTACCAACCCACCCTTTGATGATACTTCTCCTCCCACACTTCTTCACTATTCCTCGTCCACACTATTACTCCTCTCCACCCATTACTACTCTTCTGCTCACCTACTACTCTCCTCCCTCTCCACACTACCGCATCCTCCGTCTCACAATACAACTCCCCTCTGCACGCTACTGCATCTCCCCTCTCCATTCTACTACAACTTCCATCTCCATGCTACTGCAACTCCCCTCACCATGCTATTACAATTCCAAATCACTACTCAAACACACTCCTTTCACTCACCATACAAACACAGACTCTCTCACTGCAGCACCCTTGACTTGTTAAATCAATAGCTCACCTTTCTCCAATATCGCCTTTAAAATCTGCTACTCTCTCCTTCCTCCTGCTGGTTCTGCTGGTCTCTTAGTCCACCTCTGCCTCCACCACCCCACCGATGGCCTCATCCAACAAAAAAAAACACTTCCTCTTTCCCGTCCTCGGCTTGAAGCTCTCTCCCTCTGTACCTTTTAGCTTTCTCTGGCCAGTCATGTCCTATTTCCCCTTCCCAGGATATGTATGTGTATGGGAAAGTCTTCAAAAGAGGGTATAGCCAAGACCACTTTCTCGATGGTGGTGCAGAAAGTTCAGTGCCCCAGTTCGGGGTTTGGGGACTAGTCCCTGGGGCCACTTTTGGAAGTTTGGGGTAAAGGGTCTCTCTTTCCCTTCTCTGTCCCTGGTGGTCCAGGGGACCTTTATCTGATGGTGTGAGCTGGCTGTCTCTCTGCCTCAAGAAGGTGCATGGCTGAGCTCGGGTCTCAGCTGGGTCGTGGCGACTCCTCCCATCTTCCGCTCACTACTTGGCCTTTATTGATGTTTGTCAACAGTGCTTTGCGGTTTTCTGTAAATAAAGTGAAACACTGGTTTTAGGAAAGATTTCTCTTTACTGCACCTTTCCTTCCATTTTTATGTTCACCCAAAGTTTTAATTTTTTTAAATCTTGACCTGTACTTTTTACAGTGCAGTGAAGCCTTACGCTTCACTAACATGTCTTTTGCTCATCTGTTATGGGGAAATTGACATGCCCTTCGGGCTGTCAGTACTGGGAAACATAGTTTCCCTTAGTCTTTTTATCATTGTACAATGTATTTTATAATGCAATATAATGGGGTACCCTTTTTGTTTTTCCCTAGACTAACACTTAAAGGATTTTTGGTTACTCTAGGTCTGCTAAATGGACAGGCTGATGGCAGCAGTGTCTTTTTACCTTTTTTTGGTGCTTTTCATTTTAGCCTTACAGTATTTACCTCGTTTGGCTACTAATTGTAGCTAGTGTCCAAATACGGCTGTGCCACATGTTTTTTTGCGTGTCCTTTGGCAATCTTGTTCTTTAGTCTTCTTCCTGGCCTCTGAGGCCAGGCAAATCTTTATATTGACTTCCAGTGCTCAGGAAAGCAGAGGATTATGGTGGGCAACTGGAGAGCTATGTGTGTTTGCTGGCAGGATGTGGGCTGGGACTGTCTGGTCCCAATCCAAAAACTGGTTTCAGTGTGTCTGAATGGTATGCATGAGTGTTCCCACCAGTGGTCCTGATTGGACCACTGCTTGGGTGTGTGTGCGGAGGCTAGTCCTTCTATTGGCTAGTGGGAGTTTCGGCTCTTATCTGGCTTTAAGGATAAGAAGAGGACCCCTGCACCCATTTTTCAGAGATCCTGGAGTAACCTGAAGGGGGCAAGACTCCTGTTCAGCTGTGAGACCTATGAAGAGACCAGAGACTCGACTGAAGGGGGCCTGGCAACTACCCACTGCTGCTGTCCTGGTGGAGCCCTGTATTGCTTGTGATCTTCAGCAGTCCTGTGAGGGAGCTGTGACCCTGCGAGTGGAGGTAACATCCATTCCTGATGTCTGCTCTGTACCCTTCAGAAGACCTTTTTAAAGTGTCTCGGGACCGCCCTGTGGAGGATCAGCTCAGAATTTGGGCTACCATGCTGCTGACGTTGCCGTTCCGAGTTGCAACCTGAAACCTGGGGAATCCTCAGCTTGTCCTACGAGACTTACCTCAGCGAAAATTCTGAGTCCTAGCTTCAAGGGGACCAGAGATATGAGGGAAAGTCTGACTGAAACAAGTGAGGCCCTTTGCTCCGCCGTGCTGCAGGGACCACCATCTGAAACAGCTTAATTGAGCCGAGTCAAGTCCTGAGATGGGTCTTGCATTGAGCTTTGCTGCATTCTTCATCCGAGAGTCCTTGCACCAGTGAAAGACACCAACCACATAGCATCTTAAGCCTGCAACCCCAGCAAATTGAGGACTGTGACTGACAGCGGGAATAGCAACTTCGGACGCTCTTCCATTGACCTGCCAAGCCTGGAGAAGAATTGGAGTACGGGGGCTAAGTTACAGTTGTTCTTACCTGCCCCTAGACTCCTGTTAAAAGTTTTCCTTTTACAAAACCTTTAATACTTTAATAATTTGGTTATACCATAGCTTGCTGGCACAAGCATTCCGAAAGTCGGGGACACTTCTATCTGGAAAAAAGGAAGGTAGGGTCTCTGGGGTCCAGTGAACAGTTCGAAGGGTTAGAAGACAATGTTTTCTAACTAATAGAAGTGTCCCCAACTTTCAGAATGCTTGGTCTTAAGGTCTAAATACCTTTTCTTGGGTGAACTATTGTTCCCAAGAATAGTAAATTGAAATTGATGTTGCTTAATTTTTTACTTGTAGGTCTAGAACAAACCATTTTATGTGGAGTGCTGGGGGGTTACCTAGTAGACCCTTATCCTACTTTCTCATGTAACATTTTTTGTTACCCTTACTACTTTGAATGGTTGGTGGCAGTGGTTTACATTTTACGACCAATGTGCGTTTTTCATCCATGGGTGATCATTTTGCCAAAGGGCCTCTGGCTTATAAGTGCACTGGCTTACCTTTTTAAGTTTATTTCAACTCCCCTTGCATAGGCTTAACAGCTTGTGTTCCTTCAGTGAGTTTCTTGAACTATCTGACTTTGTGAAATACTTTATCCAAAGAAGTGCCTCAGAACTTTTTATGTAGTCCAATTGACTTTGGCTGTCCTGGTTCCTTAAAGGCACCCTTCTACATCTATTGACTTTGGCATTCCTTGTCTCCTCATAGGTTGTAATCTGTTGAACACTTTTACTGCTGGGAAAGGCTTACCTAGATTTCATTAGAGGAGTCAAACTGTCTTCACATTGTAAGAAAGTATGTCTAACCTTTCTATTTCTCTAACACTTCCTTCCTGAAACCAAGAGTCTAAAAAGTATATTGGTGTTTAAGATAAATGCAATACTATCCTTGTTATTGAAGGCACTTCAGGGTGTAGGAGAAATGTATTAGCATGTCCAAAGAGTATTCACCAATGTTATTGACTTTGTAATGTGAAAAGGGGGGGGGGGAGTGGGCAAAAAAGCCAAGGTGGAACGCTGCGCTTGCAAAATAATATAACCACTCGGAAGGCAGCAGGTGGCCGGGAGTTGTGGGTACGTTGCCCAAGTACTCCACGGTAATAGTAGATTAACAAACATTTTCCAGTCTCGCTGCACCAACACAAAGAATATGGAGACACTGCTTACATTGCAGAATTATTGAATGAAATTGTGTACAGCCTGACACGTGTTTCGAGAAGACCTTGCTCTTCCTCTGAGGCTGATGCATATTAAATATAAAGTATATTCCCACAAAAACTAGAATATTGTAAAAGAAGAAAAAAAACATTTTGTTAAAAGAGAAAGTATTTCATTATAACAAAAAATTAAATTAAATGTATATGGTGTGACATGAACAATCAAATCTGAGTGGGGCAGGCATTATACCAAACCCATATAAAAGGGTGGTTCCCAAGTTAATTAGAACAGATATGTGAAAGTTATTGTTTTACAAAAACACAATTTCAATTTTGAAATAGACCAAACAGCATACGTACATGGGTACACACAATCATAAATTCATATCCAGATGGAAATATATATGAAAGAATTGTAAATACTGTGAATTTGATGTATTGCAGATGCAAAGGAAACCATGGATCAATTGAGTTATATCATCATAGGAAAGAGGAAAAAATATAAGAGGGAGAAGGTACGGAAACAGAGCGATAACAGTTTCATTAATCCACCAGTTGTGATGGCATTTAATGGATAAGGAATTGCACAAATTATAGGTTTTTATTTACTGTATTTAAGCAAAATTAAAGTACCTTGTGTCAAAAGGAGTTCTGATGTGGTCGATCCTAGGATAATGTGGTTTAGCTGTAATAGTACAATGTTAAATTGAAATGCAAACATATGTTCTAACTATGGCGATAGCCATATTCAATGATTTAGCATTCAGAATCTATTGGTGAAAAGATTATTTCCCAAAAAGTCGCAAGTACCTTTTTAAAATTCCTCGCAGTTGCGGCAAAATGTTATTTGGGATCCGGACTATGCGCGTTGCAGAAATTAGGAGATGATTGCGACCAGGCGGGTGCATAATAGGTGAAGTTCCGATATTACGAGAAGGAAAAAGATAAACAAAGCCGATTAGAAACATGTCGAATAACTGCTGTGTTTTTACCTCTAAGGATGCAAGGTTAAAAGATCACTGCGGGTTGACAGCAGTCTAAGGGACCATGGAAAAGAAAGAAATTACCCTGGTGGTCTGCTTGCGCTGCGGCTGATCCCCACAAGGGCGCCGGTCTGACTAACTACTATTATTAATGCGTGCACTTGGTGTGTGAGCGGCAGCCCAGAAGGGCTTGGTTTGTGGGGCCACCACCTTGGAAAGGAGTAAGAAATGCTTCATTTCAATGTACACCAGAGAGGGCAACATGGCAAATTGACATTGTTCGAAATAGATTAGTGGGTCCAACATGAATACATTTAAGTAATTAAAATTGTAATGAAAAGATAAAAATTACAAGTGCTGGGTTAGGGCTATGCCTAAAATTAGTGCGTGGTGTGCTCTCACAGATAGCCAAGCACAAATTAAATCTGGCGAGATAAAACACAATGTTGATATATATATATATATATATATATATATATATATATATATATATATATTGTGCTTTACTAAGTAGCACAGAGGAATTACTAGAGAAAATTCGGACTAATGCACACACCAAATCGGCCAATATTATGTGATTGGACAGGTAAAAGACAAAGCTAGACCAAAAATGATTAGAAAACAGTACATGTCACCATTGATAATATTGTTTAGCGCTGGGTTTCTATTGCCTTCTCTATCAAAGTGTACCCGTGGATGAGCAAACAAATTGACTAATTGAAAGTGTGCATGTGCATGTTTTCGCACTTGATGAGAGGCGCAGATTATATCTGGCATGTGAGTAAGGTGCTGAGATGGTAGAGTAGGATGGGTGCGAAGCTAATTAAAAATGAACGCTCCAAGCAAAGTTAATGGGTTATAGAAAAACAGCTAGTTAATGGTCTGAGTTAAGGCCACAGTATACAGTCCTATTTTGGCATATAAGTCTTGCTTCGAGCCTGCAAAGTACCAACGTTAGGTTGCCCCCTCATAGGGGTAGCTTTGCTTTAGCAAGTCCTACAAATCTGATGTTTTGCTTAAGGTCCAATTGGTGGTGTTTCTGCCAATGACTGGCTAGTGGAAATTTTGCATCTTGGCTAGCTATGGTGAACAGATGTTCTCTGATTCGAATCTTGAGGGGTCTGCTGCATTTGCTAAATCCTTTAAGGTGATCTTGACTTAGCCATGTAGATGGGCGTTCTTGGTTACGCATGAAGGACGGGCTAAGTATGTTCTTGAGGGTGATTCCTTTGCTGAAAGTGAAATTAGGGAAAGGGTCTATCCATTTGGTGATGTCCAAATCCAGATGTAATATGTGCCAATGTCTTTTCATTATGATGTAAAGTGAGTGGCTGTCCTGATTGTACCTGGTTCTAAGTCAAATCTTGTTCAGACCTTGGGCCTCATCACGACTTTGGCGGTAACCCTTAAATCCGGCGGTAGCGCTATTACCGCCGGATTTAAGGGTTCGCCAAATCAGGACTTCAGTGGATTTCCTCCCAGCCCTTAGCTGGGGGGAAATCCGCTGAAGATTCGCGCTATTACCGCCGGCGGGAAATCCGCTGGCGGTAAGAGCGCGAATTTTCCCCATTGAGCCCAATGGGGAATGGGGCATTCCCGAATGGGCTCAATGGGGAATGGGGACTCCCAAGTCCGCCAAAGTCGTGATCCCGCGCTATTAGCGCCGGGGGCTATGGCGGTCGAGCTAATAGCCCCCGCGCTAATAGCGTCACCGTTACCGCCCAAGTCGTGATGAGGCCCCTTGTCTGGTAGCTCCAGTTTTAGGTTGAAGTAGAGCGTCCCTCTTGTATTTGCTGACCTTTTTAGCTGTATCTGCGACATGTTTGCCATTGTAGCCTAGTTGTGTGAATCTAGTCTGGATAAGTTTTCTTTCTGAATCAAAGTCTTGGAGTGATGTGCACTTCCATCGAGCTCTAATTAGTTCTCCCTTGGGTATGTTGGAGATAACTTGTTTCTTGTGGCAACTTTCTGCATGAAGAACTGCATTCACCGAGGTGCTTTTTCTAAAGGTTTTGGTTGTAAAGCCACAGTCCGTGTTTACAATAGTGAGGTCTAAACAGTCTATGGCACTGTAGCTGGAGGAGCAGGTGAATTGGATACCCCATGTGCTAGAGTTAAGTGCATTGACAAATAGAAGAAGTTGTTCCATGTTACCTGACCAAAGCATGAAAACATTGTCTATATATAATTTCCAAAGATAGATGTATGATTTAAATGCATGATTAGAGAAGACGAATTCCTGCTCAAAATAGTGCATAAAAATGTTAGCCAGTGCTGGTGCAAAACTGGCACCCATGGAAATATAGATAAGTTGCTTGTAATAAGTGTAATTGAAAAGGAAGACATTGTTTTGCAGTGTAAACAACAGGAGTTGTTTAAGCATTTCAATATGCACATAAAATGAAGCAGAGGTTTGACGGAAAATGAAGTCTACACTTTGGATGGCCTTATTGTGTTTGATCGATGTGTACAATGATTTGACATCTAAGGTGACCATTAGTAAATTGGGTTGAAATGCTAGGTCTTTTAGGATTTGTAATACATGCATCGTGTCTCTTATGTATGCTGGTCTGGTAAGCATTGCAGGTAACAGGCATTCATTGATGTATAGGGAGACCGGTTCCAAGACACCTCCTCTTCCGCTGACAATTGGTCTGCCTTCAGGTATGTCAATATACTCCTTATGCATCTTAGGCAGAAAATAGATTGTAGGCATGGTGGGGCCATCTGTTGTTAAAAATTGTCTTTCTGTATCAGATAAGACTCCTTTCTTGTGCCACTCTAAAATAATCTGGTTAATCTCTCGTTTGATCTGATTAGTTGGGTTTGAAGGTCATTTCTGATAACACCCCAAATGGTTGAGTTGGGAGAGTGCCATTGCTATGTAGTCGATCTTATTCATCAAGACCACATTGCCGCCTTTGTCAGCTTCTTTAATTATTAAGTCTGGGTTTTGGGCAAGGTCCTTGAGGGCCCTTCGTTCTATTTGGCTGAGGTTTGAATAGCTACCAACTGCAGATAGAGAGAATTTCGATTAATCAATTGTTTTATGTAAAGTGATTCCAAAGTTTGCTTGACTGTTTCAAATAATTGCCTTTTTAAAGAATGCTTACCTAAAACTAAAGTGTAAACAAATAAATATTTATAACTGAAACCTTGCATGTGTAAGTGTTACTTGGTTACTTGTATTGACTGATTTCATGTACACAGCTCTACAGCTCACATTTACCCCTCTTAAGATAGGCCTGACTGCTCAGTCACACTACCAACTTGTGTAGCACAGACCTATACCAAAAGGTGGGTTACCTAATAACAAGCAGATAAGTATTGTGTAGTCGCACACAGTTTGACTGCATCAATTCTTACCAAAAACTCATCACTTCTACCTTGAACTGGTTTGGTTACAGCTCCCCAGAGGTGTCGCATTCACAATATAGGCTGGCTCCACCAAGCAAGAGGTAAGGTAAGGCTGTAGATAAGTCTGCACATATATTTGCTGGCACAAGATGGAGGGTCAGGAGGTGTATCACTTGTAGCTGAGCAGACCCTCAGATCTAGGGCTGGGTCAGGATTCTTCCCCCTCCATTTCACAAGGGCAGCTCACTGACCCTGTCACAATTGTTTAGTCCAATATATGCACCCTCTGCTCTACTGCATGGAAATCCAGGCATACCCCACTACTAAGCTGCTAAACAAGTTGGCACTCAGTAATATTCCTCATTCTTGAAATACTGAAGTCAACCAGCTGCAATAGAGCATCACTGCAGTTACAACAGTCACAGTTACAAATTCAGTAGCTAGACACACATACCGCAGCGGGGATTGTGCTCACTGGGCACCATTTGAATATTTGAAATTGTTAAAACTAAGGATGTATTCAAGTGCCTGCATTCTAAGATAAACAATACAGATACCCCAATAGAAATACCAACCAGAAGAATCCCTTATGCTGAATTGAACACCAGCACATAAAGTGGAAAAAAAGGACTGCTCGTCCATTTTTGAAGCAATACTGAAATATACCTTATTGTGGATATACCACATCCAGAAGGGGGGCATAGCAATCCATTATTGATCCTGATAAAAACAGGGGTCAAGAAAATTGGCCATATGTTGAAACATGTCAGAGAAACCTTTTTTTGATAAAAAGCAGACTGTAATTTACTAATGTAGATTTGATTATTTCTGTTGAGTGCAGAATGGAAAATAAGAACAGCACCTGCATTCATATGGGCACGAAGTTATCAAATGATGCATGAGATTGATTTTATTTTATGTTTGCACATATTATTTGCTGCATGGTTATACTGCATGCGTTGTTTTATTGAGATACATATGTGTTTGTATGGAAGTATCATGTAAGTCACCTGTGAGGTTCTGTTGACTTCCAAATATAACATACCTGCATAACCCTTTCAATTTGTATAACTTGAAGTTCTCTTATCGGTACTTTGGAATTATTAAACTCATTTTTAATTATGTCTATTCACTCTGGAAACTCTCCTCTATTGGAGAGTGATCCCATATACAGCAATACCCTACACAACTACCAACTGAGAATCCCTATACTGTAAGTCTAATCCCAAGTAGAAAGCCCCAGTTGCCCTCGCCCCATATCTACACCACCACCTCCCCACCAGAGAAAGGAATTTGATCCAGCAAAAACAGACCTTCGATATAGTGTTTCAACTGTATGGTGCATACAGTCAGTTACAGCTTGGATAATCATTTTGCAAAGTGAAATAGTAGGAACATAAACCTCATCCTCAGGGTCAAGACAGCATTGTTTTTAGGTCAACACCTTCTGCAGAAATGTACTATTCAATACATCAATTTTGGTAATTTGTACAGTGCCTTTCACCATAATAATGGTCTGAACGCGCTGGTGGTTGAGTGCCCTCGGAGGTGCCAAAGTATGGAAAAACTGGGAGGTGCTATTATGTGGGTGTGCATTTTGCCCATTAAAGTTATGAGAGGGTGGCCGCGACCCTGCTAGTCACCCATGTATGAATGGCATGTGGATGGGTGGAAGGTGGCGCTAAGCAGAAGGGTGTGTGTAAGAGGATAGACAATTATGTGTTTAGCTACAGTTCGACATTTTTGTCTTGAAAGGTATCTGCATTCATATGGAATGGGTGTTATGCAAAGGATTTGAGTTATATATGAAAGCAGATGTGTGTGGGAGTGAGGCCGTGCCTTTGGCTAAGTTCGGAAGGTGCAAATGCGAAAGGAATACATGGGTTAGCTATAGATTCAACATTGTCAACACCCTGGATTCCATGTAGGTGCAACGAGCAGTATTTAATGTCACATACAATATAAGTGCCTTAAAATACCCACCTCTGTGTGCATCCTAGAGTGATACACTCCCCATCCCAGGTCCTTCAAGTGTGATATAATTCCCCTATTAAATGTTTTCGTGCAGCCACAATGCCCACCCTAATGCTACCTTCCCAATTCCTTCTAGAGCAGTACATATGCTAGCCTTCAGTGTTCTTCACATGCAATAGATCTGCTGACCTACACAAGTTCTTCTAATTGCAATACATGTGGTAGACTTCACAGTTTCTTCTAAGCTAACCTAGCCAATGTTATTCCACGAGCAATACATGTCCTAGTCTTCACAGTTCTTCATAAGCAATAAATCTGGTAATCTGCACAATTTCTTCTAAACGAAATGCATGTTAACCTTCAAAATGTCTTCTACCCCGGAATCCATCTAAGTGCAACACATTTCGTGCCTCCAGACTAAATCTAAGTGTGGAAACTTCCTGCCCCTAAATACATCTAAGTGCAACACGTTTCCTGCCCCCAAAATACAGCCAAGTGCAATACATTTCATACCCCCAAAGAATCCATCTAGTGCAATGCCTTTCCTACACCCCAAAATCCATCTGAGCTCAATGTCTTTCCTACTCCCCAAAATACATCTGTGTGTGACACCATTCCCACTCTCAAAATCCATCTAAGTGCGACACATTTCTTACGCCCAAAATACAGCTATGTGCAATGCATTTCCTACCCTCAAAATATGCTTAAATGTAATACATTTCCTACTTCCACAATCTATCTAAGTGCAACACCTTTCCTAAGCCCAAAATCCATCTACGTGAGACACATTTCCTGCTCCCGAATTACAGCTAAATGCAATACATTTTCTACTCCCAGAAAACAGCTATGTGCAATACATTTCCTACTCCTCACAATACAGCTAAAATAAATACATTTCATACCCCCAAATTGCAGCTAGGTCAATACATTTTGTAGCCCCACAATCCAACTAAGCGCAATATGTTTCCAACTCCCAAAATTCCATCTAAGTGCAACGCCTTCCTACTCCCAAAATACAGCTAGGTGCAATACATTTCCTACCCCAAAAATAAGCTTAAATGTAATACATGTCCTACTCCCACAATCCATCTAAGTGCACTGCAATACACAGATATCTCCCAATACATCTATCAGACTATCTATGGGATGCATCAGGTAATCTACACACTGTTATAAAATGATGGTGGTAATGAAGAAAGAAGTGGCAGGGATTTAATTGAGCACATTAATCGCTGTGTTCACCGCCCATGCCACCTTAATTGATGCCCTGGGAGGATCATTGAAGAGGGCTTTTTCTGGTCATGTGACCCAGTCACAGACCAGTATGGTGGTTGGGGGAGTGAAGAGGGAGGGTCTAGAAGGGAAGAGGGGACGGCATGGGAGGAGAAAGAACCAAAGAGGACAAAATGGTGGAACGGGGCAGGAAGAACAGGCTCTATAGGTGGATGCCTGCTGAAACCTACCTTGAGGGTCCTTTCACCGCTGGTGCACAGCTCGAGTGGCCCAAAAATGTGCTGCCATCTTTTTGTTTTTTTGTTTAGTGCAAGGTGGGAGGTGGGAGGAGATCTTAGAGGTGAGTCAGTCGAGGGAAGTGGCAGAAGACCTACAAGGGAAAGCAACCTGCAACCCTGCACTCTTACCACTGGCCTTTCAAATACAGGTCTCATCTCACTAGCTCCCATTACTCCTGTCAATCTCTCTCTCTATATCTGTCTCCTCCCCTCTCCCTCTCTCTCCCACTCTCGCTTTCTCTCTCTCCCTCATTCTCTCTCTCTCTCTTTCTTTCTCTCTCTCTGATTCTCTCGTTTTTTCTCTCTCTCTCTCTCTCTCTCTCTCTCTCTTTGGCAGCTTTGCAACAATGATGTTCAAAACTGGGAACACTCCGTGACCACCATATTCTACATGCTAAGAGTTCTGAAAGGCAAGGACATTTGATTAAGAGCTAGGCCTGTTTGCAATGTGAGAACTGCAGAGACCCATATCAGGCTTCTTAGTATGTTGGTGTTGGCTGAGAGATGCCTAAAACCGACATGATCGGTTCCCTGCTGGAAATGTTGCTGTCAGAGTAATGCCCCCCCCGGGGCAGCAGAAGGCTTTTGTCAGCCATTCGACAAGTTGTGCGGGTAGGGGCCAGTATCCTTGGTTGTTTCTCCCAGAGGTCTACCCTGATATCTTACACAAGTATCAAACTCCTCTCACACAGTGCACACAGCAAAGACCAAAATAAAATGCACCCTTTACGCTCTAACCCCCTTAGCGCCACCAGCCACCACTCACTAGGGGTTGAGGCATCCCTGGGACTTTGGTTTCATAATGTTGTTGCAACCCTGCAACATGTCATGACATGTTTTCTTTTCCTGGACACTGCACCTGAATTGTTGGGGTTGCAATGATGCCAGTAGATGCAATGGAATATGTGTATCCCATATTATGCTGTTTATTTAATGCTGTCACCAATTTGGGAGAGGCCCACATTCTTGGATTACGGCAGAAATAGTGCCCTTATTTAAAAGGGCCTGCAGGTAGTCCACTACCAATTATCGTCCAATTTCACTATTAGAAGAATGAATATTTATATTCTATTTATAGATTTAAAGGTGGCCTTTGATGCGGTTTCTAGGCCCAGATTATGGGAAAGCTTAGAAGAGGCAACGATTCAATCAGCAATTTGACATGCCATTTTAGGCCTCTAGAAGGACAATAAAGCTGATGTTAGCTGGAATTTAGAGCACGACACTACTGAATGCATTGTAATTAACAGAGGAGTCAGA
Source organism: Ambystoma mexicanum (assembly GCF_040938575.1). Taxonomy (NCBI): domain Eukaryota; kingdom Metazoa; phylum Chordata; class Amphibia; order Caudata; family Ambystomatidae; genus Ambystoma; species Ambystoma mexicanum. Next base: position 542,850,818 of record NC_090927.1, read on the forward strand.
CAAGGATGTGTCTTCACGCCCACAACTTTTCCCATTTTAATGAACAATTTAATTCCCCAGATGAGTGCATTTGCCACAGATGCTCCCAAATTGGGGAACGATAACATTCTGATACTCTTTTGCGCAGATGATGCAATCCTCATTTCCCTGTCCACTAGGGGGCTAAAAAACAAGTGATGCTCATTCATGAAGTCTGTACGGAATTAGGCTTGAGATCTTTATCGAGAAAACGAATAGCATGGTTTTCTGTCCTACTCATGAGAAAAAAAGCTCCAAAACGTGATATTGAGATTGTAAATGGCTTGCACACTCTGAAAACGTTTGTTTGACATTTGATCGAGCCTGTAATGTAATGGCACACTTTCACATGGGTTGTGTTTGGAAGTCTACAATGCACAAATGGAGCCAGATTGGCAGTTTTGGAACAAAAATTCCTGAAAAGGGAGGTTATGCTTACTAACTTATACCTCTGGGCTTGTGCTGTTAGCAGAATTAGGCCAGTGGTGTATCATGGATAATCTATCCATTAGACCTGCACTCTATTGGATTCGGCTCTGGTCATCACCCCACTTATCGAAGTATGGGGAGGCAATTCAAGACCAACTACTTACAGTAATAAGACCGGACTTAATATGCGATTTTTGATTAGTTGTGGATAAATTATGGTTTAAATTAATTTAAATGTGTAAGGTTTTTTTTAAAATCATATTGTTTATATGAGCGGTTTCAATTGCTGTAAGACTTAGGACCTGATTCCCAGAAGCATTTTATAATGGTGCAATCACATTGAGAAGTGCTCTGTGAATCAGGCCCTAAACGTCCAATAAAGCAAATGCAAAGGAAGAAAAAAAGGAATGTGTTTATGTAGTATTGCATGGAAGGTGTTTGTATTTTCACAATGTAGTTAAGTTGTTACCCATTATCACACATTATGGGCCAGGTGAGAAACTGCAAACACCACAGCGCTATTTAGCACCAACTTCTTCTATGGTTTAGCCGCATTCTAGATCAGAACATTTTCGCCTGTACCAGATTTTAGGCAGTGTTAATTGTGCTCTGCAAGTGCTCCTATTTAAACAAACTCGTGTAAGATAGTCAAAATCTTTTATCATTGTTATTTTTTCTATTTTACACTCATTCTCTCTCTCATTCCTTCTTTTTTCCTTATTATGTCTTTCTCTTCATTTCCTTATTTCTTATTTCTCTTTTCTGTGTTCTTTCTTTTTTTTAAAAAATTTGTTTTTTATTGACAATATACAAGCCAGGGTGGGCCAAGTGGCACATCACCTCAACAATAAATGCACAAGAAATCACATTGTCAGGAACATTTTCTGAATAACTCCCTACCCCTATTCCCCCCTCCCGGTCCCTCCCCCCGAACAATTGTCACGCCAGCTTTGGGGAAGATGCAACTACATTAAGCATAGGGAAGAACATTCGTATAGCTCTCAACAAATAAAAGTGATCCTTGAGACAGTGGGGTAAGACCATGAAGCGATTGGGCCAGGGCAAGACCAACCCTCTGAGGAGTGTGGGGACGCGCGCCTTGCAACCAACAGTTTACACGCTTGTTCAATCGCCCCTCTACAATCGCATAGTAATACAGTCATCGTGCAGCAGCACTGCTGTCCATTCTTGGACAAAGTCAGACATGGTATCGTTTGCTATTGCCGAGAGTTTTTCATAGCTGAAAATCACCCTGAGCTTGCAGAGCCATTCCTCTTTGGAGGGGGCCAGGGCACTCTTCCATTTTTGCGCAAGCGCCATTCTCCCTGCCCGCAGCATGGCGCCGATGACCTTGGGGAAGGCATTCACCTCTGACTCAGGCATGGGGGAGCCCAGTAGGATTTCCAGCGGGTGCACCGATGGACCATAACCCTCGATGTCCTTGATCCAGCTAAGAAGCTCCGTCCAGTATACCTGTATGGACGGGCAGCTCCACCACATATGAAACCAGGTTCCCCGTTGGTGACATCCTCTGGGGCAGAGGGGGGAAACATCTCGGTACATTCTAGACAATAGAGCCGGGGGTCGGTGCCATGAATGAAGGATCTTAAAGCTATGTTCCATAGCTGCTGTGTATAGGGAGCCCGTGAAGATGCACTTGAAAACCGCCCTCCAGGTGTGATCATCTATTGACATTCCCATCCTCTCTTCCCATATGCGCTTAAAGGGTTGTCTGCCTTCTAGGTCCGCTGTAATCAGCACACTATAGAGCTTAGATAGCGAACCTTTGCGGGATCTACTTTTGGCCAGAATAAGTTCGAATGGGGTGAGGGGACGACTAAGCTGCTCGGACCACCTTGGTTGGGTGAGTATCCCTTTCATCCGCAGGAATTCGAAAATCGTGGGGGGCCTATCCACCAGAGCCTCTGTCAAACTGTCGTATTCAATAAAGCCCTCCTCTTGTGTAAGCTGGGAGACTCTTTCTAGTCCCATGTCAGACCATGCCTGTGTGTCCTGGAAACCTCTCATGTCCAGATCGATGGGCGGGCCCCAGAGAGATGACAGGGGAGAAGGCCATGTAGATAACAAATTGTTGGCTTTGCTGGGTTTCCATAGCGTCCAGAGGACTGCTAGGGTAGGATGTGTCTTGAGTTGTGGGGGGATTGACCTGGGGGAGGCCCAGAGATAGTCCCTAACCTTCCTCGGATGTGCATGGGTGTCTTCGACATACGTCCAAAATGTGCGCATATCGTCCCGCATGTGCTCCAACATCACCCTGAGCTGAGCTGCTTTATAATAAAGCCGGAAATCGGGGAGTCCAAAGCCACCATGGGATTTTGGGAGGGTCAGAGTGGAAGTTTTAACCCTGGGCCTTTTGCCATTCCAAATGAAGTGGAGGACACGGGACTGGAGCGCCTCGAAGAAGGCCTCAGGTATCACAACGGGGAGAGCTGAAAAGAGATAGAGAAGGCGTGGTAGAACGTTCATCTTAACCGAAACCATGCGTCCAAGCCAGGAAAGCGTGAGGGGGGCCCATCTTTTGAGATCGCTACTGACCCGGGCAAGGATTCCAGGGAAATTCCATTGATATAGTTGTGACAGGTCTCTGGGGATGATGGTGCCCAGGTATCTTGTGGATTCTCGCTCGATTCTAACCCCCTGAATGTCGGTTTTATTCTCAATATCTTGTTCCCCTGGGCCCATTGGCATGATGCTTGATTTGGATGTGTTTACTCTCAACCCCGAAAAGGAACCAAATAAGTGTATGAGACCAAACAGCCTCGGTAGGGATTTTGGAATGCTGGTCAGGTATCCTAGTATATCATCTGCGAATAGGGAGAGCTTAAACTCGCACTCACCACATCGTATACCCATAATTTCCGGGTCGTTCCTAACCGCTATAGCCAGGGGCTCCATGGCCAGGGCATATAGGAGAGGTGACAGGGGACAGCCTTGCCGGGTGCCTCGGGAAAGGGAAAAAGACTCAGATGTACCCCCATTAACTAATACTCTCGCCGAGGGCGAGTTGTATAGTGCTGCGACCCACCTGCAGAAGTTAACTCCCAGTCCCATTTTCCTAAGAACCTTGATCATGTAAGGCCATTCGACCCGGTCGAAGGCTTTCTCCGAGTCGAGTGAAAGGAGGTACCCCTCCACTCCCTGCTTGGTTGCCTCATGCATCAGGTCGAGGGTTTTTCTGATGTTATCTGACCCCTGGCGCCCCGGGATAAAGCCCACTTGATCTCCATGAACCAGGGTAGGGAGGAAATTTGCCAATCTGTTCGCCAGAAGTTTCGCCAGAATTTTGACGTCGGTGTTTAGAAGCGATATGGGGCGGTATGACTGGCATAAGGTTGGGTCCTTGCCCTCCTTAGGTAGGACCACTATTAGGGCTGACATCATTGTGGGTGGGAGGGACCCTTGGCTAAGCGCACTGTTGAACAGCTTGGCCAGAAAGGGGGCGAGTGTGGATCTATAGGTCTTATAGAATTTGACTGAGAAGCCGTCGTCCCCCGGGGCCGTACCACTTTTTAAGGAGGAGATAGTGTCGATTACTTCTTCCGGGGAAATGGGGACTTCCAGAGTGTCGGCTTTGTCCGGTAGTAGGCCCGGGATAGGGAGGGAATCCAGGAATCTATCAACGTCTATCCCATCCCCCTTGTATTCTGAGCAGTATAATTTTTCATAATGTAGCCTGAATTGTTCCGCTATCTTGGAGTCCCTTGCAGTCGAGTTACCGTCCGCAGAGCGTATGGAATTCACTCTTCTGTTGTTCCTAAGTTCGCGAAGTCTCCAGGCCAGTATCTTGTCGGCCTTTTCCCCTTTTTCCATATATTTTTGTTTCAGAAAAGAGAGCTTCCTTTCCATTTGCCCTACTTGAAGGTGAGCCAGTCTAGTACGTAGCTTCTGCAATTCCTCCCACTGCCCGGGGAACATCTGTGTTTTCAGCTTACCACCCGGTTGTATGGCCCCTATCTTGGATTTCAGGTCTTTCTCTTCCCGGTCCCTCTCCCTTTTTTTCCCTGCCCCTATGCCAATCAAGGTACCTCTAATGGATGCCTTAAACGCCTCCCATACTCCCATAGTGCCTACCTCCCCGTTGTCGTTCAGGGCGAAATAATCTTCTATGGCTGTCAGAAGAGTTTGGCGCGTCTCCTTGTCATGCAGAAGGAGGTCGTTACAACTCCAGCGGGAGCTGGTTGCAGGGGTAGAGGGGAGGCCAATCCTAATCTTAACCATGTCATGGTCCGTCCAGGGGACGGTTTCCACCCCCGCGCTGGAGACCTCTCCTTGCATAGTTGAGTCTACCAGAATGTAGTCTATGCGCGAGAAGACATCATGAGGCTTAGAGTAAAAAGTGTAGTTGGGGTTTAGGCCTTTCCTGGGTGTACTCATGTCACACAATCCCAATTCCCCATTCACTTCCTGGAAGGTTGAAGCCAATTTTTTTGTGGAGACGGATGTTGGGGCAAGGGTTCACAGCTTTTCTATCCCTCTCGGGACACAGCACCGTATTAAAGTCCCCTCCCACCAGGAGGGTACCCTCCGTGAATGCCATTATCGTCCCCTTCATGCTTTCCCAGAAGACGTCCTGCGATTCATTTGGGGCGTATATGCAGACCAAGGTGAACAAACGACCCCGCACATCCCCTTTTACCATGAGATACCGACCCTCTGGGTCAGTTTGTGCCACCTTGAACCCAAAATGAGCCCCGGGGGACACCAGCAGAGCTACTCCCCTCTTCTTGGACTGGGTAGAGGCTGAGAATACCTGATCTATGTTCTTAGCCTTGAGCTTGGGCTCCTTCCCCCGAACCCAATGGATCTCTTGCACAAAGAGGAACTGTAGTTTCATCCTCATGAATTCCCGCATGAGCAGCGACCTCTTGGTGGGTGAGTTGAGCCCCCGAACATTTAGAGACCCCACTGACAAGGATTGGAGTGTGTCATCCATTAGGACGCGTTTTAAAGCACATAACTCCAATTACAAGGATGCAAGTGCCGTTTCTCCCTAGTTGTTTCAATACCTCGCAGGGGGCTAGTAACGACCCCCAGGGTGTGATCAAATCCCCAAACTTAGGCGTGACATAACAAATCCCCCAACATCCCAACTTCCCCTCTTCTCTCCCCCCACTCCCCTCCCCCCAGATCGCCTGGTTGTGTTGAGGCATCGTCCCGAGGACACACAACCGGCCAACCATGTCTCCCCCCTCCGGGCTCGTTACCTCATTATACAAACCCAATCGAGCCCCCCCCCCCCTCTGCGGGATGAATGCAAGGAAGTAAAATCTAGCAACATCCCCCCTTTGCATAGTCAAGTGGATAACATTTTCGTCGGTTTCCAGTAGTTTGATTCAGCCGTTCTGAGGGTCCGGCGACGCTGGTGCCACTCTCCTGAATTTCCTTTGGCCTCGTACTCTGCGCCTCTCCTTTGGAGCGTTGCTATTTTTTGGGCCCTTCGGGGCGCGCTCCGGGTCTCGGTCTCCCGGTTCCAGACCCGAACTATCTAGGAGTTCGCCCGTCACTCTTTGGATGTCATCTTCGTTGATCAGGGTATACTTATATCCTTCGAGTTCGAATGAAAGAGAAAAAGGATACCCCCACCTGTATCGGACTCCCTTGGCTTGGAGCATTTTTGTCAGAGGGGAACACAGGCGGCGTCTTGCCAGAGTGAAGGCCGACAGATCCTGGTACACCGAGATCTGGGTCCCCTCCCATTCCACCGGGCCCTTCCTGCGAGCCAGTTCGAGGATCCTGCTTTTCTCTGAGAAGTAATGGAAGCGGACTAGGACGGATCTGGGGCCTCTGGAGGCTGCCCCTGCTCTATGGGCCCTGTCAATAGTGGGTTTGTTAGTGTTAGCCCCGTCGAAAAGGACTCTCACCACCGCGTTGACTGCCTTGACAATGTCTGCCTGAGTTTCACCATCTTGTTCCGGGAAGCCTAGGAAACGTAGGTTGCAACGCCTTTCCCTGTTTTCCAAATCGTCCATTTTTAATGAGCATTTCTCTTCTCTTCTCTCAAGCTCCGACAGGCGCATGTCAAATTGTGTCTCGAAAATGTCACTCGAGGTTGTAGTGTTCTCCAATGCCTGCACCCTGTCTTCTATATTGTCCACTTTTTTGTCTAGGGTGTCCAGCCTAAGGGTGATATCTGCACGGAATCCTCTAATTTCATCCAGCAGGGCCGCCATACCCCTGGAGACTGAATTGGCATCTGTCGCTTCTTGTTGCGTTTGGGCGGCCATTTCAGGGGCTGTAGGGGGCTCAAAGGACGGGCGCCGAAACCTCTGCAGTGTTTCCCTCCAGGTCATAGGCCTTCCCTGGGCGCTCTTGCTCCCCGGTGTCTACCACCGAGTGATTGAGGCCAACGGGGCCTACTCGTCTCCTTTGCGTCCTGGGGGGAGCGGGGGCCCCTGGTAGCTCTGCGGCCGAGGGTGGGGACAAGGTTGTGGGGGGGCTGGAGCCCCAGTCAATTCCCCTGTCGAGGGCAGTGGTTTCCCTTTCTCTGATTTTCCCCGCTGTTTTATCCCCGTAGTTGGGGGCCGTGACCTGTTGCGTTTTTGCAGGCTGTCCTTTTGCGGCTTTTGCGGGGGGTGGGTGCCTCCGATTGAGCCCCGTGCCCCTCTCAGTCTCAGGGTGCTTCCGGGGCTTGCGTGGGCAGTCCCTGGCTTCTCTCCTCCTTCCCCCTTATGGGTTTTGTTTCCCCCGGTGGGTGCCCAGCCCCGGGGTGGGTCTCCTTACCTCGGGGGGGTCACTCCCCCGCCGCTCGTGGGGTGCTGTTCCGTTACTGACTCCCCGCTGGGGGGGTTCCTTGACCTGTTGCGGTGCCTCCTTCTCCCGCTCCTTGGGTCACCTCCTGGGCCGTTACGCCGTCGCGAACGGTCGTTTGGTCAGGGCAGGAGCCCTCGGCCACGATCGCCTGGGCCTTTGCAAGTTTTCTTCGGGCCCGGGCTCGACAATGCTTTCCGTGGAGCCGCAGGGCCGCAGGGGGGAGGGGCCTCGCGCCCTCGAAGTTCGCAGGCTCAGAGCTCCGGCTCTGGTCCACACTCGGCTTTCAAAATGGACCGGGGGTGCCCGGCACCCTCACACGGGTGGGGGGGGGGTGTCGCTGTCTCGCTCCGGGGGTGTCGGGGGTGGCTCAGGTCCCTCGATCAGCGCCCTGTTGGGGAGACGAGCGGAGATGCTTCAACACATCTCAGCGCCCCCTGGTGGATCGGTGTTCTTTCTTTTACCCTTATAGAAGAGAAAGGTACATTGAAAGAAGGGAAAGGCTGTCACAAGGTCTGGGTGAGGATCTAGCGCTCTAGTGCAAACTCCTCTGCCACTTGGTACCTACTAGGGGACGGGGTAATTGGAGGTCTCTGTGTATCTACTAAGCGATAACCTCTGGAAACATAAATTGGGCAAAATAGGAGCACTGAACTGTTAGTGTTTTGTGACATAGGGGATAATTTGCATCTGCTGTGATTTACCACCCACCAGAAAAATAGCGCCACCACAAACAGTGTATGTGATCTGGCCCTAAGCCTTCTGTTTGGTGGACCAAAGAAGGCTATTTACATGGTCACTTGGTCGTTTTCTAATTGTCTTTCAGAGCATAAGGAAAGGAGAATAAATACAGTAGAGGATGGGGGCATTGAGGAATAATTTCCACATGCTATGCTCACTATTTAAACTCAAAAAACTATGTGTTCAGTATTATGTGCTTTATACGCGTACACCAAAGGAACAGGCTAATGACGTTCTGGGCTCTGAGAGGGAACATACACCTGTATAAAGCTTGGGCTTGAAAGTGAAAGCTGTGAATGCATTTTTTAACAGTCTAGGGCGGCCATTTATACATCAAATGTATCCATTTCCTAATCTCCGTCCTGATTTATCACTCATGGGATTTTGGCTGATTTCCTTTTTTTCATTGCAACAATTACTTGGGCAACGCCTTTGTGGAATACGAACATCTCTGGAAACTGGAAGAATAGTCAGAGTGAAGAGTTTGATTTGTAAAAAGCACTGAAAAATGGCACCTGGAACGGAGAATGACATCGATGGGCGTGGCCTCTAGCTGTGCCACTGGATTTATGATGACGAGAAGAGTCCCTGGGTATTTCATCCAGTGTACCCTAGGGATAAAGCAGAGCAGAGTGGGGTGCGCTGGCACAGAGATCAGCCAAGTCTAGGGGCCTCATTACGACCCAGGCGGTAAGGGGTTAACGGCGCCGTAAAAGGTGGTGGTGCTGTTAACCCCTTACCGCCTAATTACGAGGTCCCTTTGAGGGTCCCTACCTTAACGGCTGGTTTTACCAGCCGTTAAGGATTGGACCCGTAAAGGGACCTTGGAGGTAATTACGGTACCACAATTTGCGGTACCGTAACTACCGCCTTCCCCATTTCCATTGAGCCCTATGGGGGCAAAAATGTGAATGGGGAAGGGCCAATGGTGAATGGGGAATTACCGTCCCGCCAACCTTGGAATGGGGCGGTAATTCCGCCATTCACGGTGGCGGAATCGGTAATATACCGGCAGCAACCATGGCGCTAATAGCGCCATGGTTACCGCCTGGGTCGTAATGAGGCCCAATGTATTCTACAGGTGACTGGGTATGGGGTACGGGTAAGGTTTCTCAAAGCACACGATGAACGGAAGGTGTCATGGTGCTAGCAAGGGACTAGCAGGGGAAAGAGAAGGTTTTAATGCACAGATGAAAGAACTTTGTCCAAGTTGCAGATAGTTAAATAAACACTGTTCCAATTCCATACATTGGAGCAAGTTGCAAAGGACGATGAAGGGAATGGTCAAGAGCAGTGAATAAAACGAAGGTATATTGTGTGTAGCGTAATAGTGAGCCCGTGTAGGTCTGATGAAAAATGGGGCAGGCTGTGAAGTGCTTGATGCGTGTTGTTCTGCTTATTAATACTCACCTAAACACAGGATCTGGGATATTTTACTACAGGTCTAGTGATGTTTTTATTCCCTGTCGTGAGGAGCCTGTTGTTGCTGCCCACAGAGCAAGGAATTCAGGAATCTGTCCCTTTCAGTTTAATTTGGGACTAGTTAGTATTTTAATTACATTTTCCTGCCAGCCAGAGTTTTTTGTACAACAGTAAATAGAGAGAGCATGTTTAATGTAAGGTTCTGATGTAATAAGGGGCTTAGTTCTGGTGGCAAGGCTGCCTGTCACGCCCCCTTAACTCACTACTAATCACAATGACATGTGATGCTGTTTCAGCCCGCGGCACGGTACAAGGCAAGCAAGGATGTGCTGAGGTCCCACCTGTTCATATAGAGCTGTTTCTCTGGAAAATATCAATTTTGGAACTGTGTTGAAAGCAAGGTTTTGCTAACGTTGTCTACGGCACACTCCAAATAAATAGGTGTCTCTTTGCCCCTCTGCTTCTGAGAGTCACCTGAGTCCATGTGTGTTCATTGACCACCCTGCATCCGCTCCCACTGCCAGTAGATCCATAGTTTTCTTGTTCTTTTTTTCCCTTTGAACACCGTTAGCTTTTACCACCACAAGCCTTTTATCTCTTCGGGGTAGATGTACCCTCATAGAGCAACATCACCTAGCTGATTCCAAGCTGTATCTTGGTGTGTGAGAAGAGCATTGCTCTTAAATATGTAGAACTAGGGCCACTATTTTAATTTTTTTTTATTTATTTGAATTTTTTAAGCGTTGACACAGCTCGTGGGCATCGAGGCGCTGTTACAGGAATTGTTTTCTTATTTGTTGCGTAATTGTTTTTTTTGTCTAAGTTGTGTATTTATAACACACTTAAATACCCAGAGGTTTCGAAGCGCTGACCCGGAGATCGAACCTGTGTTGCTTCGTTTCCTCTTGCTTCCAAGGAGAACACATTGCAGCTGAGCTATCCTCCTGGGATACGGGATCCTTCCTATGGAGCTGGTATGAGCGTTTCCGTTCATGGTGGCATGTGTACCGCACAACACAACACTGTGCATGTGTTTAATCTTTCTGCCTTCCTTGGTTAGCCAATGGTTTACTGGTGTGGTGTGGAGATTGCCAGGATTGGTCTGTGGCCTCGATCTGCAGTTGCTGACTGTCCTACAGCCTTTAACCTGTGTTCAGAGGTGTTACTAGGGGAGGGAGCTCAGGGGGCTATAGCCTCATGTTTTTTGGTTGTAGCCGCGGTTAGAACCTCAAGGGCTACAACCAAAAAGGCTAGCTAGCCCTGAGTCCTGACAGAACCGACATTAGTGTAGCCCCAGATTGTTTAAAGACCTAGCAACACCCCTGGCTGTGTTTGTAGACAGGGATTTGCGGTGTTACTTTTCACACATTTGACTCCTTTGCACCTCCCATCCTAGTGGTGTCTCAAACTGTCAGAAGTGTTCTGCTTCCTCCAGGTAGTGTCAGATTGTGTTTTACCCTCTCTGCTCATTTGCCCTCTAATGTCCTGAGCACAAAGTTTAACATATTTCTGTTGTTTTCAACGTATCAAGAGATGTTGCACGTGTCAAATGCTGCAACAGAATCCCAGGTTTTGAATGCATGGCTTCAGTCCTAGCAGTACTGCACAACGAGAATCAAAAGCGAGAGCATCACAACGTATGTGAAGAATAGGAATGCTGACGTGACTGGGATCAATTAATAGAAGAAAGCTACAGAACAGGAGAAATATGTGTCCACACAAGGGGCAATTTCTGAAGACTCAAGGTGAAGACTAAAGTGAAGATTAAGAGAATTACTATTTATCAAAACACGGATTAATAGAAATACTCTTAACCTTTGAGTTTTTAGCAATTGCCCCTTGTATGGACAAATAATTATTCTGCCCTGTAGCATTTTGTAACAAGAAACAATTATAAAGTGTGGGGTGAAAAGACAGCCCAAGAGGGACAGAGATGGAGAGGACATGCTAGATCCCTATTGTGTGAACAAAGCTGGCTAATGTGGAGTTCCATTGAAATATAAAATAAGGCCTAGACAAATGGAAAGACATGGGCCTAGTCAACTCCACTAAAATGGAGAGGTGCGCAAGCGAAGGGGAATCCAATGATTGGGACATAACATGTAGTGCTGCAGATGCTAACTTCATGGGAACTGGGAATAAGCACCTTTGACAGATTTAAAACCGCAGCAGCGCACATGGAAAGATAAGACACGGTTGGAATATGGCGCATTTGGAAGATAAAAAGGAGGAATAATGCTTGACATTTAAGAAATAAAGTCAAGTGACGGATTGCGGTATCAGGAATAAAGAGATGCAATTTTCTTCACATAAAATCACAGCATGTAAAGAGGTAGTCATATTTCATTTTTGTAAAAACACTGGTTTCCTATGTTAACTGTGGCCTATCTGTGTGCATATGATTAATAATGAATCTACCTCTGTTCTAATATAGTAGAAAAGAAATATTGTGTTTATCAACAGCAGGCCTAAGTGTAATACAAAATGTTACATGTTAAACGCAACGTGTCAATGTAAAATTCTATTCTTTTAGAATTATGTAGGTAGCTTTGTTTTGCGCCATTGAACTGGAAGGTCTGGCCTCTGAAACTTTGACCTCAAGAACTTTTGGCTGAGGGCCTCTGGGAGAAGAAGCTCTGGTTTCCAGTTTAAATGATAAAAAATACAGAGGAATAGATTAGAATTGTGGAGGTGGCAGATAAGCCAGCCAGCAGAAGTGACCTTAAGGTTAGGCCTCCCCATTAACTGTGCATTAGCTTCGAACAAAAAACCTTTGAAGTCCAGGAGGGGATGGAATGATCATATGGGCCAGCCAGATGTTTTAATCAGGTCACAGAAGGGAAATGAAACCTAAGAAATGATGGTGCCTTGCCATTGACTAACATTTAATAAATGTTCTTGAATAAAAAGTGTATCATGTGTTCCACTGAACTCATCCCAGGTTCATATTAAAGGGAATCAGAAGCCTGTCGGGACTATGTAAAAACAGATTTTGGGGGATGGATACAATTTGAGTTATGAGAACAATTATGATTCTGGCATTTTCTTAATTCTGAGGAACTGGAAGATTAGTGAGGTGATAGGTGGAGAAATTAATGTTGGAAGTGGAAAGCATCAGACTTATAACTATTTCAGCACAGCAGCAAATCAGGTCAAACATTAGCACTGCCCAGGAAGGGCATCCGAAAATCTAATTCGAATTTTACCGACTCGCCATCAAATGTTGAAGTAAAAAATATATAGGTTCATGTAGTTATCCAAAAGATTAAGGTAGTTGTCATGTTGGCAGATTTTCAGAACCCAAAAGTGTAAAACTACCTGTCATTTTGAAACCATACCTTCCAAATTCTGGTCCTATCAGCAGCCAGTGGGCATCTTGGTGGTTGGTGAAGGGTGAGAGGTAGCCAATCCATATCATGGGAATGATGACAATATGTAGGTGTCATCAGCACTATATGTTGGCAATTTACAATCTAAGAAGGGACTTGCAAGAAAACACCTAGGGAGAGAGATGAGTAGAGCTGCCTAATCCATCGGTGCACCTCCTTGCTAGCTGAACAAAGCTAAATCAAGGCCTATTAGATGGAGGGAGAAAAGGAGACACATGGACTTTGCTTGGATAGCTGGGAGCCCTATTTGAGAGAGGCTTGTGGCAAGACAAATGTTCCCTTTCAGTCCAAACCAGAATTCCAAGGCCTTGCATTTTCATTGTAGGAGTGGTGCAAAACGGTTTCCCAATGTATTCCCTTGTATCCCAAATCAGAATCCTAAAACATTGAATTTTACCTAAATAAAAAGCCAAAATGATGTGTCCATTGAGATCTTTTCTTGACTTTGCCTTTCAAATAAAAACAAAAAAAGGATTGTTTTTCATTGTGTCTATTTGTCCAACCCTGCCTTTTAATAAAAAGCCAGAACAATTTGACTACTTTATTCCCACTCCCTGTACCTTGCCTTCAAATTAAGGAGTCATATATAACTCATGCCTGGGGTTGGGTGTTGCTGGGAGAGAAGAGCATTATGATAACCCAAGCAATCACTGGGAGTTGTTTAAATTTCATTATTGTTACTGTGCAAGAAATCCTCTGTGTTTGTTTGGTGTACAGTCTCTAAATTCTAAGTGTGTTGCAGCATTTGTAAGTTCATTAGAAATACAATTCGGTCAATTGGTTCAAGTCATTTTAAATTGTGACATTGGGCCTCATTATAACTGTGGCGGTACAGTGAAAAGGGCGCCATTAGTGATGCCGGCACCGTTATCACTGTACCACCACATTACGAGTTCTGCTTGCGGGGATCGCTCTGCACGTGCAGAGTGGCTCCCGTGAGCAGAACAGGATGGTAGCAACAGTACCGTTATGAAAGGTACCGCTGCTACCATCCTCCTCATTCCCATTGAACCCTATGGGGGTTTAAATGGGAATGGGGATGTACCAGCTCTGGATCCCACGCAAGGGGAATTACCTGGCCCGCAAAGGTCAGAATTACCTGGTAATTTCGCTTTCGCGGGACGCAGACCCTGCCCCGAGTTTGGGGGTAACGATGCCCTTAATAAGGGCATGAGGGCATAGCTACTGCCATAGTCGCAATGAGGCCCATTGTGTTGTGCCACAGCGTTGGTGGCTGAAGTTTTGGTTGCTAGTATTCTTTGTCAAACCTTAAATAAATAGATATTCTTACTACACAGTTCCTAGCTCATTGGTGGTAAAGAGGGTATTTGACGGGGTGGTGCGTGACAGGTTGGAGGCCTCACTAAAGTTGAATCTGTATAAGCGCTTTGGGTGCGTGCCACCTTGCTTGGGGGGAAAGGAACTCCCTGAGTTGAGAGTGACCGCCTAGTAAATTGTGACAAATATTAAGTACAGGGATCCGGATGAAGACTGCCAAGTGTTAAACAGCATGGTTCATTATTGATTGCCAACTCAAATATATATTGAGAGTGTAAAACAATGTGGGTCCCTGGTTTTACCAGGCGCTAAGGACGGGACCCGCAAAGGGATACCGGGGTCAATAACGGTACCGCAATTTACGGTACCGTTATTGACGGTACCGTTATTGACGCCTTCCCATTGAGCCCTATGGGGGCTCAAATGGGAATGGGGAATGGCTTTTCAAATGGGGATTTACCGGTCCCGCCAAGGTCGGACTGAACCGGTAATTCCCCATACCGCCAAGTCGGTGGCGGTACCTCGGAATGAGGGCCAATGTAAAGGACTATATAGCAACAAAAGAATGGTGAATCCCACTGGATGTTTCTTTTTCTCTGTGCTTTTTTTTAATACATGTTCGTTTGTTCACAAGAACATAGTTTCTACTGTTGATTGTCACACTTTTGTAAAATAATTATTTATTTATAATTTTCAATCCATCAATTACAAGCAGTTTACAACAGTGTTAACAAACGATTATACAAGTAAAAAAGAAAGGAATGGTAATGTAAGTATTGCAATGAGAAATCTTGCAAAAGCAGAGCATAGCATTGTCATACGTTTTAAGTTGCTGAGACTTGTCCCAGTGCTATGTGTGCTACGGTCACAGGCGTTCATTTTAAAATTGAATAATGATACTCAAACAGGAAGCTACACAACACAGAAAGGTTTGATACGCATGCACAGTTGCAATCCTCCAGAGGACTGAATGGGACAGAAGTATGCAAACGGCGGCTTTCAAGATGCGCCTATCTTAACCAAAGCGCAGCAACTCATGTCAAATCTGAGAAGCCTTGGGAGAAATAGAATTTTTATTCGAGCACTGGATAGAAGACGAGATGCCTCAAGACATTACTCTGTGGTACACATCCTCTTTATTTGTAACTTGCTAAATCAACATAAAAGGCATTATGCTTCTAACAGACGCGTGTGCGAGTCAACACTTGTCATTATGAAAAGGTTGAATTGAGGGACGTCATTTCTGAAGCCCGATTAAACAGCTCGCACTAACTCTGCGCCATTTTGCATTGCTACTCAGCAATTTGACTAATTTGCACCGACCTAGAAATGCAAAATGATTTGTTTGCACTGGGCACTGAGGCTCTGTACAAATACAAGTTTCACAATTGCCGGTGGATTCTAATGATGTTGCAAAACTTCCCTGCACTGGTATCAATTTGCCTGCCACTGATAAAAGATTTGCCCGGCACCTGTGCTTCATAAGACCTCTGATGTCCAAAAAGACACTGGGCCTCATTACAAGTGTGCCGGTTCGGTAACAAAGGAAGTTGTGACATTGTGTTGTGCTACTGCCTGCCGCAGTTGCTGTACCTGGCAGGTCTGACCCTGCCGGGCACAGCGGCCACGATAGGTAGACCGTCACGGAAGCACCAGCACCGTTATAACGGAGCTTGTGCTTTTGTGGTCCCCACTCCTATAGAGTCCTGTGGGACTCTAAGGGAATGTGGATTAACAGAATTACCGGCACCTGACTTCCCGGCCACTGGGGTTGTATTGCCAGTAATTTATTTCGGGTCTGGTGGAAACCTGCCGGTATAACCGGCAGGGTTACCGCCAGACGATAACGATGCCCACTGTTTCCCAGAGTTTATTGTCAACTCTGTCTTGTTCTTTGAAAGAGATCACAGAGATCATAGCACACTGAATGTGATGGCAATGTGATGGCATATTTGCAAGAATACTTCTAAAGAACACCCTTGTACTGAAAGTATTGACAAACCAAACAGTTTTGGCACTTGTTTAGGCATTTTCCAGGTACTTCCCTGGCCATAAGATGCCACCAGCTGAAAAATGGTGGGAGTACCTGGACACTTGATGGCCTGAAAAATACTTCACAACTATACAAGAGCCCAAACTATTTGGTTTGCCAACGGTTGTTTTGAATAGTTATTCGGTGCAAGAAACAGATGTGAGGGCACACATATTTTGATGTTTTAATTGGTTGTAGGAAGACGTTGCTCATAAATCAAATGGCTGAAGGTACACTTAACTAAGGCGCTTATATTTTACCACCAACTGGTTTACAGGTGCAATGTACCCATTGCCTTTCAAAAGACTACTTAAAAATATCAACATCCCCATAGGAGCACATGGATTGCTGCCCCTTCTGGGTGCATTATGTGTTTTGGTTGGTAGCAAGTGGGCTGAGAAAGCCGCTGCCTTTGCCATACACATGGGCATGCACTGGGCGGGGACATGTCCAAACAACATCTGCACGCTGTGTGTCCCTCCTTGCCTGCCATCTCATAACTAGTTTCTCTCCCAATGCCCATATTGTTGGCTTATAGATGCCATCCATTTGCCAGAACTGAAAAGGCCACTGCTACGTGCAGTGGACAGATCGCAGAAAATTGTCTAGGCCATGACGCGATTTGGCACACAGGCGCCCTATGCTCTGGAAAGAGCTCTGCCACCGATGGAGTCTTTGAACTTGAATTTCTCACTTTAGCTGCACCAAATGATTTGTATGCTTCCTGTTTAGCGGCAGAGAGATGATCATGGTTAATGTCTCTTGTCTAATGTGCATTTAGCAGTAGAATGAATATTGATATCGAACGGGTGACAGCCATTTCAGTGATGGTTCTGTACGAGGCGCACAGCGTTTAGGAAAATGGATGACATTGTGAAGTAAATGGCAAGGAAAAACTGTGACAGTTTCCTTGCGTGCTTGTCGTGTGTGGCAGGGAAGGATGTTGGTGCCCATGATGCAGTCGGTGGCATTCTTCGTGGGAGGTAAACTGAACGCCCTGAAATTTGCGGGTCTGTGAAATGAACTCTGTATCTTGAAAAAAAAAGGCCTTGCCTGAATTTGATAAAGGTGGCATATGCATAATTACTTGGAGCTGTAAGGGGTCGATGCCCTCATGTTAACCCACAATGTCCGAAGACCTTTGTGCAACCACAATAAGTCACTGTTGTTTTTTAGCTCTCATGTTGGTGCACATGGGCTTTTATAATAGGATTGCTGCTATTAGGTAAGCAATAAAATCCAGCATTACAACATTTTGTACTTCATAGGTTACACAATCTTTACATTGTGCCCAGGGGCGGGCTGGCCTATAGGGGACTCTGGAGATTTCCCGGTGGGCCCCTGCACTCTGGGCTTCTTTTGCGTGGTATTTCCAAATGTTCTCATAGGAAAGGCATTGGGCTTGTTGAAAATGTGTCATATGGGGCCACTTTGGACATTATTTCCAGGGCCTCTTTTAGTTCCCAGTCCACCCCTGATTGTGCCTCATTATGGGGAAGGCGGCCGCGGATGAACGGTGCCGGTAAAGGACTAGCACCGTTCATTACGGGCCACCACATTACGAGGTCTGCAGCGGGTCCTGCTCTGGACGCCTGGCCAGACCAAACGTCCCTAGAGGGACCCGCTAGCAGACCAGGATTCTAACAACGGGCCCGTCATTTACGGGCCCATTGCTAGCATCCTCCCCATTCCCATTGAGACCTATGGGGGCTCAAATGGGAATGGGGATGTACTGGGTACGGGTCCCGAGAATGGGAATTCGGCAAAGTCGGCATGGCCCGGTAATTCCCTATTTCCGGAACCCGGACCCGGTACCCGGTTTGGGGGTAGCCATGCCGCTAAAAACGGCATGGCTACCGCCAAACTCGTAATGAGGCCCATTATCTTTAATCAGGGAATAGGGGCACACCTAAGGTAAATCAATGACCCCATTGTTCACCAAATTACACAAAGTTCATGATGAAGGCCATTTTGGGGGGTACAGTATTTTGTTTCTTGGTCATCCTGTCCCTCTAATGGGCCACTTTACTCTATTTTGCATGACTCTGACAACATAGAATGAATTTACACAGTCCTTCATTATGAAGGTAAAACCTTATGGTGTACCTGGCTGTGTCTACGTTATGTTTGACTCTTTAATGGGCAACTCCACTGTGCTTTGGCATCGGAAAGAAAAGGGAACTCTGGAAAAAACAAAATAATTGCAATTTAAGGAAGATCAAGACTTTCCTGCCAACCTGCCTCTCAGTGATTCAATCATTATGCCCAGCAATGCTTTGGATACTGCTTTCAATACATCCTACTCCTTCAGTTCCCAACCTCTTAACCTGAAGCCACCAACCATCCCAGGATTGTGAGGTATACATACCATGATATGCAGACGCTAAAGCATGGAACCAACTGCCTTTGGCCCTCCATGCGACTGCCAACCAACTGGCCTGCAGGCGTGCCCTTAAGACTCTTCATTTCTAATTCGCTCTGCCTCACCTGTACCTCCTAGCGCCAAGATGCCCTCAGGCGCATGTTGTGCTTTATAAGTCCATATAACATAACATAACATAACATGATAAAGAAAAAGGAAAACCGAAAGTAGAAATTGGCCTGAATATGTGCATACATACAGAGTGCAACACTTAAATGTAATGAACAATCCAAATAACACATAAAACAATACATATACATATAACCTTTGAGAACACATACAATCTCACATGCACGTCACTTTAAAATAACTCCAAATGGAAAAAAGACTGAAACAAACGGCATAGTGGAAATGCAATGAATGACTCTAGAGTCCACTGAATATAGTGTGGCATTAAGCACCCGTTCCAAGGGCTGGAAAGGGGGTAACGGCCTGGCAGCCTGTGATCGGGCCATTAATGAGTGCTCCAGGCCGTGACCCCCCGTTCCAGCACTTGGAAGGGAGGCTTAAGGGCATTAGCGCCATGGGCTACCTAAGCAGTAACCCGGGGTGTCTCACTCGTCCTGTTCAATGACTGAAAATACTGTCTAAAGAGGGCCGGCATGGAAAGGGCTCCTTATGGAGCCCCTCTTCCCTTTCCATAAGAGCCATCGGGAGCAGAGCGGAAGGTGCGGCTGCGGCGGCGAGTACTGCCACAGCCAAAATAAGGTCAGTGGGGGGAGGGGAATACAAACAAATAATAATAAGGGAATGGAGAGTGGGGAAAGATGGCAGTGGGGGAGCCGGCCGTCAGGTGGAATGGGACGTGGGCTTTCACTGACAGGGCTCATAGCCACTGATTGGCAGGCTACACTGCCAGAGTGCTAATAGGCATTACTTTTTCCATGTGGTAAATTAAGATTATGTATAATAGGATCAACCATACCACTTTGAAATAATACACAAAATGTGCAGTCATCATCCTACATGTTTCATTCCCATACGTTCTAAATGTTGGACTTTCCTCAGGGGTGCCAAATACAATATTAATCAATGGTCTTGAAAATATCAAGCCACCAAAAGGTGTGTTTTACACAGTCCTGTGGTTGATCATTACAATGTTCAGCAACACGTAGGTTCCTTGTCAACCCTTGGAGATGGAAGTGTATCAAATCATCTTGGATAAATCAATGCTGATGGGGGGGTAACAACTAAATGCAATAACACACACATGTGGCAATTTCCAACTTCAGGACAGTTCTGAAATCAAGAATCTCCAATTAGTTGAACAAAATACACAGCAACGTGGTGGTGAAAACTAAAAACTGCCCCAGCAGCTCAGAATATCAAAAATGATCCAGTGTTTATGGCTCTTGCTGCTTTGCCGGCTCCATGCTTTCCGATCAAAAGTACCTGCAACCACACTTATTTACCTAAATTGTGGACTATATGTCACTTTGATGTACTCACAACATACAAACTCTCGCCTGTCTTTGCCCTTGCGAACTCCTTGCACTTACAGGCACGTTAACACTCACCATCTCGCAAACCCTGAAACTCCCCCTGTTCATGCCTGCATATTTGCATGAAATGCCCACTCTTTGCAAATTACTTTTCACACCCACTTCTCAGCAAAATGTAACATCCCTTAACTTTTCTAATTCAAAAAGAAGTCTTATTTTCTATTAGGTGTCACCTTTCACTCTTTCCACATCAAGTGGAACAACTTAATGATTATCACAAATTGTATTAATAATAAATCGTCATATTTCATAAAACAGTCATAAAAATGATCATGGTTACATAAAATACATACAATATACTAAAACAACACAAGTAGAAACACCATAAGTGAGTCGCAATACAGTAGTTCTTGAAGGATCGAAAATGTGTAACCGAATGACACTTTGATTCCAATGCCTTATTAATTTCAGCTTGTTTCTTATTGGAATGTCTCAAAAAACCGGAATTGTACAAGTTTCTGTCCTTTATGTACAACAATGTAGGACATTCTTCAGGGGAAGAATGTGTCTTGTGCCGCAATTAAAAATCTTCTTTAATTGGGAAGAATACCCTGTTAATCAGAAGGACACCCTAATAGTGCTCAAAGATTTGATATTAATCTCTGTTTATACTCGTCCAAACCCTCATCCCTTAAAGGGTATAGCAGTATGTTCATTATTACATACCTCTCTTGCCTTGTAATAACTCTTGGACCTTTACTGATTCTTGCTGCAGATTCCCAATTTCTTATTGGAATTCTTGCTCTTCCTCCTCTCCTTTCTAATCTAGTATACAATAGTTATATATTATTAACGTGTCTGTCACAAAATATATATTGAGTATCTAGAAGGCATAAGGTGATCAGGCTTACCAGAATAGGATTCTCTAAATCACTTGTTTATCCTCTCTCTAAGTTACAGCATCTCTGTCCGTAGGATAACACCTATCACCCTGTAAAACAGAACCCATACATCCTATTTCAAATACTCAGTTATTAAACCAACTGGCATTGTGCTCTGTGGTGAGTCAACAACACACTTACTTGTGACTTTAGATATAGATGTTAGTTTCAAAATGACATCACAGGGAGACCCATAATTTAATGGGTATCAGTGGCCTCGGGTTCCTTATTCTAGTCAAGCTCTGAAAAAATAGCCGAGAAAAACTGCAATTACACCCCAGCTAGCTTCTTAGGCCTGTAATCCCACACTGCCTGTATATAACGTTCTATCCTTCACAATTATTTTAATAGCTTGGCATGTAACTCGGGTCAGCTGGAGTACTCCCGTTTAGTTCTATTTCCTCTATGCGGCAATTCGAGACAGCGCTATGTTCGCGGGTAAAACCCTGTGACTCACGCAACGTTCTGACGTCATCGCAAATGCGTCGGGGACGTCTACGTGGTAGTGACACCACGTCCTAATGGTGCGGGACGGAACGTCTGGTATGGGATTAATCCCTGATAGTATGGGTAATGTAGGATGGGGCGTTATTGTGAACTACATCAACATCGGGAAAATCACAAAAATAAATGTGGCAATGGCTCACATCATGGAACCCCAATATTGTTAGTTAGATTGAAATAGTTGCACTATAGTTTGGAAAATGCACTTGTACTATTTGCTGAACAATGTCGTTTGTATCCAAATGTACATAAAAACAATTACTAAAAACGAGCGCCAAGTTCTAACTTCAACAGCTCAAAATCTTCTAATTCTTTGTTGCATGGAAGTCAAGGTTAATCATCTCACTTTACATTACAAATATCTAGAAGGTAAATACACAATGACCTTATTCTCTATTTACACAATTACGCATTGTGCCATTCCACTCCTTCATTCAGACCACTAATATGGCTTTTGATTTTTGTTCTAAATGCAATAATTTCTTATTGATCACTGTTTGTTATTTGCCCTTGATTTGTTTCAAAATACACCACTCATGTATGTTTCATTTCCAAAAAATGTTTGACCATAGGGGCTTGTTCGACCTCATTTCTGATGCAACTCCTATATTCAATCATTCTTGTTCTGCATTTTCTATTCATTTTACCAATATACAAGCGTTGGCAAGGACATTTTATCAAATAAATCACATTGTTAGTGTTACAATTTGTATGTTCACTGATGTTCCACATCCTTTCTAAACCCAGGTCCACATCAATTGTTCTTTTCATTTGGGTGCACATTGTACAGTTTCCACAAGGGTAATGCCCTAACACTGGGGGTAAACCCCATTTGTTGTAAGGGCCTTTTCTTCACACTCACATCATTTCTCATTACTAAATTCCGTACAGTAGTGCTTTTCTTAAATGCCACAATCGGCCTTTTCCTATTTCCTTAGTCATGATCTTTTTCCGATTTCTTATAATAATGCCCTTAATCCCATAAAACAGATTGCTGAACGTATTAACAAATACTGAAGGTTTTTCTTTTGTGCCTTTTTTGTCTGTATTTGTTGATCAAGGAGAGATTCCCGATTGTTGTTAAAGGCCCTCTTAGCTGCTTTCTTAACTATCGGGGTAGGGCACCCACAATGCACCAACTTTGTAATCAAATTGTTGGCTCCGTTTTCATACAATTCATTTGTTCTACTGTTCTTTTTTAAGTGTAAAAATTAACCGAAAGGGAGATTGTTCTTCACATGTTGTGCATGGTGGCTCTTAAAATGTAACAGGGCATTCTTGTCTGTGGCTTTTGTGTACGGTCGAACTAGCAGTACACCATTTTGATGGTATATGCAGATGTCTAAATAGTTAATTCCCTTGTTACTAATACTGCTGGTGAATTTTAGATATCTATTTTGTTGATTAAGCCACTGTCCAAAATGACAAGATTCTTCTTCATTCACTTTCCAAATCACAAACACATTGTCTCTATAACGGAGCCAACATAGTATGTTATTCTGAAATGGATTTCTATCGTTGTAGACAACAGTTTCTTCGAACATGTTTGCATACAAATTAGCGACATTTGGAGCCATAGCCGAACCCATTGCCGTTCCCTCAATTTGTTTATAGAACTGCCCCATAAATTGAAAGAAGTTTTCTGTAAGGGCCATTTCTGTGCACCATTTGATAAAGGAATTTGACACTGGATTTTCATCATATCTTTTCAATAAAGTTTCCTCCACTACCTCCAATGTTGCCAATTGAGGTATATTTGTATATAATGCTTGCATATCTAAGCATAACAACAAATTAACATTAGGGTTGAATGTATTACCCTCTATCCTATTAATGGTGTCAGTTGTTTCCTTTACATAACTTTTCATGGTTGGAATGAAAGGTCTTAGATAAAAATCTACAAATTTGAAAAGGGGTTCCAATAGTGAATTTACACCCGAGACAATAGGTCTTCCCGGGGGTTTCTCTAGACTTTTATGAATTTTAGGGGGAGTATAAAAGATAGGAACTCTACCATTCTCTCAAATGAGGTATTCCCCCTCTTGTTTACTGATCATGTGTTCTTCCACTGCTCTATGCACCTTATCTTTGATTACGCTGAGAAGGTCACTACTGGGGTCTTGGTCTATTTTCTGATAATTATTCTCATCTGCTAGTAGGTTCTCACATTCCTTAATGTAGTCACTCCTGTTCAATATTACAATGACGCCGCCTTTGTCGGCTTGACGGATGATGATTTTGTCATTCGCCGCCAAATTTTTCAAAATATTCTGTTCCGTAATACTTAAATTAGAGTGATGAGGGATACCTCTAGTTTCCAATTTGGTAATCTCCTACAATACCTTCCTTTCAAAAACCTTAGATTCTGCAGAATGTGAGTTTACAGGGGCACAAAATACAGATGGATTTCTCAAACCACTGCAATTGTCCCCCTTGTCGAATGTATTGTCCAAGAAAAACTCTCTTAGATGTACTTTTCTCATAAACTGATTGAATTCAAACCTGAAATCAAATGGGTTCTGGAATTCTGTTAACTCCCACACCTCTAACTCATTCACCCTCTAAATTTGTACTTCACCCAGGCCTCTTTCTTTATATCCCTTCAACTACACCAACCAAACTCATGCTATTCTCCAACCTTTCAACCCCTACTGTTCTTCATACATCCCTTTCACTCCAAGCCATTCAATCCCTCTCCCAACCAACAGTCCCACCTTGACCTTATCACTGCAATTACTCATCCGTCTTAAACCCACCCTTGCCATACTGATACTAACTAGATGATGCTCTGCACCTTCACTCTGGCTGCTACTACCTTTTCTCCATTCTCCCCTTCTGCCTTAAAGCCTTGAAATACAGTGCCTTATCAAAGTCAACAGTGCATGCCCCTAAACAGGAGGAAAAGCTCACCAAAATGTCTGTCATAACTGCCATCCACCACATCCATCGCTCCTCAATTTTATTGGCTAGCCACTGTCTTTGATACCACAGACCATGGAAGAATCCTGACACACATGGGGAGCTCTGTCCTTCCTGAGCACCACATCAACATTACTACCTGTGGACATTTCCAGAGACTGGGTTCGAGCCATTTTGCATCTTACTGTACTCAGCTTTCACCAGTGATACCATCTTCTCGTTTAATATTCCCACTGACTCTTTAAAGATGGCAGCCACATCTACTTCTCTTTCCCTCCCATCAATAACGCACTCTGACCTTGCGTGACTGACTGTAAATCCATGATCATATTGTCCTAGATACATAGCCATCAAACCCATTTCCCTTCACTGTTTCTATGCTGACTTTAGTCTTCCATTTTCAGCTACCCATGATCAGATTCATTTTGACAGCACAATGCATCTGTTCACAATAGTCACTTCAAGAATAGTTATTTCCTAGAACAAAAGGTGTAGCATATGATGCCAATCTGGGGCTTGAATATGCCTAAAGGCCATACCTACATTCTCTATAGAAATTGTTCCTTTCACCCCCAGTGAGATGTGACATACAATGGCAAGTTAGCACAATTGCCTATGAAAATTTGAGGATTACTTCAGATCTTTCCTTTTTTCATAGCCTGATTTAAGGTAAAGAAAAGAATATATATATATATGATTTTCATCTATACTGTTAATATAATCAACTTGATCATTCTGTTCATTAATTTGAAATTGGAAGGGAGATACTGCCGGAAGGGCTTTCAGTGATTAGACACCACCAACCCACAGGGAGACAGCAGGGCAATGCGTATAGACAGTGTGAATTCTGAACACAGATTCCTATCATGATTGTAGAACAAACTTTCTCATTTGCCATAGTGTATTACAGTGTGACTTACATCTTTTTCATCCATAGGGTTTGATACTACTTGGAATCCTGCAATATCTATGGAGCTATCTGTGAATATCTTTATTATTAGTCTAGTGTGACATCACTACACACATGAAATACAAAAATAAATCACATCACTGGTCAAACGTAATAACTCACTAGATCTGTGAATACACAATGCCTGATACCACAGTCAGTACAAAGTCTCAATCTTAACCTCCTGAACAGAATGCAGGCCGCCACATGAACATTTAGTTGAAGGGATATCTAACTTTACATATTAGGTTACTCTGAACTGATATCCTGTGAAAATGTATCGTCATTGGGTGGCCTGGAATAACATTTATTTTAAAAACTGTGGTAGTGGACAAATCATATAAAGAAATGTTGTCCCTACTAAGGGAAAGGAACAGGTTTTTGGACATTGACAAATCCCCAATGAACTCATAGTGGACTTCTGGATCACACCTGATGATTCGATGTCCAATCAGGAGTAGCATACTGTGGGATGAATATCAGGTTTATCCTATGGTTAATCTAGCTAGTACGTAAGTGATTTGTGGTTTTTATCATTCTTCATGCAGCCAATCTGAGGCCACAAAAAACTCCTAAAAGCAGTTTATCCCCCTATGTAAAATCACATGTCAGTTCCTGTTCCTTTGTGGGTTTTGCTAGGCTGTGAAGGATGGTGTTACACAGTGCAGACTCACAATCGGAGGGTGGTTGGTGTTTTTTGACAGTTTTGCAAAGTCTTTTGAGGAGTTTGCATGAGTTTTATAATTCTCTTATTTGTGCCTTGTGTAGTTCCTTTCTGTTAAGCATGTTTCAGAAACCATATTTTGTTCTCCTTTGTCTAAGATTTTGATCAGTGTTTTTTTTTTGTGTTTGTTTCCTCTTATAAGAAAAGAAAAAAAGAAATCAGCGGTTAAGGATTTCAATCAGGCGACACACACCTTGGTCTTGGCCTACTATGTAGCACACAGCTGAGTTGCTTTTCTCCTTATTTTATGCAGATTCAATTTGAGATGGTACACAACTCGTATCACACCCCCTTTACAAAAACCCCAGGTCACAATGGACCATGAACCAGGCTGGTTGGTAAAATGCAATATTTATTTATTTATTTTTAAAATTCAAAAGAATCAAGAATTTTTAATATGGGGCAGCAATCACCAATGGGGTGATAATTACAATGAGTATGTAAGCAATACACTTGGTTTAACCCTTTAGTAGAACACATAAAAACACCAGGGAAAAGCAGCAGTTTTTGATTAGGAGAGATAACACCCAAGTTAGGATTTCCCCTTGCAATGTTCCCTCAACCCACAAATAATCAATTCTGAATGGATAGAAAGAAACAGCAGGTAATCAGGAACAAAAGGCAGAAAATGTAATCCAAATCTGACCTTCCCTCACTGAAGGAAAACAGATTTTAAACCCCTTGCAATATTATGAAATGACACTCGGAAATGGACAAATAATTAATTAATGTACGGTTAAAATTTTAAAGTAAATACAATTTCTCACTAAAGCAACAATGCATAGACACTAACAATCACAAGCAATGGATTACCAAGAGCATAGAATTTGGAAATGAATGGAAAGTTTAAAACATGTTGCAGCCAAATGTCACGTGTAAAAGTTGCATTTTCTTAATTCCCGTTTTAAATTACCCAAATGGTTTTAATAAAAATGGTTGAAATACTCTGATATTTGAGTTGGGGGAT
This sequence comes from Ambystoma mexicanum, assembly GCF_040938575.1. NCBI lineage: Eukaryota > Metazoa > Chordata > Amphibia > Caudata > Ambystomatidae > Ambystoma > Ambystoma mexicanum. The sequence goes on from NC_090927.1 coordinate 542,877,763, forward strand.
AGATATATATCACAGGGACACTCTAGAGTTGAAAATAGGGCTCTAGCTATGAAACTGGATGAGATATGCAAGATATAAAAAGGTGCGGTTTGAGTAAAATGAAGCCGTGAAATAGGAAAGGAAATCAGTTGTGAGAAGAACAGTTTTACTCTAAACTAGAATATTCAGACCAGACCACTAAAGATGGACACAGTGAGATCCAGGGTTGATTCTCGATTTCAACCCTGTCACCCCATCGCCCAACCCTGACGGAAACCAGTCCGATCACTCGAAATAGGACTAATGGCTTACGATTACACAAGACAAAATTGAAAAGAGATGGCGCTAGCGCTTTAGAAAGTCAAGGGCAAGAACGCAGAGAATTCTGACAGTTTTAACAAGTTACCAGCATAAGGATAGGATGGCACAGAGAGTGGGATAAGGGCAAAGGCAAGACAAGATAGGTTATGGGTTTCTATGGGACAGGGATTATACTCACAGTCCACTTTTAGTTTTGGGATTTTTGGACCGTCAACAGGTTCTGGTCACCACACGGCTGCGTGCCTGGCAAAAGAAAACAGCTGGGCCATTCTGGTCACCTGATGTCAAGGACAGCGGAATGGCAATTCTGGTCACTGGATACTAAAGGTCAGCTGGATGGCAGGATTGCAGCAGGCATGCAGCTAGTGAGCAGCAAGTCAGTCTGATTTCAGGATACAAAAGGTACCACAGCTTTCCCCTTTGGTTATTTGGGATTTTAGTGGATTTTTCTGGATCAATAATCTTTCTGGGAATAGGATCAGCACTGCTTGGGTTTTGCAGTGGGCCCCGGAGTAAGGTCAGCAATGCTTTGGCCTTGTAGTTGGGATCTAGACTCAGCAGGATGAATGGAACAGGAAAATCAGGAAGAGTGTCTAGAGTCTTGTCAGGGACTCCTATTTATAATGCATAGTGATATCAAAGTATATGGCTGGGCAGGTTTAACTAAGCACGCCTCTAAACTACTTTATTGGTCAGGGGTGCTAGTTCCTGCCTCACTCTAAGCTAGTTGGATTTAAAGGGAATGATGTCAGATTTATGATGTGAGTATACGATGTTCAAAAACCTCCCACAGTTATTTTAGCCAAAATCCAATTTTGCTACAAACAGTGCATTTATGCAATTGAAATCTCTTAGCAAATTATATACACAGGTTACATATTTTATGTGGAGCATAGCAGTCCAATTTTGTAATCCGTGAAACATTGTTTCGCCCTTTCAATACTTTTTGGTAATTTTGAGTATGAACAATTCGGCCTAACATTCCATAACTTTATACACATGTGTGGATTAACATAAGGGATATAAGTATAAAATGTTGCATTGGCAACATGGATGCTTTTCTTGTAATCTGCAATACTTTGCCATTTCTATTCCCAAGGTGTCAGTGAATTCTACCTTGTCTTCAATGAAAGCCCATAAAATCAAATTTAAACTACAAAGTCTTGCTGCAGAGATAAAACTCTGCAAAGTTTATTTATGAAATGGTCTCTGGGAGCAAATGGCCATCCTTTGTCTGTCACTTGACCATTTTTTTTCCTCTTCAGCTGCCATCAACTGTCATTTCCTCCAGAGCAAGGTGAGGGTTACAGCTTGATTGAAGGTTTATTGCCCCTTCCCCACTTCACACTTTTTGTACTGGGTGTTCCACTGTCAGGGGTTTCAGCCCAGACTAGATTATTTACAACCTAGTCATTTTCATTGGGATGTTAGCCTCTGCTAAGAGTTTTTATGGTGGGTCCCTTCCTGGAATACCCAGTTTGAGCTTGCATCTCCAGCCCAGGTGCTTTAAAACCTTTATTTTCTTATTTTAGGTCCTGAATTCAAACAAACCTGTGGAATAATATAGCCCATATGTTTGTTATCACCAGCATCAAACCCCCTGCACATTGCTCGATAAGACAGGCTTTCATCCGACAGTTTACTTTTAAACAGTAATGTTTCTCCTTTTTAGTTTGCAAAGCATATCTTTATGCATGTGTGGTGAAAAGCAGGCATTTCACTTTAAATTTGGTTTTGCATCTCCATCAGATTCCCACACTGTCTTGCAGCCATAGTTATTTTCTTGAATGCAGGAGTTTTGTTTTGAAGCACAGATGCCTTGAAATAGACATGGCTCAGATAGCTGAAGTTTCTTTGAACTACTGAACTTTGATACTTTGTAAAGAAAATGAACGCGTTTTCTCATGCGGGTAAAAGTGGAGTTCCTTGTTGATTTTTTTCAGAGTTGCTTTGATAGGGTCTGTCATTCAGGAATCATGCTTGGCTCTGCTGAAGCACAATGATATATACTGGGCGTGGCAGGGCCTTATTAATCACTGTGGTTAAAGAAAGGACAGAAGGGAATAGCATCAGAGAAGCATTTCTAAAGGTGAAAAAGTTTCCTTTTTAATTGGGATTTTGGGCTTTCAGCAAGCAACGCTGCCTTTTTACTTTATTCCATTTGTATGTGTCAGAACACACTGGCCCGCCCCCTCAGAGTGTCCCCTTGTTCCGTACTGCCCAATGTATGCTTGGCAAGATGATGCAGCCATTTTTCTGTTGCTGTGAAATGCAGTTTTAAGGCCATGGTGCTCAATGGAGCCAGTGAAACCATTTTGCTGTTTCTGCGCAAATACAGCTTGTTTTTGGCGAAATTCTGTTCAGTGGGTCAATGTAGCCCACACAGCCACAACACATAATTTCCCAATCACATGCACCACAACACACCCCTGCTCAACTTTTAAGTGTCTGACATGTACTTGGTTACAATCATCATCTTCATCATCCAAGCTGATGTGTTGCCTGTGGGGTCGATGTATTCATATAGTCTTAGACAATTCAATCCTCTTGTTGCAATTGTTCAGTGTGTAGCTATGCAAGGCTTCTACTGCTGTCAGAGACAATAGATTTGGCTGCACTGAAAATTCTTGCCAAATTGTGAGGGGAAGCTTATTAACTCTACAGCAGTTCACAACGTGCCACTGATGGGTTGCTTCCTGACCTAATACAGTAACAGGTCATCTTCTATTCCCATGGGTGAAGTGTCCAGTATATGGGCATCAACCATCAGGGCAGCTGATAGTCTGCCTATCATTCTATGTTGATGTCCCATCTGTATCCAAGATGCCTGAGTCACTTGTGAGAGTGTCCCACAGTTTGTCCTCTTCCTAGGCTTCACCCATACTGCTCACACACCTTTCAAGAGGTGTCAATGATGTACTGCCCATTGATGCCATTGTGGATGAGCTTGATATGCCTGGTTCACTTGGAAAACATTGGGCTGTTTGGTGTTATTCCTGCTGCTTGTGTTCTTGCACTGATTGATGTTGCAAGTGCTGCAACAAACATCCCTTCATGCTTGCACCGTGTCTCTTCCTTACGATGTTTGCTGCAAGACCTTGTCCCCTGAATCCTGTGGATACAATGCAGCCACTTTTACTTTGAAACCTGGTCCACAAATGAACCCAATGGGTACTCAATGATACTGGTAAATATAACTATTTGTAGATAACTATTGAAGCTTGAAAATGGGGTCCTGACCAACAGTGCTGCATCTGTATCACACCCCCTGGCCTGAGCCTTTGTCATGTTAGCCTGGTTGAGTTTAAGCAGGGACATCAGAGGGAGAACCTCACTCAGGAATGTTTGGTGAGGGTTAACCTGCTTAGTGGCCTCCTGGAAAGATTGTAACGCAGAACAGACATTAGGCAGCAGCTGCCAGTGGCAGGGTTTTCAAAATTCTGCATCTAGAGTTGTGCATTGAATGTTGCAAATATCAGTGATGGAATTGCACTGCTCACATAGCCTGTCAAGCATGTGCAAAGAGGCGCTCATAGGTGTAAAGCCTGGAAGGGGTTTCTGTACTCCTGCCCTCTATATGGCAGAGTAGAAGCCCAGAGCACCCCGGCCAAGGTTCCCTATTGTTGGTAGCAATGGATGAGCAACTAAGGCTTAAGCTCTCAGGAGGTGATGCGGGCTGGTTCTTAAGTACAGTGTATTCCCCAAAAACCCCAAAAAAGGAATGTCCACACACTACGTTATGTGATAACACAGTTCTTTCTATAAATAAGGTTCCGAATGTATACACAATCAATAGCGCACTGTGTGCTTTGGCAAAACTAATATGATAAATATGTACAATGTCTATGTGGTAACACAGTTAACTCTTGACTCTAAAAATGCACCAACTACTGACAATTTCAATGGCATAAAAATCAAACAGTAATGTGAATCAACATCAGACATAGGAAGGAAGACAAGTTAGGTTAAACAATGGCAGAACAGTTTGTCCCACTACCATGAAACAGTTCTGTGTGAGGATCCCCCCACCTGGGCAACCTGTGAATAAAGTCTATCAACAAGCCCTGTCCATATATGTTTAAAATAGTTTTGTTTGCTGCTACAAAATGTTCTACTACCCCAGTGTACCTGGTTTAGCAGAGTCTCTTTGATGTTTTCTCATTGGGTCCCTTGTGGGTGAACTCCCTTTAAAGCTGGAGCCACAGGGCAACGAGATCCATTGAAGAAACTGTGAACACTGTCGTCGAGAGAGCAACTTCGACCTACACGGTGCTCGTCGACGATCGTCGTGGACATTCTGTCACAATGCGGCATGCGTTGCACCTCGATGACAAGAATTTGATGCTGCAAAGCAAATCGATGAAGAACATAGGCCTGGCAGCGGGCGTCGGCTGTCGGCGCTGGCTTTGACGGTCGGGACTCGACCACAGCTGGTTTTCGGATCTTCGTTGGTCATTGTCTTTGAGGATTTTGGGTGGTGCGAAACCCACTGGCAGATTCTCCTCAGCTCGTTGACGACCTCAACTTTCTCCGATGGGACAAAGTGGTTGACGGTGATGGCAAATGTTTTAGGCAGAGTTGGAGCGTTGCGGCTCCGGTCGTCAAGCAGCAGAGCGTCCAGCTGTACCCGCTTCTGGGCAACACGACTCAACGGGCTTCCAGTGGTTACGGCAAACATCCAAACCCTGGTCAACGACGATAGACTTCGATGTCCTGGTGCTTCACTTCACGATTCCTCGGCGGTCCCCATCTCCGGTCGAAAGTCTTTCAGGACTGGCTTCCAGGGTGCCTTGGAGAAGATTAGCTTTCTGCCCGATGTTCCCTCGTAGCTTGGGAAGAGGTCTCCTAGCCAGGTCCTCTCTTGGATCAGCCCTTGACAGACACGACAGCTTTTGGATTCCAACAACGGCAAGTAGCTAGCTATCAAGTTTCAACCTCAGCTTCTGAACAATTCTGGTAAGTGAGAGGTCCCCAGATATACAGTTCTGTCTCTCATTCACACTACTGAGCCCAGCACAGGCAGCCAATCATTCAGAAGGGCATTCATGCAAGCAGGCAGTCAACCAGGCTCACGGTGCATTCAGGCCATTCACTTCTATCCAGACACCCAAACAAGGAATGTGGATTGGGGCAAGCACCCAGCCTTTCAGCACACTGTACTGCATTCATGGCAGTTTTTGGCAGGGCTATCTCATTCTTTGTGTCACACACAGATACCAGACACCCATAACATGAATTGCATGTTGTTCACATACTCCATTCACCCAGGTCCCACCCAAAGGTTGTACCCAAAACATACAGTCACTGGGAAGGCTCCAGCCAGTCTGGCCTGGACTTTCCCACAATGCCATATATGGTTCTTCAACCCAACAGCCAGTCAGGGGAAGGGACAGCGTCAGGGCTTCCCAGGACTTTGGGAAAACAAGGTAACAGGTAATAGAAACCAAGAGGCCACAGTGGCCATCTTGTCTCCTATCAGGAATCCACTGGTTCCTATGGCAGGTCCTGGGTATCCCAAAATGGAGCATACTCAGAGCACTTGTCAAATACAGCATGGGGCTGCTCCCAGCCCATACCCTGCTCTGTGAGCCAAACACAGGTGCCCAAAAACATACACTAGGGGAATAGGGTTGTACCCTCACCCATGGTTACATAAGGGTATCCCAAGAGTCTCACATGGACTCCTGTGCAGAACACAACACAGAACTCACATGATAAGGGAGTACAGGACAAGGACATGGTGGCCCTGTCCCTCTGATGTATTTCCAGCATCACAATAGGGGGGGGCAATGAGGTCTTCAGGTTGTGCAGTGGCAATGTGTGGCTCACTTGAAGTTAGTGCACTTGATTTCTGGCATGCTAAGCCTGGCTGAAATGGGAACTGATCTTCTGAGCCACACCAATTGTTTCTGTTAAAGTCTCACAATGGCAGATACAGTGCCAATTCTTTAGACAGAAAGGACATTTTATCTATTGACTACTGCAACAAAGCCCAACTGCAAACTGTGAGGTCTTGGCCACTGTTCTAACACCTTCTCCCCCTTCTTTCAGATGTCAACTTCCCTGTGGCTTCTGCCCTGAAACCATTGCATGCACAAACAACATTGCTTGTTGCTGAACTGCATATAGCTGATATCCCCTTGATATACTCTGGACATTTCATTTTGGAGGAATGAAAGAACACCCAGTGTAATGTGATGGTCATGTAGTCAATCTCTTATTACTAGCCCTCATGCCCATGGTGAAGTGAACCTTTTCGCTCACGAACGTCTTTAGTTCCTGCCTCACCATAGCCTTTACTTCATCATACACTTGCAGAACCACTTTGTGAAAGAAAGAAAGTCACCCAGGAACTTCCCAATAGTGATCAACCTTTCCCATAAGGTGCCAGAATGAAGAGTTTTCCACAAATGAGCAGGGCAAGGGATATATTGCCAACATTTTAGCCAGGTTAACATTGAGACCGCACTGTCTGTTATGGAATTTGTGACATTACTGGTGGCTCTCAAACTCTTCCATAACACTGGCATGACACAAGGGGAGATCACTGCTATGAGATACTGTGTGGAGCCAGTAGAACTTGGTCTCCCACTCCCAGTGCCAAGCAGTGATGTAACTGAAGTATTTTAAGGGGTAAGTGTGCATACTGGTGGAGGTATGAAGCTTGTTTAATGGTACAGGGAAGGATGCACTGCATATATTGTGTCTTCTTCACATGTCTGTGACTGGTGCCAGTGTATATGGGAATGTATTGATGTGGTACCTAGGTTGGTTTTCCTTCCCTCCGTACACTGATTTCTGGCAGAGTGGGCATGTAGCCAGATTCAGATGCTGTTTATACTCTGAAGTACTGCAATACCTTGGAATTTTATGGTGGGTTAGCAGTGCACAGGCTGGACAACCGTGCTGGAGGCATAGGCGGTAGTGAAGTTCTGGTTGCCATGTAATGATATGATGGCCATTCTGATATCTAATGAGTCTATATACAGGTTGGAGTGAGCTTCTAGTAATACTACAGCCCCTGAAGCTGTGGTAATGTGATCCTGCCATTCACCTTAAGTATTGCTGCTGTCCTACAGAAATGCTTGTTCACCTCTCGATTCTGATGGAGCATAATCTTTGCTTAGATCATTATCCTAATCACCCTCATTACTGTCCGATCCAGTGGATGGGGGAGCAAATCTAGATTTCAGATATTGTCAGTCTTCTCCGACTGCCATTCTTCCCTGATCTTTGTAAGATAGGATCTCGACAGCTCTCCATTTTGCCCCGTAGATGCTGGGAGGAATGAGAAGTGCAACCTCCTCTGTTGGTCTGCGTGGATTTTCATTGATGTGGTGCATATATTCCTGAGTGACTTGTGACAGTGGTGTTGAACCTGTATTTGATTATGTCTTCAATTGACGATGTGTAACTCTAGCCTCCCAAGTGAACACTGCAAATGCTGCTGCTGGTTTGACAGTATCGTGAGCAGTATTTCTTCCTCTGCCTTTCGCTCATTTGGGTGCTGAGATGGTGTTTGAAATGTGCTGAACTATCCATCACCTGCCACATGGCGCCTCCATGAATTTCTTTTGCTTCCTCCCAGCAAAATTAGGCAAGTGTAGCTCCTCCAGAAGCGGCTCTGAGGGATTCCAGCTCTTCCTGCTCCTTCTCCCAGGTGTCACCTGGTGGCACATGCCTAGTCTCGCTGCCTTGAAAAGATTGACTGACTACTGTGTCACTTACCTCCCTAATTCTCTGCTGCCCCCTTCCAGCAAAATCACGTCTACGTGACTCTTCCACAAAACTCCCTTAGGAATTCTAGGCTCCTCTCTCTATGCCTCCTAGGTGACACACAATGGTACCTCGCTTGTCCACTCGCTTCAGGGAAAATTACCGGTGTGTCTACCACCTCCCCAAAACTCTGGAGATGCCACTTGTGTTGTTCCCATACTCCAACTCAGCGAAAATATTGCACAGTTCTCTGTTATCAAAACCAACCATAAATATCACTCCCTGACTGGGTTCCAGTCACTCAATACCGCTCCCTACCATTCTTTCTACAACTACTATTAATATCCCTACACTTCCTTAAATATCCTAAAACTGCCTCCAGCAATGGACTCCTCCTTTTTTCAAAAAGCTGAATGAGGCTGCATGGGAGCTACAATCACGTGTCTCCCTTTAAAAATGTGGGTGAACTTCGGAGATAATTTTGCAAAGGTTTGTCTGAGGTTCTATCTTGACAACTCACTTATAATCCGGGTGATTCGGGTTCATTTTGAAATACTGTATCCAGGCCTAGTCATTAATAAATAGAGAGACAGTTCTAGCTGTAAATGTATTTAGTAGGAGGTTAGTGCAGAAGAGCATAAACCTAACTTTAGGTCATTTATTCTAAACACCAAAGCAGCTTTAAAAAAATGTCATTCATCTGTTTAATATAATTGTGTGCTTTACATTTCATGCTATAAATGGGAGTTTCTGGTCTTACAGTACATATCCAATGTGCAGTCGACATTTCTACAACTAGAAGATATACTGTGTTTAAAATAAGCAATCTTTAACCATTAAAAGTGGTGATGGTGTGACCTTATTGTCTATTATAAACAATACAATAGCCTCTTACCATACATTTGAAGAATACTTCAAATCACATTGGTGAGACATGGCTTGATACAAGAACTCAACCTTCTTTCAAATCACATTGGTGAGACATGGCTTGATACAAGAACTCAACCTTCTGAGTCATGCTTCTATTTAGTCATGTTATGCCTTGTTGACTAATGTATAGGGTTCTTTATCTAATAAGTTTGAAGTGGATTTTAAAGGTCACAATTCCCATGTAATAAGGATTCCACTCAACTAGCTCAACTAGACATCTGTAATAACTGATTGCAGTGTATGACTAATTCCAAAATGCCCCTGCACAACTCCAGCAGCCGATCACCTCCCACTGATTGATTGTAAATCAGTGTGGCAGCTGCCTGCAGTAAAGGAGTTCTTTTTCATGAAGGAGCAAGAAGCCAGTTGGAACAGAAGACCGAAAAAGAAGAGAACAGTACATTTAAGATAAAAAGGATGTACAGCACAACATTGGAACTAGAAAAAATGGGACAGGAAAAGGGAGAATGAAAAATGAAGGGAGTAAACATGTAATTGTAGAAAGAGATAAAAGGAGGGGAGATGGGTGCAAAGAGGCTCAACATTCAGGATAAGCAGGTGGAGCAGGAGAAGACGATGAAAGGGGTAGTATTGCATGATAGTAGAAGGACAAAGTTTAAGCAGATAAAGAAAATTGAAAATAGGAATAAAAGGAGGAAGAAAGAAATAGATGAAAAGAAAGGTGAAAAAAATAAGCCATCTCATTTCTTTTTTATACATTTTTTTAGTTTAATAATCTTTATTGATAATTTAAGAAGTAAAGGACAATACATAGTATAAACAATGCAGACAGTAATGAACAGTACCAATGTGCAAAATAGGAACAAAGGCAACTAGGTAAAACAGACAATGCCTTAATGACAAAAGGCGTGAAGCCGTGAAACTGATTGGTGAGGAAATACATATATACCAAATTCTGCAAGCCAAAAACGAGCTCATGAGTAGAGGACATACAAGGGGAACGAACAAGGGGATGAACAAGAGATCAGTGGGAAGGAGGGAGGGGAAGGGACATTTATCAAAATAATGCGTTGAATCATTAATTCATGACATAGACGAGATTTGATAATCTAGTACAAAGGAACAGTGAAATCATCAAGCACTGCAACAGATAGAAAATAAATAGTTTAGGAACCATGAGTTGACATGTTAAAGTGTTCTCGATAACAAATAAAATGAGCCCATTTGGCATTATACTTGGATAAAGCTTCAAGGCATGAAGCCATACAGAGTTCAAAGATTTGCACATGGCAGATGTAGTTCCACCAACCTTTAATGGATATATTTTGCAAGTATTTACAATTGGTAGTGATGAGTTTAAGAGCAAGAGCAATGAACAAATCATATAACTTGGCAGAAGCATGCCAATTGATATTGTTGACAGCAAAACTACCAAGGAAAACATTCATAAATGTAAGTGGGACATTAACAGTAAAGACTAGCTTAAGAAATCACCATACCTACTGCCAAAACTTAAATACAAATGCACAGTCAAAAAACATATGTTTGTAGGAAGCAGGGACTAGCACTTACTATCAGCACCGGTTTTAGATTTGGCTAACTTCAGAGGAGTAATGAAGGCTCTATGAGTGAAGAATTACAGATGTTGTGTAATGTTGGCGGAAGCAGAGATGCCCCTCACCCTAGTGTAAAGAAGGGACCAGGTATGGTCACTTAGGACACCACCAATGTCCATTTCTCATTTTGAGCATACAAGCCAAAAAGAGTCCACATTTGTCAGTACATTGTACAATTTTTAAGCTTTAGTATCGGAAACCATGGTCAAAAACAGAAGTCTGGAGGCATCAGCGGTTAGGGTGATGTTAGCGAAACATTGGACTGCATCTAAGCACACATTGACATGATTATTATAAATGTTGAAATCCAAAATAGGATGGAGAATGCATCTCTAAGCTGTTGCAAAGAAAGTATGGTGGGACCATTAACAATCTGATGAATGATTCTGATGGCTTTATTTAACCATGATTTGCGATATAGAGTTCTATCATTAATGGTAATGGATTTGTTGTGCCATAAAAATGGAGAAAGATCCTTGGATGGGGTTTTGCTGTGGGGGAAGAGAAATAGTCTTAAAGCAGAGATAGAGGCCTTGATGGGGTCCAAAAATACCACCAAGAATAGGATGAAAACATAGGTAAGGTCAGCAACGTGCACACAGATGTGCCAATTATTTTTCCAACACGCACCAGCAGGGGGTATCAGAGGATTTGGGCAGGGCAAACCAGCTGCAAGATTGTTTCAGAAGAAATGCAGAGTGATAAAGCTTAAAGTCCAGGCACCTAACCCCCTCTTGATCATATGTGGCTTTTAATTTGGTGACTGCAATTTTTTTACACTTACCAGATCCCCATAAGAAATTGAGGAGGATTGAGTTAACAGACTTGAAAAATAAGGGAGGCAAAGGAACCGGGAGTAATTGCAAGTGATATAAAACAATGGGGGACAGCATCATTTTAATGGTGTCAATCTGACCCCACCAGGACAATTAGAGTAGTGACCACATCAAAGGTAAGTCATTAATCTATTGAATAGTGACTGCATGTTGAGCTTGACGGTATCACTGACTGAGGAAGCAAAACGGAGACCTAAAAATGTATCAGAATCTTGTACAAATGTCATTGTCTTTACAATAAACTTACTAACATGTCTTTCATGATTAGCAATTTGTATCAAAAATAAATTGTCCTATATAAAAGAAAAGCACATACAAAACAAACCTTAAGTGACATTCTGTGTCAAACAACATGAACTAATGCATAGTGTAAATATGAAGATAAAACATCATTGGAACAACATATCAAACTACTGAACCTCTTTCATATTGGCGGTCAAAAAATCCCTGATTAAAGACCTAATTCTGATCTCATGATTACACTATGCCCGTAAAGTGCATGGATTTGTAGTCCTTTCTGATTGACACAGTATGTCATATACGGTCAGTTTTGTATGTTCAGCTTTGTACATAAGATGATGATTGGAGTTGAAATCAGAAGTCAAACTTCAATTAGCCATCAGCAAAGCCGCAAGAGTTACCCTGGTTCTGAATCCCCTGGATAATATTTACACCAGTACTAACAACTCTCTTCAGGCTACGCATCGAATCAAGAAATACTTTGAAAATTGTATGCCTAACCCATAAGGTGACTTTGGGGATAGGCCTAAACTATCTGACTGACTATGCAGCCTACTATCAGCTGACGAGAACCCAGGGACCATCCTATGTAATAAGGTTCCCACCATCCACAGCCAGGACAATGATTGACACAGTACCGCTGTCCACCCAAGGCTCACATTTATCAAACACACCCTGCCCAGAACTGAAATCCATGGAAGATGCTATATACTCCAAGAAACTATTTCCCATAAAATAATAAAAAATACAATCCACCCTGTATAGGAATGCAGAGGACAGGCAGTTTCAAAGAAAGGAAAGGGATGCACTCTGGATACTGACAGGAGGGTAGTTGGTATAGTAATTAATCGCAATAATTCAAGGATACTTGCTTTCAACACAAAGGGAGCGACGGGTTGTAAAATGGCACTAGGGGCCTTCGAGATGGACCAGGGGGACACAGACACAATTAAACTTGTACTTGTAGGAGTTCTTGGTGCTCAACAGGGTTGAGTCGGTTTCAGGGTGCTTTGCAGCTTCTGAAACAGAGTTCAAGAAGGGAGACAGCTGCGGGTTATCAGGCAGCAGGTAGTTCAGCGAGCGAAGCTGGATGGACGGCTGCAGGCTGGCCTACAATGGTGCCTTGGGGTCAGGAATCGTTGTCTCAGTGCTGGTTGGCGGTTCTGAACCACTGGTCGAGGCGTCTTGGACGGCTTTAGCGACTGCAGCATAACAGTCAGCGGTGCAGTCAGTTGGAGGTCAAGGGGTTCTACTGGCTCGAAAATGTCCTTTAAGGCTGACGTTGGTAGATGATCGTCGATGCTCTCCTCCTAGCTTCTTCATTGGGCTTGTGTCATCCTTTAAGACCGACCGCTCAAAGCTGAGGAGAGTTTGCAGACAGCTGATTTGTCCTTGCTTTGGTTCAGAGACTCTCTGGCACTTCCCACCTAGGAAGCTTGCTTCAGGGCATAGCAGGGAACGCTGTGTGCTGGCTAGGTCCCGGTTGTGGATCTGCTCGGGGGACCTCTGGGTTTGGTATCTCCCGCTGTTCCCTGGGAGGTGTTTAGGGAGGGGTCTTGCTTCCCTCTTGGAGGTCCTGCCTTCCTTCACTGGTGGAAGATGTAAGGCAGACTGTACCTTGAGCCAGGGTCCAATGATGAGTTCTTCATTCTGCTTCTGGTGAACCCTTCAGATTATCTGTCAAAAGAGGGGCTCATCCCTCTTTTAAAGGAAAATGGGCCACAGGGATTGGTGTAGGCCAGGCCTACCTTAATGAACCAATCCTGGGTCCCCACCGACAATCTTCTGTGAGGACATAAACAGAGTACTTTACAACAGAAAATGTAAATGGGAAAAACATGTAATACTAAGTCCCACCCATCTTCTTGTCTGTTGTGGATAAAAGGGTCACTCTGGTTAATGAAGCTATCTATGGTTCCTGAATAAAGTGGCAGGTCTCCCTTGAAGCTGTGGCAAGACCAGACTTTCTGTCTGTGCCAAACCACATACTCGTACCTTCTGAATAGAGTCACCCTCCGGGGATGACTACTGTAAACACACAGACACAGACATGACATTTCACTGTCAATGAATACTGAAGGCAGGAGCAGGCATCAGGTTGACACAGTGCATATGAAAGGGTGTTGGGGTTTTCTGTCTCTTCTGTTAGCCTCTGCAGCCAGGCCCCATGTGGGCCTGTTTGAAATAAACTCTGACTAGTGCGTGAATGATGCCACCAGCTACATGGTTCAACAAAAGGACATGGCAAATCTTTGGATCTTTGGTCTGTGACAGATCTCAAGTAAATATGACAGGGGTACTGAGGGGACTGCGCCTGTAGGCTGTGTCCACCCATTACACAGGTCTATGAATATGTCGTGCGGTGAGCATAGGAAAATGTGTCCGGATTAGCCCCACACATTTTCTGCAGGTTGATCTACCATCATTCAATTTAATTTAAAATTTCAAAAACCCACCATGCGGATGGTCAAATTCTTCACACCTTCCTTCTTATCAGCTACTTAATATTCACTATCCTTTGAGTGTCCTGATGTGAAATATTTTGGCATATGTTGGCATAGTTTATGACACCAACAAAGAACTAAAATCATTTAATAAATAATTTTGACTAACATTAAAATGTACTATAGGGCATATAGATGTGTCTAACTACATGAAAGGCAAGACTGGCAACTGTTTATTGCCTCTGACCTTCTCAATCTCTGCGTTCACTTGCCTGATAATCAAAGTAATCATCAATGAGCAGGATTGGCTGATAAACACATGAACGTGAAAACAAATTAACAGTGATCTACATTGCAGTTCTTAAGTTACGCCGCAGTAGGCTGTCTTATTAAGAGGTCTTATTGTGTTGCTTTTGGAGAAGGAGCTTCTATTGATATGTGGAGATATGGTCTATTTGCAATTTGTGTCAACTTCTCAAATAGGTAGTCATAGTAAATCAGATGAGTTCACTGATTTTCAAATGGAAAACATAACATTTGTTGTCACCTGCGCAGTATAGAAAACAGCACACATGCATCCTCCATTGTTCCTTCCTGCTCACTGTGTTCTCCCCCTCTGTTGCCCTGTGTTCTGTGTTCCTCCACCCCTTGCCCCGATTAGTATTCTTCAAACCCCCCTCCTAAAGCTTGCCCCTTTGAGTGTTTCTCTAAGGCTCCTCCTACCCCTTGCCCCCATGAGTTTCTCTTTGCCTTCCTCCCACCCCCTGCTCAGCTTTTAGCGCTCTTTTTCCCCCACTCCTTCACATCCCCCTCCCTCTTCCTCCTCCATCCCTTCCTTTGCCTCCTTCTGTTCAAATTATGGCACTACGTCAATTGTCGTCAGGCATAGTAATCGTAGACACCTGTTTTTGCAGACGCCCGCCCTCCCCTCCTTCCTATCCCTCCCTTGTCCTGTGAATGATTGGCACTACCCCAGTTGCCGTTAGGCATAGTAATCGTAGCCACCTGTCCTTTACAGCCATCTGCCCTCCCCTCCTTCCTTTCCCTCCCTCTCTCTTGTGGAAAGTTTGGCACTACCTCAATTGCCGTTAGGCATAGTAATAGTAGTTGCCTGCCTTCTGCAGCTTTCTTGTCCTCCCTTGCTGCCCTTTTTCTTTTCTTTTTATCTTAGTACTTTCTCTTATTATTTGTCCCTCGACCTCTGATAACAGCTTGTCTGTCCCCCACGTTCTCCTCACACTCCCTCCCGAGCACTACCTACAATATTAATTGACTGTTACAGATAGTCACTTGTTCTGTTCCTTTCCTTACCCTTTCTCTCCACTCCCCCCACCTCCCCCCTCCTCCTCCTCTTGTCATTCATGCCCTGCAGCAATTGTCGTCAGGCATAGTAATGTTACTGCTAGTCTTGTCTTCTTTTTTCTTTCCCCTCCTCTCCCTTATTGTTCCATGCACTTGTACTACCTGTTATGATGTGATGGTTTATTTTTCACATTATGATTTGTTTCAAAGACCTGTAAGAATGTAACTGTATTCTCCCATTTTCCCTCCCTCCTTGAAGCGCTTTGAAACACATTGTGTATAGGCGCTATACAAATAAACAATCAATCAATCAATCAATCAATCAATCTTTAACCCCCGGAATGCCTTTTACACATTTTACAGATATGCCTTTTTTATTGTGTCCTCGTTCATATTTGAGAGTTAATCATGCCTCTTTTCGTAACGTTTTCCTATGGAGGTTGTTGAAATATTGTCAGCCCTCCAAATTATATGATTTTGGGTGTTGCCCCGAGAAGCCACTTAGGTTATACTTTTCACATGAGTCATACAGACCATAACAATACTATTGACCTCGTACACAGTGCACAATGCAAGCTGGTTTGTCTTGCAGCTCATTCATTGTTATTATTATGATATTTATTAAGCGTGGACCTAGCTTCGAGAAGCAACATAGCGCTTTACAGAGGTATACAACAATACAGATACACAATGGAGCGCTTTACAGAGGTGTACAGCAGGACAGATGCATAGCAGAGCACCTTTCAGAGTTAACAACAGAGCAGATACACAGCAGGGGTAGGATACAGAGGATGCATGACAATGTCACTTGAGCATCATGGTTCTCCCCTCTCAGAAAAGTGGAATGCATCACACATTGGAGGCCTCCATATTCCAAATGTACTTACATCGAAACTTACTCGACAGATTTGTGCTGCTGCCTCGCTAGCTTTGTTTATGCCGCCCCTGCAGTGATTTCTGGAGAGATCTCTTTATGAAGCCCACAGCCGGATGGCTTTCCCTTTCCCCCACACCCTTCACAAAATCCACTGCTGGAACATTGTGCATGGAGTTCACTTTTCATTTCCATGTTTAAACTACAAACTCCCATTTTGCCGGCTGGAAGCAAACCAACCATTGTAGTGCCCATATCACAAGATATTAACTTTGAGAATCGAGAAAATAAACATCTGGTTCTCTTGATCAAAAAATGATAATATCGGTCTCTTGGCGGTGAAAAGAAGAAGGACGTGCAACCTCACTGCTCAAATGTGATGGTTTAAGAGGGTCAAAGAAAAGGGGAGCCTGCCTACATACACTGCTTACCAACTTTTAATCAATTATTTAAACTACTCAAACTGCAGCATTTTTACACTCAAGACCACCCAAGGTTTTTCCATCCCAAAACGGCTCCATCAACTGCCTAACTCCCACACCACGTGCTGCCTCCCTTTTCTCCATCGTAGTTATGTGGTGTTAAATCTGGCACTGTACTGCCGTTTTCTTTGTAAAGTTTAAGGTGCTTTGAAACAGTATGTACTTGCTGTATAAGTGCCTAACAAGCGAACAGCAGGTACATAAATAAGATAAAGCCACAATGGCCAGTCACTGTGCACACGCTCTGCGACTTCACAACCCCGGGAATCACCCCAGACTAGCTCGCTGCCATTCTGCTGGCTGGACGCCCACCAGAGTCTCCGAAACGTTTAAATGCTGCTGTCAGGTGAAGGGAAACAGCTTGTGGCACAGGGAGGCAACTCGCGGATCCAGGCCATAAGCTGCGAACGTAGCATTTATGACCGGCCTCAGTGGGCCTCAGTGGCTGTAAATGACAGAGATGTATGATTTTTCTATGCGCAGATATTTCATTCCTTGCAACAGTAATTTGTGTGCAAGAAGCTTCGGGGAGGTGAAAGAAATGTCCTTTGGCATTCCACACTGATGCCAGACAGCTCACGATGTGGCCTGGATGACAGCCTGCCAGCACTGCCACAACGCTCCTTTTGCCACGCATGCATTTCTACCTGGCCACAGTGAAAGTACTTGGCACGCATAAACGTGCATTCTCTTTGGGCCCTCGTCACCCCAAGGGCGAAGTACAACATGTCTCATTGAAAAGGTGGCACATTATAAGAGCTATGCTCAGCCCAAGTACTACAACTCTGGACCTATTGGTTTTAAGAAGTGAAACACCTCTGGCTTAATGCCATTGTGTCCTATTTGATAACATGGTGGAACTGTCTCGAGATCGCACTGTAAATAGTTGGAGGCCCTTCAATTTATTAAAAAAACATGGATCATAAATTGTATGATATGATATGATAGTTTATTTATATAGCGCCTATACACAATGTGTTTCAAAGCGCTTCAAGGCAAGGGATGGAACAAGGGAAAATACAATGACATTCTTACAGGCCATGAACAGTAGCTGTTTACGTGTTCATGTTTGGGTGCTTTCTCTTAGACCTAATTTCAGAATCTGAGATCATGTACTAAACTAAGCAAATAGGTCTCCCACACAAGCTTTTCCTGGCTCACCTTGTGGAAGTTCTGGTCACAGGATGAGAGGGGGGCTGACAGGAGTACAACGTAGCCCAATGTAGCACAATATTACTTAGACCAATGCAAGGTACACACAGACATGTAACACAAATGTACTCGTTGTTCACTTGTTGCAGGAAAATGGTAAGGTGAATGTAGAATACTGAAAGTCTTTAAGCATCTTTCTGTCGTTGAACAGCTTGTTAGAAATCTCATCCCATTGTGTGTGATGTGCTGTGACCCAGACATGTCCTCTCAAGAATTGTAGGGCAGGTGCACACTGCATAGGGCAACAACACAACCATGAATGTACAAATAACTGCAGTCTGCAGAATTGGATAGTTATTGGGTGCCTCGCAACTAGGTGGGCTCACCGTCTCATTGCAAGCAAGTCTTTGAGATAAGACCCACCTTGGTTCTGTGCAGTCCAGTTCTTTATTAGGCAATATGCCACAAGGCTGCGGCCCTTTACAGCTTAAGGTAATGCCCCCAGGGCCCATAGTTACAGGACCGAGGGGCCTATGCGGTAATGGCCTGCAGTCAAAGGGCATATTGCCATTAGTACCCCAGCCCGTAAGAACGGGGTACTAATGGTAGTTTTTTCCCAGCTGCGAGATGCGTTGCGCTTCACAGCCGGAAAAAAAAAGTTTGAAAAAGTATAGAAAATGGCCTCTGTAGACAGAAACACGTTGTCCGTTTTTTCTTTCCGCTGCAGCCATAGTAAACAAAGAAAATAGCCACCATGGAAGAGCAGAAGGGACTACGCATAGTCCCTTCTCCTTCTCCATGGCGGCCATTCACGTACATTGAAAAAAACAGTGAACAGAAAAAATGGCCACCAAGGAAAAGGGACTATGTTTGGTCACTTCTCCGTTTCCATGGTGGCCTGCAAGAACAAGAAAAAAAAAATGAATAGCGAAGACCGGCATGAGGGACACACAGGGACGTCAGTGGGCTTATCGTGAGGTAAGGCTTGCAAATGCGCTAGTCAGTGTGTTTGTTTCACTGAAAATAACCTGCGCCGGGTACTAATGAACTGTAACAGCTGCCCATAGTTGTGCTGCCTCCGAGTCTTCATGCTGAGTGTGCCCAAGGCAGCAGACAGGCTCTGCAGAAACCAAGGTACTTGGGGCTGGTGATTTAGCCATGGTTGCTTGGTCAGAGGGAAGAACGCACCATGCAGACCGTCTCTCTTTGATCAAATGGTAAAAAGGTTGGTATTTACAAACAGCGGCAGAGCTTCAGTGTTAAACGCAAACTTGGAAGGATGCAGTTCAGTAGAGCACCTACACGATTCATGGTTGGGTAGCATCTTCATCTCCTTTAAGATAACATTCAAATGATTGTCCCAATTCTACGGTTGGATCCCTTCACTATTTGGTAGCCGTGCAATCAGTGTTTGCCACCACATTCAAACTTTCCCGAGCATCTTCCCAGGCATTTGCTTAGATTGATTTGAATTCTATTCCCAGCTCTATTTGTTTCTGGAATTTCAGCCCTCACTGTTTCAGGACATGACAGCATACAGCCACGTCCATTCCTTACTCACTCTTGCATCTCGCAACTTTCGGCTGATGGCCTCATTTTGAATTTACACAGGTGTTACATTTAGGGGTATCTTGGGCTATTATGGGGCCAGTTCCCCTAGAATCCAACACCAAATGTTTGCCGTCAATCAAATAAGCCAACACAAGCATCCCTCAGGGAACTGGGTACCTTTTGGGCACTGTAGTCGTGTGAGCTTCAAGACTTTTAAGGGACACATTCAGAGAAGGGCCCAATTGTAATGAAGACTCACTGGGGAAATGTAAGTTTATGAGGTCAAATGACAAAAACGGAGGTGCCTCAGACCAGAGGGACGTTTGGTCTGACAGTTGGATTCTAAGTATTCTAAACGTTACAAAACACACGTTCATGGCACAACCTTTGCAAATGTAATCCCACAGAAAAATGTGATAATAAATGTACCGTATTTACGTCTCCCAATAGCAATTATATAATTCTTTGGAATTATCATATCTCCTCTGTAAGTCTTCTTATGGAGTAGAATTCACGTGTCCAGAGGTCACTGTAGAAATGTATAATTTATAATTGTTAATTTATACCATGCTTAATACCAACAAGTGGTTAAAAGCGTGAGATGGGGAGTTAAACCTGTGGTGGGCTGACTGGTCTTGCTTCAAAGACAAATGCTTTGCCCCAGAGCTATCCTTTCTCCTCTAAAATGGGCACTCTGCTAGTAATTTAGAAAGATCCCCACGGAAGGATGCTATTGTCCACTCAGCCAGTTTATCTCTGCAAAGAAAGTTCTGTACCGTGCCTG
The DNA here is from genome assembly GCF_040938575.1 of Ambystoma mexicanum. Classification (NCBI taxonomy): domain Eukaryota; kingdom Metazoa; phylum Chordata; class Amphibia; order Caudata; family Ambystomatidae; genus Ambystoma; species Ambystoma mexicanum. The sequence goes on from NC_090927.1 coordinate 542,897,951, forward strand.
CCCATTGTTTCTGGTTAGGTCGACTCTATAATATCTCTCTTGCCTATCTACAACAATGATTGTTTATTTATGTTATCTAGACCCTACCCTCTGTTGCTCATTGCATCCGGAAATCACTCTGATATGGCCTTAACATGCCACCCAACTATTCCTTAATATCTTTTATTTCGCCACAAATATTTTCTCTTTGACATATCAGTTACATGTCCTTCCTTCTTCTGTTAATTGCACTTACATAGCATCCGAGTAGTCACTGATTCGAAGCCCTGATGGCCCCACAATGTCACTTAACATGTCTGTTAGTCTTGACAGACAAGGGCATGGATATGAAATCTGTGATACATTGTTCACTCCCATTGTGGACAAAAAGGGTACTCTAGACGGGTAGCTCAGCACATTCTCATGACATTCTGCTTAGACAAAAAGAAGGCTAACAACTGCCCTTCCACTAAATCAATGTTGAAAACAGTGTATTCACACATCATAGTTTGTGATCAAACTGAAGATGAGCGAGACCGTCTGTCGATGTCACCTCTTGCATGACTATGAAAAGGTCATCGGCAGGTACTGATGAATTGTGAATCAGCATTTTGCGACCTTCTGAGACGCACAATCCTTTTGGGATATTTTGTTGTGTTTGTTTTTCATTGAGGTTTAATGATTCTTTAGAGAAAGGGTTTACTTCCAGTTTGTGCCTGGACTGTACGATGACAATATAGGGATTTATGCGCAGATGAAGTGGCATATAGAAACATCCAAACAATAATTCCTATCAAAATTATATTTGTGTTATTTGTGTAGTTGCCTGACAGATTACTCAAACATACATTGGAAGATAACATTTGATCTTTGTGGTAAATGGGTCATTTTCCATTGCAATGTTTAGCACTGCACAAGATGGCGAAGGTTGTTGGAATCTCTTGGACCTTTTTTCTATTCAAGTGTTGGAGCTCTCTGCAATTTGCGTCTTCTCTTCAAAATGTTAAAAATCAATGATGTTTTGTTTTGTATTAATTGGAAGCAAACAGTACCTACCTAAACTTCCTAAGCACTTTACTCTCATCCATCATACATGTCTATGAAAATACTACTTGGACTGAACCTTCATGTGTTTTTCACCTTTAGTCAGAAATCAGAACAATATTGCTTTTTTCTTGCCCTTGATGAGCGCTCCTGAAACATTCACACACCCAATCCAACAATGGAGAGCAATGGTTTCTACAAACCCCACCAAGACTCAGATAGATGGAATGAGGTGTCATACACCGAGGCGAATAGATATTGCTGCCACGTTGGCGGGTATGCCGCGGTCTACGCCGCCATTAAAGTCCCTGTCACGTTTTGTTTGAAAATGCAGTATATGTGGTGGAGGTTCTGGACAGGCTACAGACTAACCAACTGCTTGCTAAACCTGAAAAGTGTGTGTTCAAAGTTTCTAAAAAATCCCTTATTTAGGGTTTATACTCTCCCAAGAGGGTATATCTATGGATCTTCGCAAGGTTTCAGCCATCCTGGATTGGCCTGCCCCACCTTCAGTGAAAGAGGTACAAAGGTTTCTTGGTGTGTTAAACCTCTACAGATGTTTGATTCCCAGATTTTCAGACATCGTTCTCCCCATCACTTCCCTGTTAAAGAAAACCCTGGGACCTTTTTTCTTTGTCCAAAGATGCGGACAAGAGCTTCCTCCAACTTAAAACCCTCTTTTGTTCCGCTCCAATACTACGACAACCTGATCAGGCTAAGCCATTTATCGTGGAGATGGATGCCTCAGACTCAGCAAATGGTGCTGCTCTCCTTCAAGAAGATGGTGGAAGGGAATACCCCATTGCTTACCTTTCAAAAACACTGTCCTCAAGTCAGTTGAATTATTCTGTGCTAGAGAAGGAACTGCTTGCTATGAAACAAGTTTGCGAAGAATGGCGTCATTGGCTGTTAGGAGCGAGACATCCTTTCGGACTCAGGACTGATCATAAAAACCTTTGAGTATTACAGACCATGGAGTGTTCTAACTCCCGTCAAGTTCGCTGGTCCCATTTCTTCGCACAGTACAATTTTCTGATTACTTACCTGCTAGGTTAAAAAAATATTCTAGCTGATGCCCTTTCTCGTAAGGACTACTTACAGCAAGACCGGATACGGCCAAAGGAATTGATGTTCCCCAGTATTAGGGTACTAGCTCAGATTAACACTTCCTTACAGAAAGTCAAAGAGGCCTTGGTAACCGAAGGTACCACGTTCAAGAAATCCCCCAAAGAAAGGTATGTGAAGAAGGACAGGCTATGGTTCCATCACGGTAGACTGTATGTTCCAACTGATCCTTTGAGACGTAACATAATAAGCTGGTGCCATGACCATCTAACTGCAGGGCACAGAGGACACTCGGCTACCACTGAACTTGTTGGTAGATCATTCTTCTGGCCAAACTTGAGAAAGGACGTGAAAGCCTACATAGAGGCCTGTCCAGTGTGTGCCATGGCTAAATACCCAACTGGAAAACCACTTGGGCTTCTCACTCAAGCAGAAATACCATCACGCCCTTGGGAACTTATCTCCACTGACTTTGTGGTAGAACTGCCTGTTTCCGAATCTTGTACATGTATCATGGTGACTTTGGACACTCTGACCAAGATGGCAAATTTGTCCCCGTTACCTGGCCTCCCTACTGCAGTAGCTATGGCATAAGTTTTTGCCAAGGATATTTTTCGCCTACATGGACTTTCTGACAAATTAATTTCTGACTGAGGAAGCCAATACGTGTCAAAATTCTGGAAAGCACTCTGTAATCGTCTTGGCATTGAACAAGCTTTGTCGTCTGGGTTTCAACCCCAAACAAACAGACAGACCGAACGAACGGCTCAATGCTACATTAGAGCAATACCTTAGATGCTTGAGTAACCAACATCAAGACAATTGGGTTAGACTACTTCTCACTACCGAGTTCATGTACAACAATTCCAAACATTCTGCTATTGGAATTACCCCCTTCTTTTACACTTATAGTATACATCCACATTCTATTTTCCCCATTCTCCCTAAATCTAGCAACTCACCTGCTGCTGAAACAGTACTATCCACGATTTCTAAAGCACACAAGGCTGCCATTGACAATTTGAAAGCCAGTCAGAGTTGGCACAAGCTGACAAGCACTGTAAGGAGTGTCCCGATTGGACAAAGGGTACCAAGGTTTTGTTATCAACCAAGTACCTACCACGGTGGATCTGCCCTTTCAAAACTTTCACCCTGTTTTTTGGGGCCTTTCCCCATTTTGCAGAAGATCAATCCTGTAGCCTACAAAATGTTGCAGCCGCATCCACCCTGTCTTTCATACTTCACTTCTCAAATCTTATGTGCCTGACGCTACACGCAGAACTAGGTTCCGCCAGACTGCTGCTCCAGCGGTGGATGAGACCGAGTACTGAAACACTTGTGTATAGGTGTGTTACAAATGCCATATCATATCATATCATACTGTCATACGCCGAGGCAAATGGAGATGCTGCCGCGTTGGCGGGCATGCCATGGTCTATGCCGCCATTAAAGACCCGTCACATTTTGTTTGAACATGCATTACCGGTCAAGTTCATTGCAACATGGCCGCCACTGGGAGGTACTTAACATACTCACTCCCAGCGGTCGGTGCGTTTGCAACTGTCACGGCTAACTTAGTCTCCTTTGGTTAAAATGCTAGTTTTCCTACTAGAGCTTCAATCTCTGTGTGTTTTCCTGGCGCTTGCCTTTCAGCTTTCAAGCTTTTTGTCCCACAAGGCTTACCGTACTCGTTCTCTTTTCTTGCTTACTCGACTTGCCTCCCGCTCCTCCTTCTTCAGCTTCCTTGTTTCTGCCTCCAGATCATTCCTGCTCCCTCCTGTTCCATTCTTCTTTTATCCTCTTTCCTCCCCATTTTCTTACTTACCCTCAGTGCTTCTGTCAGTGGGGTCTTCCACCCCGAGATCACATGGATTGCTACCTCCTTGGTTGGCCGGCACCTTCTTCTTCCACAAGCCAGATTCTGGGGAACGTTACTTCAAGCCTTCAAGAGTTTTCTTTTTAAGCTTCTTGCTTTTTTCTCCTCCTTCATTCTGGCCTGTCCCCGGGATAGGAGCCACAAGTCTGCAGTTCACAGGCAGCCACTGTCACTTCTACACGAGGAAGGCACACTCTACAAAAGAAAGAAAAGGACTATTTGACTCAAAGACATTTAATTGAAGACGCATCACCAACAAATAGCTCAGGGGAGGAGGAGGGTGAAGGGAGTGGGTCGGGTGAACAAAGAAAGCAAGACAGTCAAGACAGTAGTCAAGACATGAGGGCAGGCACAACACTTCTCTTCAGAGGAGATGGCTGAATTAATTAAATGAAAGGATATCCATCTTAAGTAGTTAAATCATTTAAATATTAAGAAATTACAAGTATGAAAGCACTTATTATTGGAGCTAGGAATTAAATTCAAGAAGAAGATATAGAGCCTGATTCATGGAATTCTTTGTGCCCTGAATAGTGACTTTGCGCACCATTCAGCACACAAAGCCCCCTTTGTCGATTCTTGGAATCGACTTTGCAGGCCTTTCCAGATCTTGCAGGCTTTGCGCAGGCCCCTCAAGGCTGCACGTGCAGTTGAACGCTGTGCGTGACAAACCATGCAGAGTGTGGGTCGGACCTGCTGTAAGGGATTTCAATCAGGCACACATCCAAGTCTCGGCTAGCATGTAGTGCGCAAATGAAACCCTTTTTATTTTTGTCTATAGGTTCAATATTCTGAATAATATACCACTCATATCACACCCTTCTCAAAATACCCCCAGGTCACACTGAACCAGGAATCAGGCTAGTTTGCAAAGGTAAATATTTATTTATTTATTTAATATTCAATTCAAACATAGGGTCACTATAGATATGTATATATGGGGCAGCAATCACCCAGAGGGTGACAATACAATTCAGAAATAAGCAAAGCAATTGAATTTACTTATAAGGAGACAAAATAGAAAACTCAGGGAAAAAGGACAGTCTTGTTTTGCACAGATAGTGTTTAGGTTAATGTTCCCCCTGCAAAGTTTTGTTTACATCTAAATAAGCAATCCTACACCAATGTGAGTAATCAGCGAGTTTTCAGGAATTAAATACAATGTCTAGAGTTATAGGCAATCCTCCCTCCCAAACAAGAGAGCAAACCTTATTTTGGCAAATGACACTTTGAAATGACAGGTGAAAATGGCTTGGTGAAATACTGCAAAATGGGTCAAAATGCTAAACTGGAGACAAATTCTAAAGAAAGCAACACCAGTCAGGTCCTAACATGCATGGGCTATAATATGAACCACAATATAAACTTCAGATCATGATGGGATGGAAAAACCACTTGAAATGGGCAAAAGACACGTGTACTTTGGCTGAAATTGCAAATTCGCGGCAAACTTTTACTATGCAATATTGAAGAAAATCTGGTCAAATACAATGATTTTAGTTGTGGAGATAGCTAAGGATGTTAGGTATCAGTGGGAGTTGCAATTGTGTTTCTATCTTTAAAAGTGAGGGAGTTATAGAGGTTTTAGTGAGAGGTGTTTTTTGAAAATAAAAACGCAAATTTGGTCAAGAACTTCAGTTTAAAACCAGAAAATATGGATTATGCTTTGACTCCAGACTAGAGCATTCACACTAGATAACCAGGTTCGGACAAAGTCAGCTCTGAGACTGATTCATGACTTTCGTTACAGATCCCCAGAGCCTTTCGCGGCAGAACCAGTCCAAACACTCGAAGTGGGATTTATAGATAAGAGTTACACAAATAAAAATGACTATGAAAATGATGCTTTAGAAAATAGACAGGATAGGATAGCACTAAAGAATTTGACACTGTTACTGGTTATGAAAGTAGTGATAGTTCAGAGATTAGGGTGGAACAAGATAAGACAAGGTATACAATAGTTCTCTAGCATCCTGTTAATACTCACAATCCAATGGGATTTAAGATTTTTGGACCTTCAAAGTTCTGGTCAATTGGCTCGGTCTATCAGGGAAGGACAGCACATCACATATGCCGGTCACCAGAACTGCACGGGATCTGCCCTTCTTGTTTCTGGATATTTCAGATCAGTGGGATGGCGAGTTCAGCAGGCAAGCATTTATGGTAACAAGCCAGATAGTTTCAGGATGCTTCCCCCACCACAGTGCTTCAATGGGTTGTGAGGATTAGCTGAGGCTTGATGCCTAGCTGAAAATGGATCAGCTGTTGCTTGGCCTGGTAGTTGGCATCTGGATCTAGAAGGATTTTGAAGGCTGGATGTTGAATGCTTCGCTGGAATCAGAAGAGAGAGTGTGCATGTGTTGTCAGATGTCCCTATTTATCCTGTCAACTGACATCACCAAATGTGTGTATGGGTCGGCTTAACTAAACTTGCCCCTGTGAAATGGGATTGGATCAGAGCCTCATCTCCGCCTTGCATCCGGGTGATTGGATCAAAGACAGATGATGCCAGGTTTATGGTTTGATTTTTACAATACTTAGACACCTCCCCTAGCCACTAGTATCAAAAATAGAATTTTGTCCTACATACATATTTATACATTTGTAACCTCTACAAAATCACATACAAGGATTACATATTTTATGGTGTATCTGTTCATCAAAATCCCACAGCTTTGAGACCTTGTTTCGCCTTTCTGCAGCATTTGTCCATTTGGCCCTGAAAACATTTACCAAAACTTCTCAAAATTTCCACAAATATGCACGTTTACCATGAGAATGTGTGTACAAAGTTTAACAATTCTAGCATAAATACTGTTCCCATAAAACCACATACATTGTAATTCCTGTTCAAAATATGCTACACAGTTTCACCAAATTTCAAATATAGGGCCAAAAATTAGATGAACAAATCTGCCTGTTCTATATTTTTCACCACTTCTGATAGCGAGTTAGAAGTCTCTTAAAATGTTCACTACATATTCTTTAGCGGCAAATGGTCAGCCTTTCGTCTGTCTCTGGAGGCAAGGAATAGCCCCCACCTTTGGGATTTCCTTCTGCAAGCCTAGTTTATGACATCTTCACACATCCATTTCCTGGCCTGGAGAATCTGCCATTGTTCAGTCCCTGGCAGCAGACACAAGTCCGGCATACCCCACAATTATCATGTGTCAGTGAGCATCTACTGAGAGCAATGCCCTACCATTGGGTGGAAACCTGTTTTTCAAACCCTTGCAGGCCCAGCCAACCTCGGTTAATTCTTAATTTCTTCACCTGAAATTCAGCATAAAACAAACTTGTTGCATCAGATAACATATATAATTTACATTCTAGATTTAACCTGTGGGATCAAAACAACTGAGATCTGTGTTCCTTTCAGCAGCAGTCCTTTCATATTTGCTAATCCGGCAGACCTTTAGTTTAGACAACCTTAAAGTTTAATCAGGAGAGTCCATTTGACAGGGGCTGTCACTCACAGGTGGCCCAGTGTGGCTGCACACAAATTTTGACAGGAATTGTCATTCACAGGCAATACAGTTTTGCTGAGCAGGTATTTTGCTCTTAACATTTCAGGACCTTATAAATTCACAGTGCTTAATTAGATTAAATGAATTTTAGAGCCAAGCAAGATTTTGAGTGTTGGAAATTGTTATGTACAGGCATTTTGAAGTTTCAGCAGCAAAGTAAATGTCATTTACAGGCAATTTTATGAGTTTCATTTGCAAAGCGCTGCTTCTCCCTCTGCACTCTATGTTTACTTGTCCTGGAGCCCACTGGCACTTTTTCTGCAGGGTGTGCTCTGTTCCACCCCACATGCACCATGGGTGGCAGGTTGTACAGTCATCTTGTTGTGTGTTGAAAAATGCGGTTTTGGAGGTTTTGTCATGCACAAGGGTTTTGCCACCATTTTACTGTTTCTTGCACCATAGATAGCGGAGTGAAGCCGCATAGTATAGCAGAGTGGGTCAATACATCCCACACTGAGCAAATATTTATATAGGGGATGGAACATGCACATTCCCCATTTCTCCACAAAGAATGAGGAATATCGAAGAATATCATGGGCATGTCGGAGGATTGCTAGCACAAGGAAAGTGCAAATCCAGCACTGTGCTAAACCCAGCGTATTCATGGATCACACCGTGCAACTTCAGGTCAGGGAAAACAGCATGCAAAGCTCCCGGTCACACTGCAACGTGAAAGCATGCGCAAAGTCTCAATCGAATAGGAATCACTGTAAAAAGATAAGGTCCGATCGGTAATTGAGTGGTGCAGGCACGCATTTGGGGTACCAATTGCAGTTATGGGTGTGTGCATGCAGATAAGTGGGGTGCAGCCACTGTTTACAGGGGTTCGCATTTAGATTTACTGGTGACTGATTACAGTTATGGAAAATGGTAAGCATATTGTCAGGGTCCTGTTAATAGTTACGAGGGACCCCACACAGTGTCACTGAGGTGCTGCCTTGCTTGCAGGGGGATGGAGCGCAGTATTGCCAGGGTGCATGATGTTGCAGATGAGGAGGGCGTAAAGGTTGTTATGTGTGGCTGAATTGGCTTTGCGTGGCGGTGTGTCAGAGGCGTTCCACGGGGAACTCAATTGTCTTTTAGCATATACACAAAGCACACAAAGAAGACTTTGCACGCTTGTGCATGCAAAGCCGATTTCTGTAGGGGGGGCTTTGCAGGATCTTTGCACATTTTCTATAAATCGGGCCCATAGTTAAATGCATATCTGTCAGCATGTGGTGTTACATTTGTTGTTATAAAACAAATGGCAATTAATATATTACAACTGAACTGTGTTCTTTGGAAAATATGGACTTCAGCACTTGTCACTTGATATAATTCAGAAAATTTTTAAACTCTCTGCCAAACCTGCTTCTTTGGAAATGATAATCGGGACCCCCAACTGGAATACATTTTATACAGTGCCATGGACATGTAAAGTGGGTGGGTGGTTGCATCTGCCATAGAGTGTAATTACCACTAGATGTATCAGTATATAATTGCCTTGGTCCACTTCTAAATTTAAGATTAAGCCTTGTGGTGGTAGTTTGTAACAGTGCAAGCTTCTTACACCTCTCAGCAAAGATGAACTCTGCAGACAGAAGTATAAAAAGCAGCAACTTTTATTCTTTTTCACTACAGTTGGAAAGTAGTGCAGTAAGTGCACCTCCAGTCTCTTGGCCAAACTTTTTTATAATTGTCAATTCTGGAGCACTCACAAACTCCACTCACACATTATTCAACAGTATTACTCTGTGTCCCAGATAGCCTCAATAATACCCCAACTCCAAAAGATGGTTGATGGTTTTTTATGACCAAAATGTCATTTTTTTATGATGGGTGTCTGATGTTCCAATCTAACGGGTTCCTTAACAGGTCCCTCAACTTCCGGTGGGTTCATCCACCATAACCCAGGCTTCTCTATTCCCCAGGGTGGTATACAAGACTAGAGATTGGTAACCCCTACTTTCTAATCTCTCCAAAACCTTCAGCAAGGACCTACGGGCTGAGGACTCTTCTATCTTACTCACCACAGGACTTTCTCAGAGTATCCTATCTTTCCCCCAGGATCATGTCCATATGGTTCAAGACTGGGTGTGTGCCTTCTCAGACCATCTCTCTCCTTCTCCTTTCACCCCTCTCTCTCTTTTCCCTGACGTTATCTCTCCTAGTTCTACCTCATGTTCTCCTCTTATTATTGCCTTGTCTCTTTTCCTCTCTCTACCTCACGTACTCTGAGGTCTCTCTCTTCTTGATCTCGCCTATAGCCTCCTCTCTTTCTATCCCCTCTTCTTACTTCCACTTCTCTCCCTATCCATCAGCTCTACTCTCCTAATCTCTCCTCCTGATCTCATCATTCTGTTCCACACCCTTGCTCACTCACTCTTCCACCAACTAATCCAACCTGGCTCTAAGCTTCCCAAATATCTCTTCCATCACCTTCCCTCCTAATCTCACACACTCTCCTCTATCTATCACACAGCTTAATCTACCCCAATCAGTTACACCCAAACTCTCACAATCAGAGCCTCCTCTCTCTCTTAGTACCACTTTCTCTCACAGTCAACACCTTTCCTGCACTTGATCCACCAAAAGAAAATAGTTTTCACTACACCGCTCCACCTTCCATCCTCAGCCTTGTCCCCAATCCACCTGCACACCTCCTGACCTCAGCAGAGCACCTTTCACTCTGGCTCTCTACTGCTGATCTTTTATATCTGTGTCTTCATGGTTCTTCACTTTCCTCCCCTCCACTGGCTCCTTGTCCCACAAGATGTTTGGGACCAATCTACTTGTATTCATTCCCCCAGTGTTGGGTCATTGGACTGCACAGTTTGAAACACCCTTGTTTGCCCCACCACACTTCTGTGTGGAGTGTTTCAGACAGCGTTGTGCTTCGTTAAGCACAGTGTTTGTTTGGCATTCTGTTTATGCTGATCTTCAACGAGTAACATTTTATTTGCTTTTGTGGGTGATCATGGTTGTCGGAGTCTCTGCTGCTGCATCTTGAGCGGTGTCTTCTCCTTGCGGACCATTGTGGTTTTTAGCTACAACATGTGCTTCTGATTCTTGTAGTCCTGAAGCTAAACAAGAAGGACTCTGTCCAGAAATGAGATGACACAGCATCAGTGATTAACAATGGCACCAAGGTCAACATGCAAGGCACATTCAGGGGTTTCATGGAATGGGGCACTCCCAACTCCCTCACTGCACTCTGGGGGAGGATCAGTTCTCGAAGAAATCTGGGGAGGCCACTTACTCTAGGTCAGGAGGGGTCCCCCTGCCCTCTTGACAGTGTCAAACACCTGACTCTGTCACAAATGACATAGACACAGTGAAACAGTAATTTTATTAATGGAGGGCTTCTGCATAGCCACAGATTCTTTGCAGTTTTTGGGGAAGGATCCCTACCCAAGGAAGCATGTGTTTCTGTTATTCCACTATAGGCATATAACCAGCCGGAAGGTGCAGCATCAGGCTTCCTTCATCTTGGGTTTGCCATCTCGAATGTGTCCCTCCTTTTCTGTACCATAATTGTATCAGGACACCTACAAACGCTGTAGACAGAATGGCTCAGGGACTTTGGCATTGTCCCATAGGCAGAACATTGCATTGCGAAAACCCTGCACGTCGCCCATGTGCAGCAAACCTGCTTTACACTGAAATTACAATGGTTAGACAGATGTTGCAGATACTCTCAGGGTCCCATCAACCTCGATTTGGAGGACTATGCAATGTTCCCTGCTGAATTACCTGTCAGTCTTGAAAATAATTTCTGCCGTTATTGCAAAATGTATAGCAGAGTGTGTCTTCCCAGAACCCCAGGATTATTTATGAGAAAATGGGAAAAGTGGGTTGATTCCCAAGTGAAGCTACTCTAGATTATAATCGGGGACTGGTCATGAAAGAAAGGGGCTCTCAATAGAGTGACCAATTACGGACAAAAAGAGGCCAGCATTCTCTAAATATTACTGCCCGAGCACCGGAAAGAAAATGATAAAACACATTGGAGTATAGGAGGCTTATATTTATTGGACTAGGAGACAAAATAAATGACAACGCTTCCAAATATCCACCTTGCTCATGTATTCTCTCTTCACATATGAAAAGCATTTAGGTCTATGTAGGCACTTTCCAGGTTCAGTGGCCAAAGCGCTTGGTATCATGTGTAGAAACACATACCACTAAATAGAATGAGACAGGTACATTTTGTGGTGAGAAAAAAATAAAGACAATGTATTAAAACTAATCAGTTATGGAAACTGGTTGGGGGGAACAGAACCCAGGAGTCCACAAGGGAGGAGACCTGGCTCCAGAGGGACATACCTAGGGAGAGCTGACCAGTGACGAGCAGCAGATCCCAGGATACCGGGACCAATTAGGGTCCAAAAAAGAGGGATGTGGGTTGGCGAAGAACTGCATCACAGAATCCTTGGTGAGAGGTAAGATTGGAGAAGCATGGAAAAGTATAGAATATTGGGGACTACTTGAGAGTGATTCCCTAGAGGAAAAGGGCACATGCTTGAAGATGGAAAGAAGGGTATCATCGGGGAAATAAGAAAAAAAGTCAATCAGAAGTGTTTAGATGGAAGGAAAGGGTGTGTCCAGGATATACATTCAGAAAAAGAGTTGGCTTGGAAGTGAGGAGTACCAGCTGGGAAGGAATAGAGAGTACAACTCCAACAGATAGAAGCTTTGTTGGAAATTCGACAGAGGGAGATAGTTTGAAGTTGAAGGGAGGCCAGGAAGGAGAAAAAAAGTTGGGGAAAGGGAACAAATCCAGATTTAGGAAGAAGCGTAGGAGGAAGAAGTGGGCAGTTAGGAGCAGGGCATATCTTATCCAAAAAATGCCATTAGAGCCAGCAGGATCTCTTGGTGTTCTGAGTGATGAAAGAGATGAGGATATGGGATGGAATGTTTTAGAAGACTGTGTAAAAACCTGCTGCTAGTGAGCCAATTAACTGAATTAGTGGAAAACTCATGAAACAGAGAGCTGGAGAAGAACGCCGTCCTCCTTACTGATAAAAGAGGAGGAAAGGAGATGAGCTCTTTGAGACATTTGTGCAAAGTACATTTTTTGTACACCAGAGCAAACTTTTTAAAGTTTTTGAATTTAGATTATCACAGTTTTGGGATTTCTGATGGACCTTTGGACATCTGGACATTGCAGTGAGGACACTAATTTGGCCCAAAATGGGAAACACTATCCTTTTCGATTTTTTTTTAGGGAACAACCTGTTACGAAACCTCACCTCAGGGATGGACTTCTGGAATAACTATTCAACCATTTACTGTGAATCACCCTTATCATCCTGATACTCTTAGGATGTGATTCACAGAAGCGTTTCATAATGGCGCAATCCCATAGGAAAATGTTCTGTGAATCAGGACCTTAGTATTTAGTTTGTCAAGTACCCTAACTCAATACGTTTGTTGAATAATTGTAAATCAACCTTTAAAATATGTCTTTCTAACTATTTAGGGTTAGTGGAGCCTTCAACATTATGTTCACTGGTTTGGATGCCCATGTATTATTGGCAATGTCTTGTAAAGAGGGCACTCTAAAATGTCTGATACTGGTTGATTGGAATTGTATATAAGAATGATCACTGGTCTCCTTAAATGTCAGCTACACTCTCAAGATTACTCATTAGGTAGCCATGCAGATGTTTTGTGCTTTAGCTCCCATTATCCTTCACTGGTTACTATGCTTACTGGGGATAATGGGGAGTTGAAGCACCAAAGATCTGGTGTAATCAGTGCCCATGAACCATTTTCTACAGCTTTGCCCCAAGAAAGCATAATACGGGTTACATTATTTCCTTAATCTTGAAACAACATCTGTGCGGATTACCTTTTGTATGAGCACTGCTCATTTGTTGCACCTCGCTATCTCTCAAAACGGTCACACGTTGAAGAAAGCATTCTGTTTTTATTTGTCCCTTTTCTCTACATTTTTGGCCATCGATTTGTAGTCTAGTGTGGTTTCCTTGAACACCTTAATAGAGCTTTACAGTGGTAACACATCACCAGCTGTAAGAGAGGAGAGGACTGGGACGGCCATTTTGGTGGATTTACACTTTCAACAAAGAAACCCATTTTGAAAGGCGGCATGCGCTTTCACAGCATGTGCCTACACAATGTTTTCTTACACACACATTTATGGCTGATCAAATAAATATAATTTTAAACAATTTGCCTTAATATTATACCTGCTTGCTGCTCGTCCAAAGGACAGACTGCTCCACATTTGCATCCATTTGTGAAGCTTGAATGATGGCAATTAATCATTTGAGGATAACCCATATACAGGAGTGTTGTACAAATACATTCCCACGCATTGCCATATAGTTATTCCCTAATCATGAACACTTTATTCTTTATGAACTGGTCTGGAAATGCGTTGATTGACTGATATATTTGAGGGCACAATGTGCACACTGCAATTGAGTTCTAATACCAGTGTTATTTTATGTTATGTTATTATCGGTTTGTAAAGCACTAAACTTCCACTGGCTTGGCTTTGCAAGGCTGAATGAGTATTCAGTTGTGCATTATTGACTATATCCAAAATTCTATTGCCATTAACTTTTAACCCTTTGGATGACATTTTCCACCAAAAATGTTTGCCACCTGCCCACCTCCGAACCCCCAACTGTAATCATTGGGAAAGATTTGTTACAAAAGGAAAAAGCTAAACAAAAAACACTATTTTCGACATATTCCCATTAATTTTCCCATAGAGAGAACGTGCATTTTGTTGACAGCTGTAGCAGGAAAACTGCTGCATGGATTTGGATAAAATAAGAATTAAGTTAGGCACAAAGCATTGATTTAATTTCCTTGACTGGTTTGGGGAAAAGCCATCCAGTCGTTTTTAAAATATTTGACGGAGAAGCTGGTGCCCCCTGGTCACAGAAACTTTAACTATCTCCCACAGTGCTTTGAAGCAGAGGGGCTTTTCAGAAATAAAAATCTGCCAAAATGTGTATTGCTTTGTGTGAGCTATTCCCTCAGTGATACCTTGGGAAGCCAAAAACCGCAAGTGCTCAAAAAGCATGTTTGGAGGAGAAAAAAGGATGCAATCTCATCAGGCTGGAGGTGGGGAGGGCAAAGAGGACAGACATCATGTGAAGTTGGGGAGTTGGGGGTTGTCTGGGGAGACAGTTGCAGCTAGAAAATGTTCATTTTATCTGGGAAATACTGGGGAATCTTGCAAAATTACCAAGGCAATCCTGCAAGACCCGCTTGGAAAAGAAACTGCGTCACATGAACTGAAGCATGATAAGTGGTAATGGGAGAGGGTCAGAGAGAGAAAAAGCAATTGAAGGGAGTGGGGGGGGACCAAGGAGAGAGGAGGGGGCACATATTGAGCGCCTCTGAGGACAGTGAAGAGTTTTAATTGAGCATTATTGGGGGAACACTGGGGGAATCTCGCAATAATCGAATGTCCTTTACACTACCACAACAATCCGAATTTATTTCTGGGGAAATTATAATGGGAATAGAGAGTGATATAAAAAAAATGACACCTGCAGTGATCACATATACTAAGCGGGGGGGGGGGTAATGGGTTTTGGCCATGGCCAAAGACCCTGGCTAGAGAGCCCCAAATAAACATATGAATGCAACATGTACACTGGCATCGCTGTGACCACTGGGTCCGAAAGAAACATATTGGTGGACATGGCCAAAGGAAGACTATTGGTGCAACATGTACTGTGTCCACGGTGGATGGCCATGGCTAGTGGACCCCAAATAAACTTAATGGTGGAACATATACAGTTGTCACCAAACAAATTGGGGCAATATGTACAGTGGCCACGGGTCGTGGCCATTGCCATGGCTGAAGGCCCTGGCTAGTGGGCCTCAAAGAACCATATCGGTGGCCATGGCCGAAAGAAACCTATTGGTGCAACGTGTACAGTGGCCTCTGCTGAAGGCAATGGCTAGTGGGCCCCAAAGAAACCTTTTGGTGTAACATGTATAAGGCCATGGGCAAAGGCCATGGCTAGCGGGCTCTAAAGAAACCTATTGGTGCAACATGTACAATGCCCATTCCATGTGCTTTTATGAAACAGTTTCATTTTCAGTGTCATGAGAAGTGTTACACCGAAAGGATATACATAGTTGCTTACTAACCAGTATCCATTAATGTATTTAAATAATCATTTAACACAAATGCACTCAACTTAAAATACAAATTGAAGCCCCTCAGGTATGAACATAAGGTCAAAATAGTCTTAGGAGAATAGCTCAGGGACAACGTGCTTGCCTTGGAAGCAAGACGAAATGGAGCAACACAGGTTCGATCCCCGAGTCCACGCTTAGAAACCTCTGGGTATTAAGCACGTTATAAAGAACCTATCATAACAGTTCAAAAAGTCAGTCTAAAAGATTTCTCTCTCTCTTTGTCTTGAAGGCAGTAGGATCGCCTAAAATACCTCACATGGTAATTGACTCACATTAGGCGCTTTCTGAAATGATTTACCAAACTATATTTAGAGTACTGTATTCATATGTATAACATATAACATATGGTCAACTACTCCTTTATTGACTTACCTTGTTTTCTATCCAATATATGTAATTTCACATGGACATTTCCATAAACCACAAAAATGCTTAAACACATTGCAAACTGTGTAAGCAAAAAGGGTGGCAGAGTTTTCAGGCTCTGCACTCTGATTAAATATGGGCAATGTTATTCCTTCAGGCATTGTAACCTGATGGGATACTTTGCTGGTCTGAGAATGAAAGAACACATTTGTATGAAGATTCAGCTTCCATTAATTGCCCATGCTTAATTCTTACCGATGATTCCATGTTATTTCAAAGATATCAAGACAAAGTCCTTCTTGATGGTGGCCAAAGTATGATTTCTTGACTGGCGTGAGATGATTTTGCTGACATGTGTTTTGCACCATGCTGGTGCTTCTAAAAGGCAATGTGTAACAATATGTGATGTACATTATCTAGAATGGGAACTGTGAGGAATGGTAGGTCAAAGTAAAAAAATAGAAACAAAAACAGCATAAAGGTACCTGCGAGTGCTAACTGCTACTGAGGAATGTCCATCACATAACATATTTACAGTGCAAACAATTTGTGTTAGATTCACATGTGATCCTTGCAAAGTGAGACTGTGCCACAGTGCCACATTGAGGATAAAAGGTGTGCCAGGTGAGGGGCACACCGAATTGCATATTTTGATGAGTAGCGAATAGAATGAATATTGGTAATGTATTGTCATACCAGGTGATTCAGCTAATTGTAACACATCCATTACATCTCTTTTTATACTGAGCTGCAATTATGATCAGCTATCATAAAAACCACCAGTATTGTACACATAGTGAATACCTCTTTCCATTTGGTTTCAATTATAACTGGTTACCTCATATAGTCACTTGATGTTATACGTTTGTGTTCTTTGTTTGTCAACAGCACTATTAAATTAATAGGTAAGTGTAGTAGTTTATGTTAATAAAATAAATGGTGTTTCCAGATAATGTGTACTAATAATAGCTTAGAAGGCTAGTACTTATACAGTGGCTGATTAATGATTTTGATAGGTCCTGGTCAAAGACTTTAGATGACTGTAATCATGAACTTGCTAGTGAAGTGATAAACCCTTCAAATCTATCTCTGCACTCTTTAAATTCCCTTGAGCGAGTCACAACCTTTCCCATCGATTTATTTATTAAAACTGAAATTTTGTTCTGATCATGTGCCAAGTCACCTTCACCTTGAGCATTCTGTGTTTCTGGAATTCATTCCCTTTGTTGGGTGCTTTACATTTTGGCAAACAAACAAAACATGTGTTGAGAGGTCTATTTCTATCAATTGATCTATGATTTTTTGGACAAATCCTCTAAACATCCACACAAAATGTGTTTTTTAATGAAATATCCCCACTTCCTCATTATACCAAATATTGCCTCAGGAGAACTAGAATTGGGGTATAAGCCAAATATATGTTTAAATGCAAACAGAAATAAAGACCTTATCAATATCCATCAATGTATTCAAACAATCAGTCGAACGGGTACTTTAGTTTAAGTATTCATTGATTTCATGCCTGTCTGGGAAGATCTGTTTGATGTCTCTGCATCTTGGATGCAAAGGGATCACCCTCAGAACAAACTTGTTAATTGGCTCCATTATGCCCCTATTCAATAAACTGGATTGCCACCGTTGATTATAAACTCTGCACTTCATCTGGGAAGAGGTACGCATTTTCTTCTGTGTGATAACATTCTTTAGATGTGAATATCTCAAAGGGAGGGATTGGCATCTATTATTCTAAATAAATAAGGTAACACTTATTGTCTCACTTGCAATCTAGTGAAAAGTACAGAGGATTTCTTTACCACGTTCCACACGCCAATAGTATGTGTGTGTGTCCCCAGATATTTGGAAATCTGCCATCACCAATTTGCAGCTTTGCACTTTCCTTCTAAACGCTTTAAGGTGTAGAACACATCCATCCCCTTAGTTTGAATTCCCTAATGACCCCGTTAGTCTAAAAATCACACTTTTCCTACTGCTACTGGCCAGCCAGTGTCATCGATAATGTGAAGTATGAACGAGAAAAGGCTCACCCTCCTTGCTCCAGGGCCCAATCTGTCTTTCTGGCCAAGACCATGCTGTGTTCAAAGTGGTTCTTGACAACCTACATGAAGGTGCACATGTATTTGTTTTAAACACAAAACTCAACACTTATTTCGTAGAACAACACATGGCATAAATGTTATGCATAAATAAAAGAGACATGTGTGTGTATTAAAATTAATACAGGCTTGTGACCTTATCATAGACTTTCTTAGGTGTTTCTTAATCTTGAAATCTGTACAACTCATTTGGCAGGTATTGAAGTTGCCCCCTGGCAGGGATGTACGTATCCGCCAGTCTTGGATTGTAGGCTCCCATTTTATTGCTTTATATACTTTTATACTTGTATTTATTTACTGGTCCTGAAGGCACATTGTAAATTCCATGTGGTATCAATGGCCCTCATTACAATACTGGCGCTAAACCATGGCGCTATTAGCACCATGGTTGGTGCCGGTATCGTAACAAGTCCGCCAATGTTCAATGGGGAATTACCACCCCATTCCAAGGTTGGCGGGGCGGTAATTCCCCATTGAACATTGACCCTTCCCCATTCCCATTTTTGCCCCATACGGCTCAATGGGACTGGGGAAGGCGGTAAGTACGGTTCCACAAATTGCGGTACCGTACTTACCTCGAGAGTCCCTTTGCGGGTCCCTACTTTAACGGCTGGTCTAGACCAGCCGTTCAGATCGGGTCCCGCAAAGGGACCTCGTAGTAAGGCGCTAAGTGTTTAACAGCGCCGCAGCCTTTTATGGCGCCGTTAAACACTTAGCGCCAGGGTCCTAATGAGGACCAATGTCAGGTATTACAGTACATGATTTGAGAACTCTGTCTAGCACATTTAGGAAACCAGTGTGTTAATTGAGTAGCTGGGTGAGAAAAGTGGGCAATGGTTTTACTGTCTTAATACCTTTAGAATGTATACACTCAACAGTTATTTTGTATGCAGGCCACTGGGCCGTTTCTCCCCTTCATCCTTAAACAGTAAAATGACATAAACCACAAGACAACTAATCTTGTTATGAATGTATCTAATAGGACAATGACAACCGCGGAAATTACTTTTGTCAACAAAGGGTTGTCCTTCGCACCATCCATTTCAATTTATCCTATCGACCTACACATTTACTTATTTAAGTTCATACGGAAACTTAAGAAATTCTTTGCAACTCAACCATCTCAAAGAGAAGAACAAGGATATCGGTTGCAACCTAGCACACTGACAATTTGTGACATCGAAAACACACACTACTCAGAACATTGGAACAAGGTGACACCTTTAAAATGAGGGACATTTTGCATGAATTAAGTATCAAACCTTATAATCTTGAGATGGAAGACTTCAAACCTAAATCCACTTTTATCCCACAAATGGCAACAGAAAGTGTAATTGACACTTTCCACACAGCGGTGGTAGTGGATATTATTAAAACCATTGCGAAACAGATATGGAAGAAGAACATTCACACTGAGAACCTAACACGGATGGAACATGTAGCCCTTACCAATTTGATCAGCGAGGAAGGGGGAGGGAAAGTGGTGTAAAGATGGCTGCCACCCTGGCACTGACATCTTTGCCTTCCAAGCTACCTGCCTTCATCATCCTGTGTGATTGGCCCTTGAATCCTACACGTGGACCAATGTAGACAAGCCGGCCCCCTCCAAAGGCACACTCACAAGGCTGCTTCGTGTCTGGCCCTGTCAGGCCAAGGAAGGCATGGACCGACTCCACAGAACCGGAACACCACACCTACCCACTCCCCATGCATCTGCCTACAGCACTCATGAGGTAAGGCTCTACAAACGCGTACTCACTGACCCCTGTACTGCTGGTACACTGGACCAGAGCACTGCACACCTATGCTTGAGAACTGCCAGGCCTTCACCACCAGAAACATACCCCTACTGTTGAGATGGCTGATCCACAGGTCGCTGCAAAATGCTGACCTCACTCCATACAACAGACATGACCCATCACCGCTCCAGATTCACTCACCCATGTGCAACTCATCATCCGCACCATGTAAACATTCACATTCCTCAACTAAGTACAGAAGCAGCTGAGGAGTCTAATACCCACGATCCGTCTAACCAGCCTTCAGCCCATTGTAAGGAAATTACCTCTGATATGCAAATAAAAGATTTCTGCCCTACGCTGCCCTCAGCGGATGCTAAAATATGCCAATTAACAAGATTGCCAGAAACCGAAACAGCTAACATTTACTCTGACGTAATCCATGCAACCTACAAACTTATGGCTCCACTCCAATGCAATATTGCTGTGCATTCCACTGCTACCGCCGCTCTCATTATCTCTGAGCCACTTTCGCTGACGACCGGTAATGTTCTCCTCCAAGCGAGCACTCCTGCTCCTCTCAAGCCTGTGAGCGTGCCGCCACTTGAATGTGGGTACAGCGACCCCATATGCACCTTCATGTGCCCACCTTCACTATGTCCTAGCACGCTGGATCCTTCCCCAAATGCTCCCTTGAGATCCTGGACGTTGCTTCAAACAATCAAGTTCGATATTCACTAACCACAATGCAGAGCGACCCTGCCGCTCGAGTCAACGCCTCTCTACCAGGACATTTTCTTGAACCCTCTCCTTACCGTGAGAAAAGTATGCCGCAACCCAAGGCATCACTGCCTCAACACAGTGTACGATTTGCTTAAAGAAACATTTACTTGCCCAAGTACATCGGATCACCTAAAAGGACCCACCAGTATGCCTCATTATGAACTATTATTCTGCTGCAACAACGCTACCGTGTTAAAACTCATTGGGCCTCATTACACGGAAGGCGGTAACCATGGCGCAATTAGCACCATGGTTGCCACTGGTATTTTACCAAGTCTGCCATGGTGAATGGCAGAATTACCGCCCTATCCCAAGGTGTGTGGGGGTGGTAATTCCCCATTCACCATGGCACTTCCCCATTCCCATTTTTGCCCCCATAGGGCTCAATGGGAATGGGGAAGGCGGTAATTACGGTACCGCAAATTGCGGTACCATAATTACCTCCAAGGTCCCTTTGCGGGTCCCATCCTTAACGGCTGGTAAAACCAGCCTTTAAGGTAGGGACCCACAAAGGGACCTCGTAGTAAGGCAGTAAGGGTTTACCGGCACTGGTACCCTTACTGGTACCGGTAAACCCTTACCGCCATCCATGTAATGAGGCCCATTGACTTGCCTACACCCTTCCATGTGCATTTCGAAGTTTTAGCACATGATCACCCTAGGCCTATACCTGATCTTAATACATTTAGCCCTGAACTCATTGCGCCTAACCTTACATTGATTGCACCTAGCCCTAATGTAATTGTGCCTAGCCATGATGTAATTGTGCCTAGCCCTGATGTAATTGCGCCTAGCCCTGACCTCACTGCACCTACCCTTAAACTGACTGTGCCTAGCCCTGCACTGACTTTTCCTAGCCGTGAATTGATCATGCCCAGCCCTCATTTAATTGTGCCCAGCCCCCAATTGATTATGCCTAGCCCTGAATTCTTTATGCCTAGCCTTGAATTGATTGTGCCTAGCCCAGATTTAATTGTGCCTAGCCCTGCAGTGACTTTGCCTAGCCTTAAACTGATTGTACGTTGCCCTGATATAATTGCGCCCAGTCCTTAATTGATTTTACTGTGCCTAGGCCTAATTTGATTGTGCCTAGCCCTGAATTCATTGGGCCTACCCCTAAATTGAATGTGCCTAGCCCTGAATTCATTGTGCGTAGCCATGAATTGATTGTCCCTAACCTTGAATTGATTGTGCCTAGCCCTCATTTCATTGGGCCTAGCCCTACATTGATTGTGCCTAGCCCTGATTTCACTGTGCATAGCCCTGATTTGATTGTGTCTAGCCCTGAATTAATTGGGCCTAGCCCTAAATTGATTGTGCCTAGCCCTGATTTCACTGTGCATAGCCCTGATTTGATTGTGCCTAGCCCTAAATTAAATGTGCCTAGCCCTGATTGGATTGTGCCTAGCCCTGAATTAATTGTGCCTAGCCCTAAACTGATTGTGCCTAGCCCTGATTTCATTGTGCCCAGCCCCGAGTTGATTGTGCCTAGTCCTGAATTCATTGTGCCTAGCCTTGACTTGATTGTGCCTAACCTTGAATTGATTGTGCCTAGCCCTGAGTTCATTGCGCCTAGCGCTGAATTCAATGCACCTAGCCCTGAATTGATTGTGCCTAGCCCTAAATTCACTGTGACTAGCCCTGACTTGATTGTGCCCAGTTCTCAGCTCATTGCCCCTAGTACCGCTCAAGTTAATATGCAGCCCAAACTGCTTCACACTTAACGCCAGCTACCCTTGCAAGAAACACGCATAACATCAAAATCACAAACTTGATCCCCCTATAAGGCCCCATTACTGAAGGTAACTACTCCCATGCCGACCCATCATCCATGGTAGACATCTTCAACTCTACCATCCTCCAAGCCGTTCACAAAATTGCCCCACTCAAACTCCGCAAACCAAAACAAACAGCTCACCTGAACTCCTTGTTCACACCTGACCTCAAGAACCTTAGATCAATTAAACATGCTGCTGAATCAACCTGGAAAGCCTCACCATCGAAAAACAACAGGCATCTATTCATCTCCTGCGCTAAAAACATACAAACAAGCTATACTGCTAGCTAAAAACACCACTTAAAACGGGTGCATAGCAAGTGCTAAATCTGGTTGTAAGGAACTATTCAACATCCTGAGGAAACTTAAGTCCCCCACCATCCCACCCGACACCTCTCAGAAAGATGAAACCTTGTGTGCTGTTAAGGATTTCAAGCAGGCGATACACTCAGCTCTCAGCCTAGTGTACAGCGCAATGGAAAACTTATTTGATATATGGATTCAATTATTAGAAAGATGTGGCACTCGTATCACACCCCTTTTTTAAGAATACCCCAGGTCACACTGGACCAGAAATCAGGCTGGTTTGCAAAGGTAAATATTTATTCATGTATTTAAAATGTAATCACAATATGTTTTAATAGATATAAATCAATCACCAATGGGGTGACAGAACACTGAATAGTATATTTAATACACAAGGAGTAAGTAATGAGCAAAACAAATACAGCACAGAAAATAATACTTTTGTGTTGGTTCAGATCAGATAGCACAATGGTTAGCAGTTCCCCCTGAAACACCACTCAACCCCCCAATAGACAATGTAAAGAGAAAGGATGAGACAGCAGGTATTCAGGAAGAGCATAAATCACACAGAATATCAGTCCCACTTTCCCCCAGCAACACAAGAGAAAAACGGAATTGACTTTCAGCTGTCAGACTGGCTTTCAAGATTGACTTTAGAATGGACTGGGCAAAAACATCAAATATGGTCAAAATTGCTGAAATTGTTATAATAGATATGGATGTTAGCTACAAGTAGGAGTTGAAATTTCGTTATTATCACAAGAACGGAGGAAGTTATGGAGTTTTTAGTGAAGGTCGTTTTTGGAAAGTAGGCGTGAGAATGAAAAACAGAAATGCACTTTTAAAAATGACAAATGAGTTTGCTTACACTAGGGGATGACTATGAAGCAGCGAATACCACACAGGGATTACAGTCACTGGATCAGGGTGACCACCTGATAAGGAAACCCGACTTCTTCAGATGAGAAAATGGTCAGCGCTAAGATAGTTCTCACAATACCGGTTGTGAAGGAAAGATAGGATGGTTTGGGTAGGGTTAAGGCAATGCAAAGATACTCATAACAATACTGGTTCTAAATGAAAGCTAGGGTGGGCTGGAGATAGGGACAAGACTATGCAAAGGACATATGCTATGTGACACAATTCTTCCTATTTATACTCATTGGATACGTTTTTTTTAAATGGGACCATCAGCTCTGGTCAGGATTGGGTCTGGTCTAAGGAAAACAGCACATCAGGCATGGGACTGGAACCTCTAGGCCGGTTGCCGGATTGGCACAGGATCTGCTCTCCTAGTCTGTGGGTATTTGGATCAGCTGGATGGTGAGTTCCTCAGGCAAGCCTAGTGGTAGCAAGCCAGAGCATTTCTGGATACTGGTTCAAAAGGTCTTCTCACCCACACAGCACTTTACTGAGTGGACAGGATACATTTGAGGATTGGGGCCTTGCTGGAAATCAATAGTCTCTATCGCTGGCAAGAGATTTGGCATCTGGATCTGGAAAAATAGTTAAAGCTGTATGTAGAAAGCTGGATCAGAGTGCTTTGCCAGAATCAGGAAAGTTGCTGGATCAGTGAGTCCCTATCTGCTCTCTGCTGTCTCTATTTATGCCCCAAAAATGACATCACAATGGGGGTGTATGGGCCGGCTTAGCTGGGCTTGTCCCTGTGAAGGTGATTGGGTCAGAGTCTACTCTCTGCCTTGATAGGAGGAGAGAAACAGAGTGTCATCTTTATGGTACACTTTTATGATGCTGAGAATCCACCCCTAGCCACTGGAACACAAGGTCTAATTTTGGCAAAATACATATTTACACATGTGCAACCTCTATAAAATCACCTACACAGATTGCATATTTTCTGGAGCATCTGCTCATCAAAATCTCGCAGCTGTAGGATCCGGTATCAACTTTCTACAGAATTTTGTCCTTTTCGCTATGTACACAATGTCCGAATTTTATACAACTTTCCACAAATGTGGGTTCTTAACATGGGAATGAGTGTATAAAGTTTCACAATTCTAGCAGAAATACAGACCCCATGCACCCACATTTATTGCCATTCCTGTTCAGAACATGTCACCCAGTTCTGGCGCCTCTTCACCTGTGCAGCCAGAAATTAAATTAACAATTCTGACATTTTTATATTTTTCACCATTTTGCATAGCAAGTTATACGTTTTTTAAAATGTGTTCTTTGTTCAGTATCAGCAACAGATGGTCACTTGGCTCTGCCTCTTTTTGCCTCCCTGCAGTCTAGGAGCATGCTCCTCCTGGCTTCTTCCTTCTGGAGGCCATTTACAACCCCTTTTCGCACTTCCAATTTCCTGGGTTGCAACTTTGTCATTGTTCCTTTGCCTCTGTAGACCAGATTTTGTCCCAACCTAACAATTAGCACTTCCCTGTGAGTTTCTGTTGAGGGGAAGGCCCTCCCTCTGGGAAATAAACCTGCTTTTCAAGTTCTTGCAGCTCAGCCAGGTTTAATTTAATTGTTAAATTATTTTGGCTTTTCCTTAGCACAAAACAAACTTGTTGTATCAAATAACAGACAGAATTCTCATTCAAGATTTTAACCCTTTGGGATCAAAACAACTCTAATATGAGTTACTATTAGTAACAGGCCTCTTATATTGCAAACATTTGACTTTCAGTTTATAACATGTTAAAGTTTAATCAGGAAGGCCACTGACAGCTGTCCTCACAGGTAGCCCTCTGCTGCACAGAGATTTCTTTTACAGATCCACTGGCAGGCCACTTTTGCTGTGGAGATCTCTTATGCTCTTAGCCTTTCAGGACCTTGTAAGTTCACAGTGATTCCTTGAACTAAGTGAATTGTAGCACCCAGCGAGGATTTTTAATATTTGGAAGGTGTTCTGTACCGGCATTCTGAAGTTTCAGCAGCAAAGAAAAGGCGATTTAAAGCAATATTGGAGTTTCATTTAGCAAAGCACTGTTTTTTCCTTCTGCCCTCCACTTTCAATTGTTGTGAAGCCCAGTGACACATTTCAGTAGCGAGAGCTCTGTTCCACCACTGACAATAGGTGTGAATTTCAGGGGTTTTGGCATGCACAAGAGTTTTGCGGCCATTTTGCTGTTTCTAGCAACACCATAATAGAGTGTCTGAAGCATAGCAGAGCAAAAGTGGGTCAATACATCCCACAGAGCCCCCCTCCCGACTTGAGCCCCCCTCCGGACTTGAGTTGAGATTGACCGCCCGTCAAGGGGAAGTCGAGAGATTGAGATGTTCTTTTTCTTTTGTCTATGTGGAGAAAGTCATCTGCTTCTCCCATCAGTGCTGGAGGCGACCCACTCTCCTTTGCCGCTTCTGGTCAGGAGTATTGCTGGTTCTGGTTGGGAGTATGGAGCAGCACTCCGGGCTTCTTGGGTCTTTCCTCCCAGTCCCCGATTGGTCCTCCTTGGTATTTAGATGATTCTGAGTTCCAATGCTAGAAAACAGAACTTAGCATGGTTATAAATTATAAATGGGAAATAAATGTATTCCCCGCCTAAATTTAAGACAGATCTTAACACTCTTTTTGCACATACATGGTGAACCTGTAGTGATACTTCTAGGTTTCTAGATTTTCCCCCTCTGGGTTTCTGGTTGGCTCCTCTATTTGCAGCAAATTATGCCTGGGATGGTAACTCCTAGGAATTGTCCAATGGGAAGGTTGGCTTTCAGACCTGCTGGGTGGTACCTTTTGTACTCCAGTAAAGTGTTTTTGTCTGTTTTTTTCCTGAACAGATTTGTACTTAGGGAGCCGTCTGCTTGTGTTCTAAGAGTTCGTCGTAACTGTACCACCTTGGACGATTATAAAACGCACGGGAAACAACTTAAAAAACGCCTTGAACAAAGAGGGTACCCTAAAAAGCAAATCAACGTGGCATACAAAAGGTAAAAAATAGAAACCGAGAAACATGCCTTAATCCACCGAACAAAACAGCATTGGAAAAGATGACATGTGTTACAACCTTTAGCCCTATAAGCCATCACTTACGTAAACTCTTCCTAAAAAACTGGCATATTATAAAAACAGAAGACTTCGACCCAGCACCTCCAAGATTTGCCTTCAGAAGACAAAAGAACTTGCGAGACAATCTTGTCCACATGTATCCTCAGGCAACAACAAAAGTTGATACACAAAGAACACTCTGGGATTTACCACCTGTAATAGGACACTTTAAGTGCGGCAACTGTTCTGTTTGTTCACTAACAAAAAATATGAAAAATGTTAACTTGAAAGGAAGAAACTGGCAACTCAAATCATTCACAAACTGTATTACCCAATGGGTAGTATATGCGATCCAATGTCCCTGCCAACTCTTTTACATTGGCAAAACTAAAAGTACGCATAGGAGAACACCGAACAAACATCAGAAACCAAACACCAAACAAACCTTTGGTCGCCCACTACCTTCTCCTCAAACACAAACCATGCAAAATGTTTTGGTTTATCATCCAAACAGTCCGAATTTCAAAAAGAGGAGGAGATCGAGATCTGGCGCTACGCAAATGCGAACAGAAATGGATTTTCGATTTGGATACAGTAAAAAATGGTCTGAATTCAGCAGTGGAATGGGGCATTTTCTTCTAAAAGCTTGTGAAATACCATCTGAAATGGAATAGGGATCCAACACACCCAATCACTGTCATCACGTCTTGAACTCTCGGACCACTACTCCATAACCCCATGGTTCTTCCACAATGGGATTGGGTATAGGTAGGACTTCATTAATGTATAATGTGCCACATACAATCCATAATCTTCTCCAGACCATCAGGAGTATGAAGGTTGTCCAAAATAGGAAACAATCACAAACCACATCTATGGCAGTATGATACCATTTGCAACAAGAAATTAATCTCAAATAAAATGTGCAATCATGCAGAATAAATGAACTTCGGGATAAGCTCAGTCAAATATTTCGCAAGAAAAGGAATCTCAGCCAGAGTCACCAGCCCTCCGAATGAATTTACACCTTTCCAAGATGGCCGTCTGGACCAGACATATATGTTTTTTCCAAAGAAAAACGCGGACCAGACATGCACACGTACAGTGACGTGACACGCAAACACGGAAGAGAACAACAATCCTCCCACGGCACAGCGAAAGACGAATTGGCTTCCGCGCGCAGACCAAGAGGAGCTGTCGCAAACCGAGAGACTTCTGAACCCACCGGTTTCACTTATAAGGTAAACCATCCCTGTTTTTTCCAATATCCGAGATGTGAAAAGCGGGATGAACTAAGGCACAGAAACATCTGGATGTCTTTTCTTTTAAATTATGGAAAGCCTATGAGTAACTAAAGAAGAGCCCTCCTAAAGTCCTCCCCACCTTTTGTCCTCACAGGCCAGTGGGCGAGACAGAAATAAAACGGCATTAAACTGAAAGACCATGTCCGAATCAAGTCTGAAGGCTTCTGGGACCTAGCATCAATGCTAACAATAAATCACCAAAGAAACACAAGGTTAGTACATACGCTAGATAACATGTGCTATCCTGCACATTAAGAAACAATTAGCCAAATCAAAAATATGATTGTTTTTCATAACTAGGTCCGGAGAAGAAATCTTTGGCTTGAAAGAAAATATTTTCACAAGTGCCTCCTGGCTGAAAAACCGCGCATTGACCGCAAAAGCAGAACAGAAATAATTTCGCTGCACAACGGAATTCATGAAAAAGAAGTGATCTTCCACTTCCCCCGCTATAGAAACCAACCTTTAGTCCAACCACAAGAGCATATAAAGGTCAGTGAAAAGTTGAGAAATGGGAAATAAAAAAGCCCAACTCACAAAAACTTTTACCAAAAGAGTTTTTATCGTGTTCTTTCGTTGTAGACCAAGCATTAACACAAATTCCGCTTCTCCATTTTTTACAGCACGAAAAAAAAGTGTGAAACACCTGGGGATTTGTTTTTTGAACTTTTTGTCAACTGAAAAACAATATACCGTCCTGAAGAGGGCCACAACTAAAACAGCAGAACACCAGGGATGGTGCCGAAACATATGTAGACAACCCACAGACACTACAACTAATGTGTCCTTTCTCCGCAGCATTAGAATTTTATGCTGTATATGTAGAGTACTCTCCCCCCCGAAAAAATTGTAAAAGAACCAAAATTGCTTGAAATAGTTTGCCAAGGTGATCTGTTACAAATGTCACTATACTAACTTTAGACACCACTAGTAGAAAATGTGTTTTTGCTGGACTTTTTAACTTTTGAGTTTTTCAATTTGCTTTAAGTTTATGAGGTGTCTTGTGGAAAGCACCCATCACATATATTTCTTTGTGTTATCAATATTTCTTTGATTAAAAAAAGTATTTTTACTCTGCCTACCCTTTGGAAAATAATGTTTGTTCTCTGTGATTCCTAGATAGATAAAGCAGATAATCTATCACAATATTATCTCCTTTTGTCCCTGACCCAAGTGCAAGGTGGACTAAAAGTGGGGTAATTGAGCTCTTTTGCGTGTTTTTTGACACTTCCCAACTTAGTCCCTACTTTAGCTCAATCCCCCTTTAACAAAAAATTGGGACTCAACTCTTTTTTATGCCCACAGATACATAGATGCCATTCTACTAATATAGAATGGTGACCCACAGGATCTGGAGTCATTTGTGGAAAGACTTAATTTGAACAATTCTGGAGTTTCTTTTACTTGCAGTAGTCACCATGACACAATAGACTGTTTGGACCTGGCAATCTATGTCTCCAATGGGCTTTTCAAGATGCGCTCATACAGGAAGACAACAGAGTGTCAACTCAACACTCTGTGCAACTAGCTGCCACTAACCAACAGTCATCAAAAATATACTCATAGGTGAGTTCATCAGAGCTCGACGTAATTGCAAGGATGCAACTATATTTGACAAAGAATGTGAATTTCTTACTAACAGGTTTCAAGAAAGAGGCTATTCGGCACACTGTATAGACAAAGCTCATAATACAGTTAAAAGTATGGAAATAAGTAGCACATTGGTACAGAAGACAAGAAGGGACCCCGATATGAAACATAAGACAATTTAATCACGAAATACTGCAAAGATAGCAGTATGATCAAGAACATTCTTAACAAGCCCTGGCATCTTTTATGCTTGGATAAACATTTAACAAACCAAGAATCACGTTCACAAAGGCAACCACACTCAAGAACTGATAAAGTCCCTCATTTTTACAGACCAAGGACCAGCAATGAACTGGCAACAACCTTTAAGGAAGGGATTTTTCAAGTGTGCGACATGCATGATGTGTAAATATGCCCACATGACCTGAAAAGAATTCACAGATTGGAGGGTGTCCAAAATAAAGATAATCGAAAGTATTAACTGTAGATCCAAATTTGTGATCTATGCAAATGAATGTGTCTGTCAAAAAATCTACATTGGGAGCACCATCCACGAACTGCGAATCAGGGTTTGTGAACACATCTCAACAATTGGGAGCCAGGATCAAAGATTCCCATTGACCGTGCATTGGCAGGCAACTCAGCAAATGAACAACAAGAACAACCTGAGATTTATTGGCCTTAAGAATATTTCCAGGGGAAAAAGAGGTGGCAACAAGGAATTGAAACTTAATGGAACCAAGAACTATATGCCAAATACGCTCAACAGAATTTGGTCTAAACACGGATCATGAAATGGGGGCATTTTTGTGAAAATGTAAGGTCCTCCAGCATTTGTCAATGAGGTTTACTTCAGGTGTGCAATGGGACACTACAGCTTTTGCAGCAGACTTAAAAGAATGTAAAAAGAGTGGCTCAACGCCTGTTTGCCTACTACCTTGTGCACGATTTTGCAAATAGGATCCTTTGTCTTTGTAGCTTTGTGGCTATCCAATTGCCCTCCACACATGCACTTGCATACCTCATAAGTATTGCTAAAGACAGCCTTGTAACATGAGTATTACCATGATGGTTCAATTGGAACTAGTATGCATCAGATCTTACTATTACTTTTTCTGGGGTTTGTCATGCTGAGGCACAGAGATTCTGTGCGCATTGCCATGAATCTTATTTGCAGAACATGCACAATAGCCAAATATGTCCTCCCTGCCTTATAACACTCACTTCAGTTCATACTACGTAATTGTGCATTTTATGAAGGATTATGCTTGTGGGGCTTGTAATGCCGAGGCTTACAGAGCTTGTGCGCGTTGACATGAGGGCTTAGCCCGACTGTGGAATATGCAGAATAGATCGGCATAGCTTTATCATAGTGGCACATTTACTTCAGCGTTCACTTTGAAGAAACATGTCTGTTTTTGGAAAGCGTAAGGGTTAACTTACCCATGCTTGTGTATACACTTCTTGTCATGTACGGCCGTCACCATGGGAAACAAGAACGTCTAACGTCACACGCACGACGCCACTGTCTGTGTACACAATATACGCTGTAGGTAAGATGGTGTCCATGGCATTAACCAGCATGCGGAGGCTTTGCCTTTTTTAACAATGTAAGTTTGTTTTGTTTGTTCTTTAGCATTTTGGGGTAACAGACCGTAATGCGAGCTGTCCTAGCAAATCTTCATGGATTATCAGAACAGATCTTTATGGATTATTAGATCTGGACACTGATTACTTGTAGGTTGGTAGCAATAGCGAGTGGGAGGCATTTCAAAAACGCTTCCCTGATGAGATGATTTGAGGGAAGTGTGGGATTCACAATACTAAATCATTGGCACTGAATTGTGTATTGTTCTGCATTTGTGGGAGATTATGCAGAATGACAGTAATAGGTGGGCTTTTCACATGATCATGTACCCAGTGATGATAACATATAGTATATCATGCAAACAAAATCATTTTCTTCCAGGGCATAGGGATCGATCCCTTTTAATCTTCAGTGGAGCAATTACTACCTTCATTGACTTAGGACGAAGCAGGTATGCATGAACCCACTGATATGGATGAACAGAGGGTATTGGCACATGCATGCCTTTAATTATTGCACATATGAAGATATATGTACACCACTCTTTAGAAAGCATAAGGTATTTCTAATATGGACCTGTGATTCATACTAACTACGAAACAGATGGGTATAAGGTGCTCTTTCTGACAGTAGAGGACACCAAAGCATGCAACAAGAACCCCAGATTGGGGAGGAAAAAGAGGGTAACTCATATATGATCGATCTCTTTAAAACCCAACAGAAACGTTACTGCAGAATGAGAGAGGCAATTATGGGAATTACATGTGGTATACAATAGAGACTGGCCCTGCGCTTTACATCTCTCTCTCTCTCTTTCTCTCTCTCTCTCTATCTCTCTCTCTCTCTCTCTCTCTGTCTCTCTCTCTCTCTCTCTCTCTCCCTACTAATCCTCTCCTTCTCCAACCTCGTGTTCTCTGTATGTATATCTTTTTTTTTGTATTTTATTCAATTACTGGTTTTTCTTTTCATTTTTTAAATGAATTTAATGTTCCTATTTTTTCTGTGCTTATATATTGTTTTGCACATATGCTGCAATGTGTTGAAAACGTACCTTTGCTCTTATGATTTTTCATATGTATTTACATCTCAGTTTTGTGTTAATATATGGGACTTAGAATGAGCCCAGTTTTGAAAAAGGCCTAAGTAGGGCCAACACATGTATAAACATTTGGGCAAGATAACATAGGACACTTATGAATACATAAAGTGTCCATGTCCCATGTACTGACTACAGTGATCGTGTATTGATTTTGAAAGCGTTTGGCACATCCTCTGGCACATACTACTCGGATGTAAACGAACCAAGGATTGGGAATGCCTTAAGGTACCCAGGAGGAGGGACACACTATGCTATTTACTCGAAACTAGGGCGCAAAGTGACTTAACATACCCAGATTACTGTATACTGTATACTTGTCGCAGGAGTGTGGTAAAGAAAATGCTCTCATTACAATAAAACAATGGGGTTGCCTAAATGTTCACTTACCTGGTTTATCCAATGTGGATTGTTAATTTATATCTCTTAACCCAGTTCCTAAAAGAAAAACCTTGTTGGCCAGACCTGATGAAGATAAACATGTGAACCTTGTGACCAAAATTTTCGATCTAGAAAAAAACCACCCTATTTGAAGATCTCACCAGAGAATTAGCTGCAAATAGTTCGCCCTTTCTTAGGGACCTAGAGACCTACACAGACGGCATCCTGTGTGTAAGTGTTAATCAGAGATGTGACCTCAATGAAAATCCTGATGCTGTTAATGTTTTAAAGACGCAGATTGGATTAAGACAATTACAATTGCAAGTGCAAGGAGCTATAAGATCTCAGCTACTTTTGCAAAGATTGATAAGCCACGAGGTCTACTCCCAACATATCTCAAACAATTGCCTTGTGCCACAGTCAGGGCTCAATTATTGCGCTTTAGATTAAAGCTACTACCAAAGGGCGAAATTCTGTCAAAAAGGGAAAAATGCAGGGGGAGAACACAAGTTCATTTCGAAATTGTAGAGACTTTTGTTGAAAATCTTCACCACTTATTCCTAGAATGTGCTGCTTTAAGAGACAGGAGAATGCGATTTCTGAGAAGGTTTTTTTTTTTTTAATGATAACTAATGTAGATAGTGCTCAGGAAGTCTGGGACAGAATGAGCTCTGGAAATTAGGTTTTTCTGATAGAAGTTATCAGAATGTTAGATGAATTGGTTGTACACTTAAAAAAGTAAAATTGTTTATTTTTTTAATGTTTTAATTTCCTTTTTTAAAAATACTTGTTTGATCAATTATACTATTAAAAGTCGCATTTTTATGTAGCTTGATTGCTGTTTGTTTTATTGATTTTTAGCACTTAAGCAAACTTGTATCAGATTATTTTGGTAATGTGTAAAACTTCAAAGATTGAACATATGCACAATAAAAACATCAACATAATAAACATGTGTCAAACATTACAGGTGCTGGTATTCCCAAACCTGTCTTCAAGTTGTCTATCCACTCATCAGGTAGTCCTTTACCAAATCTTACATTGAGGTCTCCCCCAAGTATTAAAGATGGTAGAGGAGCACTGGTTGGATTCTAGAGGTCAATCAATAAACTCGTTAGCTCTGTCATTGGGATACATGCCTGATTAGCCATCACTAAATTATAAAGATTTATTAGGTATCAACATGTTTGATTGCTGACAATGCAATGCAACAACAATATGCATTTAGAATCCAAGATTTGGAGACGTAGTTACGTATATTGTGCACCAGAATGTCTGCCCCTTTTATTAGGCCTCTCTTTATGTGTTACAAAATCTATGCAACAAGGGCATTGAATCTCTTTCCCAGGTCTCTCTGGAAAGTAAAATGTTGGGCCTCATTACGACCCAGGTGGTAAGGGGTTAACGGCGCCGTAAAAGGTGTCGGCGCCGTTAAACCCTTACCGCCTAATTACGAGGTCCCTTTGCGGGTCCCGACCTTAATGGCTGGTTTTACCAGCCGTTAAGGAAGGAACCCGCAAAGGGACTTTCGAGGTAATTATGGTACCGCAATTCGCAGTACCGTAATTACCGCCTTCCCCATGCCCATTGAGCCCTATGGGGCAAAAATGGGAATGGGGAAGGGCCAATTGTGAATGGGGAATTACCGCCCTGCCAACCTTGGAATGGGGCGGTAATTCCGCCATTCACCATGGCGGAGTTGGTAAAATACCAGTGTCAACCATGGCGCTAATAGCGCCATGGTTAACACCAGGGTCGTAATGAGGCCTGTTGTATTGGTAAACAGAGCCTTGCCGGTCCTTTATTAGTTATGTTTGACATTATACCTGGAACATTCAATGAGAGACATTTTATTTGGGCTACTTACATCTTTGTTTAGGTTAATGCCCAATTGTAGCATCAGCAGTACTTCACTAACAACTGTGCCACAAATTGACTCGTTCATTGAATAAGCAGTCCTGATTCCTTTCCTATTGTAGGATTGCGATTCATTGATCCACACACGTAATTCCGCAAGAGGTTTTGATGAGATTTTAGAGTGACAGTTAGAGAAGAGAGGCTGTGGTGCATATCTGTACTGGTACTTACTCACCTGATGTCTCCTTGCCACTTGAACTCTTTACCACCAATAAATGGTGCTTCCTCACCTACCTGAGAGTCTCCTGCCTGGTTCCTTGCATGATGTCTTGACCTCTCTTTAATTACCTCATATATCACCACTTCCCAAGGTCAGACCTTCCTACATACCAAAAGGGTAATCTTTTCGTTTGGAAGTAGGTAGTGATTTAAACACTCCTTAGCAACCAAAGGAGCTCCCCCTTCTTTTGTGTGATATGCTCTATGTTCAAGATAGGGTGTAAACTCAGCACACAATAGATCCCTCTCTTTAAAGATTGTTTTCCTTCCAAATGGCAGAAAATGACTTCAGTGACAAAACAATTACGGTTTTTGATTATTCGGTTATTTTGATAAAGGGGCGATTCCAGAAACATGTTATAACCAAGAGGAACATTTGGATTGTGAACTATATGTTGAACTAATGGGATCCTCTATACAGTGATTAAACTGTTTGAAAACATATCTTCAATGTTTGCCTTGAATTATTGCTTGTAAATTTAGTGTGGGCATTGGACCATAGTGTAATTTCTTTCATTGTCTTGCAGCTCATCCTCAAAGTCAGTTACAAACATTGAAACAATTCTGAGTGCATCTGGCCCACAGTATTGTGTACCATCAATTTAGTGGACGTTACCTGGGAAGCCATAACCACTAGGCCACTTAAAATAAAGTCATCCTTTGAAGACATAATGCCCACCACCAGCAAACATGCTAAGAGCCTCAACTTCACAGATGTTGAAGCTAACAGAATTTTAGGTGCATTCAAAGGCTATAAATGCATTTTTTGGAATTAGTAAACAGACATCGGTACACATGATTAAATACTTACTATAACAACCAGTCCAGGTGACATTTCATGCTGTCTCCCCGGTTGGATATTTCAAAGCCAAACATAATCCCTGGAGTTAACTGCTAGTACTCAAACCCATGCGATGTGGTGCAACAAATACTTTTAGGGAAAGTGTCAAATGATACTGAATAGGTGTTCTCTAGAAACAATCAGAAATTATGGGTATCATTATCAAGTTTAAAAACAGAAACTGATGATACACATATTATCTATTACAACGGAAGGTGAATAGAGAAAAATGAGAGAAGACTTAGATACAATGATTGAGGATTATCGGTCTGAGAAAGATGACACAAAACTGAGGACATTTCGAACAGAAACCTTCAACTATAAATTTGACATGGTCTATATTTGGTTTGATTAATTACCTGAGAAACATTTTGCAAAGTTCAGAGACATGCACAACACAGTCACACTGATTTCAGAGATCTTTACAACCTATAGCGAAGTCAGTCATAGTTCTAATATAGATAATGAGGGTCATATAAACACTTCCATTGCACCTGTTACATACACACACCCAGTTCCAAATCTTTATTTTTTCTAGACTGGCAACCAAACCCAAGATTAGAAGCAGAGAAGCAAGTGAATATAGGAGAAACACTCAATCCATAACTACCCAACTTTCATAATTAATATTGTATTCATAAAACTACTTCTGTTGTATAAAGTTGATGAACAAAGTGCCATATTCTTTTGTGCCATAGCATTGAACAAATGAGTCCGATACACAAATTGATCTATTTAGTTCATTCTGATCCTTACAGTTAGTTATATCTTCTTTAAAACTTGGCCAATGTTGAATCATCTTTAATCAGTCTGTTGAATTTAATTAACAGTCATTTTTGTCCACACTTTAACAAGGCCCTTGACACCTTCATTTTGTACTGCAAACATGACCATGCACTGACTGTGCACTGTAAACATACACTTTGCGCAGTTCCATGAATCAGGGTTTGTGTCAGCAGTGCAAAGTCACTTTTCAGCAGTGCAAAGGCACTTTGAACCGGGCAAAACATTCGATGAATCGGGCCCTAAATCCAGAATTTATTTCAAAAGAATTGGCAAATCTTACTACCTGAGGATGAGCAGGGATTGCTAACATAGACCCTACCATTGTTTGTGTAAAAATGCTAGCAACATTTGGCAGACCATTTAATTAGATTGGTACAAGTTTATGTAAAAGAACACATACAACAATGCTTAGGTACAACATGTTTGGGGACCTTTCTGTATCTCAGTTTCAACTGTTGCAAACACTTTATGAAACTGGTACACAAAGCCCATCCACAGATTCAACTTCACAAAGATCTCATAGATTACATCAGATGTTTAATGGATTATGTGGTTTATGGCCCGAAATGCCTTTTTGAAAGATCTGCATTGGACAAACAAGTGGACACCTTAAGGATTGACTAACTGAATATTGCTCAGACATATGGAAAAGAAACACCAAATCAAACATGGCAGGAAATATCATGGAGATCGGGCACACCGTGAGTCAATTGACATTTCAAGGACTTAAACATTCTTGTCACTGATATAGTGCCAAGTGATTTCGTCAGAGAGAATCATTTTGAATTGAATAATTATGGACCTCTCAACCAAGTGGTTTGAATGAAGACAGCGGCAACAATGTTTGCTAACAGGACAGGAACAATGGTCTTTGTGTATCCTTTCCTTTGCTCAATGTTTTTTCTCATTTGTGGATTTCATGCACAATTAAATTAATGCAGAAAGTGTAGGTTACATTATTTCCAATTATTGTTTTCTTTAGTTCAGTATTGTTTTTATTTACATTTGTTAAGCATCCACATCCTTCATTTACAGCACTGAACTTTCAAGCATCAGTGCTCACAGTTTCAACTTCTTTTATGATTAACCCTGATAACCTGTTTGTGTTAAATTGTTTCTTTATTTTGCACAGTTTGTACATTGGTCCTTTTTTGTTTTTCAAATGACATTGATTTCTTTATCATTCTCCTTTGACATACTACATTTCACTTTTGCTTGAGGATTTAATTTACCTTATTTAAGTTACCAAACTTTATTGTTACTGTGGGTTTTGTGAATTTGGTATTTGTTTATCCTTGGATGCTGTGACGCATCCTGGGAATTCATCTCCTCTCCCCAAGAGGGAGCCACCCCCTTTGGAACAAGATAAGTAAGCCTGCTAAGCTTAACACCCACATCCCACAGGCACAGGGCAAGTGAAATCCCACTGGATTGACCCCCTCTTAGAGGGCAGGTAATCCCTAGATTGAAATCTATGTTATCCTCCCTTGTTCACAGAAACTAACAGTTCTACTGGTTATATGCGAGTCAACCTCTCTGAGTACTGGCAATAGCATACAGGAAGTGCTGGTGTGGTTTCTGACCCTTTCCAGGTACCATCTGTACCAGAAGAGAACGCATGGAGAACTGACACACACCCTGGTTGTGAGGAACGTAAAGTTCCAATCCACTTGGAGGAAGAGAGAGAGCATCAGCCCGAGAGCAGTAGAGGCTACAAAACCTTCTTCTGGGAGGAGTTTCAGGAATTAGGAAGCACAAGCCGAGAGTACTGAACAAAGATGTGGAAAAGGCACAGAATGCACTGCAGCCCTGCCAGCAAACAGACCGGAAAGACCTGGTTCAGAGAGTTGAGCGGAGGATGACACCCAAGCAAGACAAGAAACTGCATCCAGGAAGATACGCTTGAGACCTGCAGAACAACAGTGGGAAGGGAGCAATGGCTCCAACCAATGTAGAACCTGAGGAGGAAGCTGAGGGAGAGAAGCCGCAATGCCTTACAGGAACACCCACCCAGAGGAGCACTGCTCAGGAACACAATCTGTGTGATTGCTCCAGGGAACCGGGTGGTGGGCAGATGACAGAAAGAAAGCCAACCCCAAGCCAACCCCAAGGTGGCTTGAGAACAACCACAAAACAAGGCCAGGTGAGAGACAGACCACAGTGCTGGCTGAAAGAAAGCAAGCCCCAAGGAGGGGTGAAAGCAATCAGAACCGAAGGCGGGCTGAGAGGCCAACCCCAAGGCAACTAGACTCTAAAGAAGGGTGAGAGACAGTCCCCAAGTTGGGGAGAAAGAAAGCAAGCCCCAAGGTTAGATAAAAGAAACTAGATGGTTCCATATCTAGGTAAAATGACTAAAGGGAGAAGCTCAGGCACACGGTTCATTTGCCCATCTCGATGTTTAAAATACTTCTGAGGCTGCATAGCTTGAAGGCATACTTGAAACAAATTGAAATGCATGAGAGTCTTTGACTTCCTGGCCCCTTCCTTTGGAGGGTTTTGACCATTTTTTTTATTTTTATTTTTTAAACGGTCTTAGCTGGGACATTATGTAGTAATTGGGAAACATCTGAAAAGGTACAACATTCCAGTAAAATTCTCTTTAGCCAAATTCAGTGGGCCCAAAGATCATCATTGTTGGCGTGGCAATCTGGAAGTAGGAGGCTACCATTTATATATTGTTGTTAATATTTCTTTAGGCCTTACTGCCGCACCACCGGCCCCAAAGTCCCAGAGAACATTCACAGCCAGAACTGGGCCTCTGATAATTGTAATTGTAATTGGCTATTTATAACGCACTTAATACCCAAAGGTTTCTAAGCGCGAACCTGGGGATCGAACCTGTGTTGCTGCACGTCATCTTGCTACCAAGACGAGCGCATTGCACCTCACTTGCCCTCCCGTGGTCAAGAGGAGAAACCTCAATTAGCTAACCTCGATTAGTGGTAATGAATTAATCTTTTATTAAACACTTAATACTGGAGACGAGTTTCTAAGCATGGGACCGAGATTCAACCTGTGTTGCTCTGTGTTTTCTGCCCCTGGGCTATCCTGCCCCCACGCAGGGGTTTCTGGTGGAGATAGATCCGGGATTAGAAAAGATTATCAAGCAATGGACGAATTGAAATTGGTCCTGTAAGTGACACCACCACATCCGGAACAGTCAGGAAGAATTATGCTGCATTTTGAAGCGCAACTCTGCTGGTAACCCTGGAGAAAATGCATGTTCAATTAACGGTCGAGTATTTGAAATATCTACATAACTCCATCGTACACAATTTGAGAAGAAGTCGTTTATTTGGATGCTTCTTTCATTTCTTAGTTGGGCTCATTTTGGCAGAGACACTTAATCAGAATTAGGATCCAAAGCAGCCAATTAAATTGGGTGTTTCTGATTCGCAGCATAAGCAGTACACTTCCCTTTGCCAAAATGGAGGCAATTATACCTTGTAATGGCTATCTGCAGAATAGAACACAGAGCACGTGGCACTTTTTAGGCGGCTGCAGGTTTGGATTGTATGCAATCTTTTGTAAAATTAGATGCTAATTTATTTTGCCATTGTATTCACGCGAGGTATATTTAGCCCTATTATTTCAACATGCTCGGATCTGAACAGCTCGGAGTATTGTTGTTATAATTAAGCCTGAGATAGTGTTTTCATTACAAAATCTTATTTATGGGGTTAATTATGTATCCCAGTCATTTGAATTCTCATTGGTATGAAAGTTGTCAGGCCAATTGGGTTTTATCTTTATTATTTATTTACATGTTTAATCAGAAATGTGAGTGATATTACCAAATTGTTCTGTGATTTCTCTAAAAAGCTACACTGCTTGGAAAATGTGGGGTCTGTGGCTGTTTGATGCACGCTTGTTGGGGCTTTTTTGAAGCTTACCATCAAATCTATTGAGTTTTTTTATTTTTGTTTAAAAAAAAATATTAGTGCATTTCAATATCACCGACAGTGAGATATTCTAGAAGCGCTTGCAAATGGCTCCATATTTAAGAATACGAGAATAATCAGGATTTAGGAACTGCCTAGGAACATATTTTGTGCCGTGCCACTTGACAGTTGATTTTGAAAAAGACCGTGCTTTCCACGAACACTCTCATAATGATTCCTGGTTAAATGTGTGGGGACTCGATTACTGCACTATCACTGTGTAACATTCTGCTGACATAAGTTTACGGGAGTCTTTGGAGAGCTAATTATATGTCCTATTTCTGTGCGAGACGAGGATAGCCATGCTGCTTGAATTCACATGTGTGAAAGGCCTCACGATGGGCCAGTTATAGCAGATTGGGGCACTGAAAGCCGTTTCCGTGCCAGCCCAGAGACTTCACCCTTTGACGATGTTGGCACATTGAATTAACACCTGCCTCACTGCAAGTGTGCTGAGGCTGGATGCTGTGAAGAGCCACCATTGATTGGACACCCTTCTGTAAAGTGAATAAATGCATTCAACATTGACACAGTTCTAATGTCCTGTGAAGTTGAGTGTCGTTCTTGAAAACCAGTGGTCGACGTGAGCGGGAGCAGTCTGGAGCGGTGCTCCTCTACTTTTTGAAATTAAGTGTTACTGTTCTTATACTTTTCTTTTAAAAAAGAAATCCTTTCTGAATGGTTTCATTTTAAAATAAAAGTGTAGGAAGAAGTTGAAACGTGCACTTTTAGTGCACTACACTGAACGTTCCCTTAAACAGCAGGTGCATGTGTTTGGGGGGTTGAATTGTGTGTGGGAGGGGGCTTGGTGATGGGGTTTGTGTAGAGTGGGTGCAGGCCAGCAGGGAATATAGTTCCACTACTTCTTTTCCTACACTTCGACCACTGTTGAAAACAACTATTAATCACTGACACTTAAACTCTCTAACCATACCATGAAATGGATGACTTCTGACGGACCATTGAGCCAGACTAGGCTGCTTTAAGGAAGCTTACTCTGAAATCAGTAGAGAAGGGGATATATTCAAACGTGTGCTGGGTCAGGACACAATTGAAATCCCAATCTGGGCTTTAACTTCAAAACCAGCTTTTTCTGCTGTGCACATTACAAAATGTTACTGCTGGTTGCCAGCGACCTCTCCTGACCGTTATCTTTAGTGAATGGTGTGAGAGAACGTTTACACATTGTGTTGTAGGCCATTTAATTCCATGGGCATGCATTGGTTCACGTACGGATTTTGTTTTCACAAAAGTCTAAAGTGGAAGAGTACTGCAGTTTGGGGTGGTGTCTTTGCACGCTGGTCCTAAACTGCCTAAGAGAAAAGGTGTTGCTTTCATTGGGGGGTGGGGCGGGGGACAGGGAGTGAAAGGAAGCAGATCTGGGTGGGGCAGGAAGGCTTAAGTGATCACCCCTGAATTCTGGGACTGTCAAAGCTTGTAATGGCCTGACAGCCAAAGTCTAAGGTAGGCCCGAGTAAAGCATGATCCTCTCTGGGGTGCTACAACTTTTAGAGTATTTGTTCTTTTTACAGGAAATGGGCTCCATGCATTGTGTGCATGCCCAATCTCCTGCTAAAAAAAAAACTAAGAGCGCCTCCACCATGGGAAATTGCAAATGGACTATGTCCTTTTCTTATTTCTATAACGGCAATGGCAGCAAGTGTTGGTGAATGGGTGCACAAGGACCCTGGGTAAGCAGGGAAATCAATTGGCATGTGGTGGAGTGGGAGGGAAATGTGGGATTCCGTGGGGTCCAGTGGTGGAGTTGCAGAGCAGGGAAGGGAGAGGTGGGTGTTGGGACAAAAAACATGGCGACATGCAGGCTGCGGCATTCAGATGGCCAGGAGAACCCCAGCGGTCATTGGCAGATTCCCCCATGTTCCCAACCACCTGATTAGTTGGGTGCTGTCTCCTGGCTGAAAGTATATTCCAAATGTTAGCAGTCAGAAAAGCAAACCATTTTACTCAATATGGCAGTGTCTGTCCCATCAGCAGGCCAAAAACTAGGTTGCAAGGGGTAAAGAACTTGGATACGATGCAGAAAAATTTGAAGCTGTTCCACCACTGACTTCCATGGTTTTGAAAAGAATGGGGCAATGTATAATATGTCTGTAATTTCTGCTCAAGACCATTTCTCTTCAACAATGGGGCGACCATTCCTTTTTTTCTGAGTGCTAGGAATAATGTCTGAGCAAAGTTAAGGTTAGTAAGTGGACACAACAACTTGGATCAAAGGTGGCATCTGTGGGCTTTGTAATGAAAAGCTATTGTCTGATAGAGAGGCTGTAGCTTGGCAAGGCTCTATTTAAGTTGGTAGCCCTTAGAGTCCTATGTATTGTGGCAAGTTTCTTAATATAAAAGGAATGTATATGGTCAAAGAACTCAGACAATGGAGGAAGAGCCAATGCAAGCGATTTTGTATTGTTAATGGATTTGATGAAAGAAAGTAGAATTTTAGATGAGATGAGTTGGATGCCAGTTTAGACCAGTACACTTTTTTCTTGTTGGTAATAGCTTTTGTTTGTATTTCAATAGTGCCAGGTCAAATGGCTTAACTGGGACATCTTCTGCTTCTCCGTGTTTCCGCAATCTGGCTTCAGCTCATCTGTTGGCTTGTTCCATGTACTTAAGCTCATCTGGCTTCAGCTCATCTGTTTGCTTGTTCCATGTACGTAAGCTCATGATCGAACCATGGGCCACATGAACTGCTGTAGAATTCCTAAAACGCTGGCTGGCAAAAGAGCACTGAAGTTGTTAAAAGATGAAATGAACAGAGAAAATGTGAAACTGTATGATCCAGTGGACACCTGAACTCTTCTGCACATCAATTCAGACCTCAGGGAAGCGTTAGGAGTTTGCTT
The DNA here is from genome assembly GCF_040938575.1 of Ambystoma mexicanum. Taxonomy (NCBI): domain Eukaryota; kingdom Metazoa; phylum Chordata; class Amphibia; order Caudata; family Ambystomatidae; genus Ambystoma; species Ambystoma mexicanum. Next base: position 542,941,175 of record NC_090927.1, read on the forward strand.
GTTTTTGGTCCATTTAAATGAGATAGAGAAATGGACTGACCATCCTATTGGATGTATATCCGTCCCTTGGATGCAAAGGTCTGAAGTATAGATGACATAAGATTGTGACTCCTGATGTGCTCTAGCTTCAACCTTAGAGCTTATGCCCATTGTGTGTAAACTGCCCTCAGATTCCTCAGCGACATCCACCCAGCAATTTAAGTCACCCAGGATGGTAAAAGGCGGAAGACGAGGAACTAAATAAGAAACTGCCGCTAGAAAGGTGGTAAGATGTAGCTTATCTCGGTCCACGATGATAACAAGAAGGTCAGCAAGAATCGTGAGAGGAGGACAGGGAGAACGACTAAAGTAACACTCCCAAACATTTGGAAAAGTGAGAGTACGGTGGCACTGAAACTTAATGATCACTGTAAACCCTTCCCCAATACCTTTGGGTGTTTTCAGAGGCAAGATTTTAAAGCCATGGGGAACGGCTACAAAGATTGCGGGGGCAGAGGAAGGAGTGCACCAAGCTTTCACTAACCACATAATATAACCGTTTTCTGTAACACCAGGTCATGTGTCCTTGATATTTTAAGACAGAGTGTACATTTACCAGCCCACGGGTATAGTAGGTATGCAATAAAACGCAGATGTCTACAGAGAGGAGGTAGTAACCTCAGACGGAAAATAAGTTGAGAAATGTGTGCAAAAGTGGGTCATTGGCCTTAGAAGTCAGTAAGGTGTACTGCCCATGTATGTACATGCCCCATGGCTGGCAGAGTTGACTTTGTGGTTCTGTGGGTAACAGTGATACTTTCTTGTTTGTAGTCCTTTGTCGCAGATCTGTTGCGTTGTATCTCCAGGGGTGTTTAAGTAAATAGAGGTGGAGCCCCTAGTCCTGCTGCTGACATATGCAGGTCAGTGTGTGCTGAATGGACCAGGGCTGCTGAGACCTTAGTCTGATCTTATCACTGATTCTTCCAGTCAGTACTGAAGAGACATAGCTGTGTGACAGGAAAAGCCAATTTTGGTTCAGCAGTAATTGTCCCAACAATGCTCTCCTATCTACAAGCCCTCAGGGGAAAGACCTTTTGGTAGAACCGTTGTCCTATTCTTCGTGGCAGCAAGATGGAATTGCTTCCATATCAAGTTCAGTACTCAGGAATCTACAGTCTGTCAGTGCAGCCCCTGGTCTCCCTGGTGACAAATGCATGCCAGAGCTGCAACTGTAGCCTGCTTTTTCCAGTCAGTGTCGAAGAGGAATGGGTGAAAGGAGAAGCCAATTCCTGTGCAGCAGTAAATGTCCCAACAGTGCTGCTCTCTTCCCGACAAGCTCACAGGGGGAGCACATCTTGATAGAAGGTTTGACCTGTTCTTAGTACCAATCACATAAAGATAAGCCCTCACTTCAGGGTGACAGGGCTTTTCCTCCTCCATGTACACCTACTTTATGGATGCTATGGGAAACTGTCCTGGGAAGTGACTTGTGGCTATTCAAATGCAGAGATTTAGTAAAGAAGACCTATTATCCCCTACTCAAATATAGTCTGTGGAAGTCACCACTTTTGGCCTTGGCTACTGACCGAGGTGCAAACTGGTAGCAAACTTCCAACTGAATCTGAAGTGTGCTTGCGAACAAGAGGAATTTCTCTCTTGCATGCACCAACCTGTTGTGCAATTACTTTGTTCCAGCAAGTACTTACTTGTTATTATTACATCTTAAATGGGCTATTATCCAGTCAAGCTATCTATTCTATCTCTCTGAGATGACACAGTTAAATTTAGGTATTTAATTGCTATGAGGGTACATGCATAGATGCTTGCTAATGGCCTTAGCTCAAGGCGATACTACACAAAAGTGCACTGACTAGTGGTGATACATGTGCACCTTAACTCCCATTTATCAAGTAATGGAAATGTCTCAAACCGAGTCTGTTCTTTTAATCTTAATTATAAATATCTTAAGAAAAGCTCTGTCTGATTAAACACAAATAGCCTCTAAACATTCCGAAGTTTTAAAGTCAGATCAACACAAATAGCTGACACGTGTTTCGACCTCTCAAAGGTCTTCATCGGGGCTGTTGACATCGTCCATCATGATTTTGATTATAACACACCATTGTTTTTTTTAGAAAAATGTACAGGTACCACATTACATCAATTCTCATAACATAACCCAATTAAGTGCATTGGCAGAATAACCAACATATGCAAGCAAAATAATGTAAACCCATTGTATATATTCACATCTTCATATTGTTGGCCTAAATAAAACATATTAAAATTAAACAATTGATGGTACCGAAGAACAGGGTGGAGGGAAAACAGCAACAGGAAGGGGGTGGGTAAAAGGGAGAAGGAAAGAGAAATAAAAACACCTGTTAATATAATGCCAACTCAAACCAACACCATTCCTGCCCTGTTAAACCACAAATAGCATGTTAACATTCAATTGCCCATTAATCAGTGCTTTAGGACATTTCATCCCACTATCTCTCCTGTTCAAAATATAAAGGTATGCTGTGGTGCTTATCTTTGATCTTGCAAGTCCACTCCCGACCTGCATTACTGGTGGTCGTCCCCTCAGATCATTCTACAGTGGAGCTTAACCTTCACCCTCTTTAAATAATCACTCATAGTCAGCCTGTAAGAGAAGAATGCTTTCTTCTCCCTGTACGTTTCAAAATTGTCCACGATCAGGTGCTCCGCCTCTAGTCTGTAATCAACTTTAAAGAAAAAAGAAAGAAGAATCTTTCTCAATATTGATGCCTTTACTGTACTTTAATGTTCATGATAAAATTCATACAACATATCTATTTTTAACTTCTGCATGGCAAGCATACCTTTTGATTGTGCAAATCTGATCACTATGTACGTAGTTTCCTGGAAAAGTAAATAAGTAGTATCCTCCCGCTATGTGCTTCTCTATATCTTACATTATCTATTGGAAAAGTATACATATGTATCATAAAACAAATGTCTAATATTTAAAAACCTCCAAACATACCTCATGTCTAAAAGGCTAATTAGTGCATTTACCTTCGCTTACCTGATATTGGCTTGTTTTCTATATGCTGAAACAGTGAATCTTCCTGGTGGAGGACTTGCCGATGTGAACCTTCCCACTACAACAAGGAAAGTAGTTCAACAAGGTTAGACCGTCTACACCATCTGTTAAACCTAGTTCATGAAAAGGACTGATCCATTTATATGTCATACTCACAGTCAAGTGTGTGTGTTTACGGCACAAAGAGTCTGTAATCAGACGAGCAGGTGATCCCATTGTGTGTCAAGAGTGACCACCATTTTGTTTCTTTTTGCCTTTTATAGGTCAGTGACGTTGCACGTTAAACGTGTGACGTCATGTCACTTACCATAAAAGCAGAACTACATCTGCATGGCGGATTCCCACCTTCAAGAACCTGGATGTTATGTAAAAATACAAATGAACCCTAGTAAGGAAATCATTTTACAAGCACTGGAAATGGTGACCAAATGGGGAGGTACAGGTTTATTGACTGACACCAAAAAGGCATTCCTAGCAACTAAACATCCTAGGTTACCCACCATTTATTACTTGCCTAAAGTGCATAACCACTTTGATGACATACCGCAGGGGAGACCATTAGTCAGCGTCATGGGGTGGGTGAATGAAACGTTCTCCAGATATATAGACACCGGTCTACAAGTGAAAAGTTGTGAAAATGCCATCCTACCTGCGTGACACCATACACCTATTACTGACACTTAAGTCTTTTGAGTGAAATGATGAGTTCAAGCTAGTTACCCTGGACAAGAAGGCGTTGTTTATGTAATTTTTTTAACTTAAATGAGCTTTTCCTTCTCCCGAAGAAGACGGTTTGAACAACCATACGTTGAAACCGGATGGGTCATGTTTCTTCCTGCTCTCCTGTATAATTTTGAAAGCCTAAGATTTTGATTGAAAAAACTATGATGAAAAAAATGTTTGTATCCCATTGGTGTGGATTTTCTTTTGATGTAATAGGTTTTTCTGCAATATTTTTCTCCCATGAATTTTGAATGAATTTGAATGTGATTGATTGAGTTTGGTTGTGTGTAACTGACACATTACATGTTGTTTTGAATATTTATGTTGACAGTAGTGGGCGGTTCATTTTTTATTACTTGTTTTTTCTCTGAAAATGATGTATGATTAATTTCCTAATTAATTCTTTTATACAAAAAGAATCTTGAATAAAAAGTTTCTTTTACAAATACGCCCTAGATATTTCTTCAGTGTTTCTTCTAATCCCCTATTTCTAGATGTGCTTGGGGTCCCTGCTTCTTTGTTTTTCTACTTTGGACATGGAGGCATTGTAAATGTCAATCAGGCATGACCTAGCATTAGAGACCATTGATTATGTATTCGGTAAAATATCTGCTTCAAATCTCATTCACTTTATTATGCTGAAGTCAAAGCTATATTTTGCTATGACTAACAATATCTTCTTATTTGACAACAAGATTTATAGACAGACCATGGGGTGGTGATAGGGGCTAACTATGTCTCTTTCTAGCCAATCTCTTCATGGGATTTTATGAGGACAGATATGTACACAAAGACAATGATTACACAGGAAGAATCACATTATAGACAAGATACATCAATGATGGTTTTATGGTCTTGCTGGGGAAAGAAAGGGCAGCACACGATTTTGTTCAACATTTAAATAAAAACTACTATGGAATCACGTTTAAATATACTAATAATTGCACTGACATTGATTTCTTGGCCATACACCTTTGTGTAAGTGAAGATAGAATCATGAGAAGGACTTTTAGAAAACCAACATTGGCAAACCTGATGCTCTCAGCCACAAGCTGTCACAAGGCCAGTGTTATCCAAAATATTCCAACCAGGGAATTCATTAGAGCTCGAAGAAACTGCACCACCACCAAGGACTACCAGACAAAAAGTGAAGAAACTTCGAAATGATCCTGACAGAGAGGATACAATGTAGAAATTGTAGAAAATGCAAGAAAGAGTGGACTGCTGGGCACCCAAAGGAAGGGCTTTTTGAAGCCTAAAAGCAGAAAGGCGACAACAAACCACGGTGTATGAATGAACACACAATACTCCACAGAGAGCCACCTTGTTTACAGAAGCTTTAAAAAGCATTGACAAATTTTATATTTAGGTGAGTTACGGGAAAATATTCAGGAAGGTCCCAAGTTTGTGTACACAAGAGCACCAACATTGAAAACAGTTTTGGGTCCATCATATTTGAAAGCAGCTAATGTACAGAGGACTTTCTTCAACACAGATCTCAAGGGATTTTTTAGGTGTGGAACATACAGCATGCGCAGATTTGCAAAGGCGACTAAAATGAACCACATTAATGTAGAAAAACTGCACATCATAAGACATTTCAATAATTGTAGATTCAAATTCATTGTGTACGGATTAATACTCCTATGTTCCGTCCCCTTTCCTCCATACTTGTGGGAAATTCCATCCATCGGGATGGGACAGCAGCACTTTTTAAGCATCAAACAATTCACTTTTGGCTCCTTCTTTTATCTTTACGTGGAGCCACTGCACGTGACCGTAGCCCCACCTTCCTGAGTTCTGCACCACACATCGCCCTTCAGTCCTTTTATCTGCGAGGCGGGGTCGGATGCACTTGCATCACAGGGAATATTTGTCTTTTTGTTCCCTTGTCCTTCATTCCTGCTCCGGTTCCACGGTCATCTTTCCTCCATCTATGCCGGAGCGTCTGGGATTCGTGTCCTGTTCATCATGCGAACGTCGTTTCGCGAGGGCGGATCCCCACTTTGTCAGGAGTGCGTAGGCCTGGAACACTGTTGGGGCTCCTGCTTCTACTTCAACTCTCTCTCCAACGCCGGCTTGTCAGGTGGGAGGAGGTGTTTCAATGCATTCCTCCACCACATTTACAGCAGTATATTGAAGGAAAAAGGAAACAGCCAGTAAGTTTATTCTATTTTAGGGCACCCTGGCCATTGGACTCCTTCGTGGGGTCTTCTGGGTCCAGGATGGGCTCAAACGACTGTATTACCAGGGATCTCCTTGAGGTGTCCCGAAAGGGTTCTAACCGGCACTCCAGAGATTCCTCCGAGGACACCTGCAAAAAGGGCTGCCAAAAACAGATCTTCTTTTTAGGTTCTCCTTTTGGGGGCTAAAGCTAGGCCCAGTACTTCTGGAGGTGTTGTGGCAGGGGTCAGCCCAGAAGTTTCCATTTCTGGAACAAAGTGTACCGAGTCTCGGCTCGAGGTCCCTCTCAAGGTGACTAAATGTACCAGTATTATCCCAGAGGTTCCCCTTCTTGGGGCTATATCTAAGACCAGCAAGAATGAGGGGCCCCATTTGAGGGTTCTGGCTTTAGGGGGTGACTCTAAGCCTTCCCACACTCAGACCTGTGGTGGAACCAATTCTGCCTAGAGGGCAAAGAAGCTGGTCAAGCACCATAAGTCTTCTAGTACCAGCTCTGCCGAGGTTCCCTCACTTGGAGCTAATTCAACACCAGTCCCTAAGGTATCTCAGAAACACTCTAGATCTGCTAGCATTGGCTCTGCCAAGGTTCCTTGTCACAAGGCTACAATGGAACATAAGACCCCCGACTCCCCCTTGATGAGCATGGCCTCACTTACACCTGTCATTGACAAAATGGCGGTCCAACCCCCGTGGTCCACAGCAGTCATTCTGACTACCTCTCTTACACTAATGTTCACCATGGCTGGAGCTGAGGGGCATGTTTTTGGGGAAGAGCCACCTTTTCCACGTTTTGTTGATAATAAGAACCCGTTCTGTCCTCCAATGGATTGGCGTGCTCTGACTCCTCTGCTGCATACAGCTGCGCTCCCTCCTATGTCCAAGCCTTTGATCTACGTGTATCCAGTTGGTGGGTACCATCCTGGCAACCATCCTCTTTGCGATCCGGGGCTATGCCCGTTCCGAGCTGCCTCTACCCATTGCAGCGCCTAGACATTCGTCTAAGGATGTGTTCCCCTGTGGAAAAGATTCTGGTTGCTCAGTCAGCCGTCCCTTTGGGGCCAGAGGTGCCACATGCGGCAGATCAGACATCTGCTCCCGCTTTATTGGTTGGGGACCAGGACAGCGATGACCCACCCTGCTCTATTAGAGCCTTTCACGACCGGGTTGTGGATATGATTCATTCCGAGCAACACCTAAACAAGAAAATTGGCGCTCGCTACAAGCTACACGCTTCTGGGGACATAGCCTTGTCTGCATGTCCACTCCCCTCATCGACAGTGGTAGCAGCGACTACACTCCAGTCGAAGCCAGCCTCTACATCCTCCACTGCAGTATCTCAGATCCTTTCCAAAGAGGACAAGCTTCTTGATGCCATTGGGAAAAAGGTTTTTTCCAATTCGGTTCTTCGGTTGCATCAGGCTAATACCGAGCTTATCCTAGCCTCTGCTAATGTCAAACTGTGGAAGGAGCTCGCTGAGCTTCAGGAATGTATTCCTCCTGATAGGCTCGAAGACTTTAAGGGTGGCTTATCTGATGCCAGAGTTCTGGCGTAGGATCTACATGAGGTTGCGGTCCATCATGTAGATACTTCCGCTCGAGGCCTTATGGTTGGAGTAGACATCTCCCACCAAGAGTGGCTGCATGCTACAAGTTTTCAAAGGAAGTCTGGACAAAGTGCTTGATCTCCCCGTCAAGGGTAAATAACTGTTCCACTCCTCCACGGATGAGGAACTCACAAAGACCAAGGCAAGCACTCAAACTGCCTAGTCATTGTCGGTCCTTGCAAAAACACCAGCAAAGGCATCTTATACCCAGAGGTTGGGGTCCCCAACGAGGTCCTTCTCTATCTTCAGAGGCTTTCAGGACCACTGTGCGTGCCGTGCAGAGGCTCCAGCATGTGGCCCCCACTGTAAACAGCAACAGCAAGGTGGCTAGTTTTTCTCTCGGCCAGCAGCCTCCTCTTCAGCAACGGGTGATCTCTCTGCCGATAAAACATCGGTTGCACGAGACTCCGGTGGGAGGACAAATTTAATGTCATCTGAAGGCGTGGCAGACCATCACAGAAGACTGATAGGTTTTGCCGTCGCCCAGGAGGGCTTCCACTTGACCCTTGCCCCTACCCCACCCTCTCACCCTACTTTCCAGCAGACTGTGTCATCCTCCCTCAGAGCCGAGGTACAGAAACTTCTAGATGTCAGAGCAGTGAACCTGTTCCCTTGATGGAGCAAGGGGAGGGCTATTACTCCTGTCTGTTTATAGTGCCCAAACCCAACCAGGCTGGCCTATGCACTATGATCAACCTCTCCAAGTTCAATCTCTTTCCACCCCAAGAAATATTCGAGCTGATTACGCCCTGCTAGATAAAGTCCTCTCTATGGAAGGGCGATTGGCTCAGCGTGGTAGACCTTCAGGATGCATACATGCATATTCTTATCTGGAGTCCACATCGAAAATATCTGCAGTTCTCCATGGGAACGGAACACTTCCGGTATTGTGTGCTTCTTTTTGGACTCAGCTCGGACCTGCATGTATTTACGAAGATGATGTTGGTCATCTCAGCATCCCTCATACTGCAGGGGGTTCATGTATATCCATACTTGGACGATTAGCTCCTGCGCAGTCCTTGCCCACAGACCACTACGACCACTCTTCAGTCACTGCTCCAGCTCCTGTCTAATCTTGGGCTGTCAGTGAACTGGCAGAAATCATCAATGACAGTCGCTCAAGAACTGATTTTTCTGGGTTTCCATTGGGATACCATCAGTATCAGAGTGTTCCTGACTGAGAACAGGATTGCGGACCTTTCGACAACATGCCAGCTCTTCCTGCAATCCTCCCACATGTCGCCCTGGTGGTTCCAGAGATTCCTGGGCCTCATGGCATCTTGTGTGTCAGCTCTACCTCTTGCATGCCTGAAAATGAGGCACACTCAGCTTGCTCTTCGGAGTTGCTGGTTCCAGGCTATGGAACCGGATTCCAAGATGATTCTAGTCCCATCCTGCATGACGGTGGATCTTCAGTGGTGGTTATCTGCCAGCAACCTTTCCATGGGGACCTTCTTCCAGGAGCCCTGCCCACAAGCAATGGTTACTACAGACTCCTCCCTTCTGGGGTGGAGAGCGACACTGCTTCACCTTGAGGTGTACAGTTTGTGGACTCCTCAAGACATGCTGTTCCATATCAATAACCTGGAGCTCCTGGCAGTTTTTCTGGTGCTCAAGGCTTTTCAACCCTCTATCACCAACAATGTGGTTCAAATTTGCATGGACAATTCCGTAGCGTTGTTCTACATCAACAAACAGGGGGGCACCAAGTCTCGCTTCCTGGTGGACCTTGTTATCCAAATTTGGAATTGGACTATCCAACACAATGTCTGGCTCTAAGATGTGCACATTCTGGGCCAAATCAATGTGGCTGCAAACTCCATCAGCTGCAAATCGGCTGTGAGTTATGAGTGGGAGATGAACACTGATGTTCTCACCAAGATCTTCCAGCAATGGGGTCCTCCAGCGGTGGACCTCTTTGCAACATCATCGAACAGGAAACTACTTCTTTATGCTTCCAGGGATGGACTCAAAGCGTCTTCCTTGGGGGAACCCTCGTGTTCTTTCGTTGTAGACCAAGCATTAACACAAATTCCGCTTCTCCATTTTTTACAGCACGAAAAAAAAGTGTGAAACACCTGGGGATTTGTTTTTTGAACTTTTTGTCAACTGAAAAACAATATACCGTCCTGAAGAGGGCCACAACTAAAACAGCAGAACACCAGGGATGGTGCCGAAACATATGTAGACAACCCACAGACACTACAACTAATGTGTCCTTTCTCCGCAGCATTAGAATTTTATGCTGTATATGTAGAGTACTCTCCCCCCCGAAAAAATTGTAAAAGAACCAAAATTGCTTGAAATAGTTTGCCAAGGTGATCTGTTACAAATGTCACTATACTAACTTTAGACACCACTAGTAGAAAATGTGTTTTTGCTGGACTTTTTAACTTTTGAGTTTTTCAATTTGCTTTAAGTTTATGAGGTGTCTTGTGGAAAGCACCCATCACATATATTTCTTTGTGTTATCAATATTTCTTTGATTAAAAAAAGTATTTTTACTCTGCCTACCCTTTGGAAAATAATGTTTGTTCTCTGTGATTCCTAGATAGATAAAGCAGATAATCTATCACAATATTATCTCCTTTTGTCCCTGACCCAAGTGCAAGGTGGACTAAAAGTGGGGTAATTGAGCTCTTTTGCGTGTTTTTTGACACTTCCCAACTTAGTCCCTACTTTAGCTCAATCCCCCTTTAACAAAAAATTGGGACTCAACTCTTTTTTATGCCCACAGATACATAGATGCCATTCTACTAATATAGAATGGTGACCCACAGGATCTGGAGTCATTTGTGGAAAGACTTAATTTGAACAATTCTGGAGTTTCTTTTACTTGCAGTAGTCACCATGACACAATAGACTGTTTGGACCTGGCAATCTATGTCTCCAATGGGCTTTTCAAGATGCGCTCATACAGGAAGACAACAGAGTGTCAACTCAACACTCTGTGCAACTAGCTGCCACTAACCAACAGTCATCAAAAATATACTCATAGGTGAGTTCATCAGAGCTCGACGTAATTGCAAGGATGCAACTATATTTGACAAAGAATGTGAATTTCTTACTAACAGGTTTCAAGAAAGAGGCTATTCGGCACACTGTATAGACAAAGCTCATAATACAGTTAAAAGTATGGAAATAAGTAGCACATTGGTACAGAAGACAAGAAGGGACCCCGATATGAAACATAAGACAATTTAATCACGAAATACTGCAAAGATAGCAGTATGATCAAGAACATTCTTAACAAGCCCTGGCATCTTTTATGCTTGGATAAACATTTAACAAACCAAGAATCACGTTCACAAAGGCAACCACACTCAAGAACTGATAAAGTCCCTCATTTTTACAGACCAAGGACCAGCAATGAACTGGCAACAACCTTTAAGGAAGGGATTTTTCAAGTGTGCGACATGCATGATGTGTAAATATGCCCACATGACCTGAAAAGAATTCACAGATTGGAGGGTGTCCAAAATAAAGATAATCGAAAGTATTAACTGTAGATCCAAATTTGTGATCTATGCAAATGAATGTGTCTGTCAAAAAATCTACATTGGGAGCACCATCCACGAACTGCGAATCAGGGTTTGTGAACACATCTCAACAATTGGGAGCCAGGATCAAAGATTCCCATTGACCGTGCATTGGCAGGCAACTCAGCAAATGAACAACAAGAACAACCTGAGATTTATTGGCCTTAAGAATATTTCCAGGGGAAAAAGAGGTGGCAACAAGGAATTGAAACTTAATGGAACCAAGAACTATATGCCAAATACGCTCAACAGAATTTGGTCTAAACACGGATCATGAAATGGGGGCATTTTTGTGAAAATGTAAGGTCCTCCAGCATTTGTCAATGAGGTTTACTTCAGGTGTGCAATGGGACACTACAGCTTTTGCAGCAGACTTAAAAGAATGTAAAAAGAGTGGCTCAACGCCTGTTTGCCTACTACCTTGTGCACGATTTTGCAAATAGGATCCTTTGTCTTTGTAGCTTTGTGGCTATCCAATTGCCCTCCACACATGCACTTGCATACCTCATAAGTATTGCTAAAGACAGCCTTGTAACATGAGTATTACCATGATGGTTCAATTGGAACTAGTATGCATCAGATCTTACTATTACTTTTTCTGGGGTTTGTCATGCTGAGGCACAGAGATTCTGTGCGCATTGCCATGAATCTTATTTGCAGAACATGCACAATAGCCAAATATGTCCTCCCTGCCTTATAACACTCACTTCAGTTCATACTACGTAATTGTGCATTTTATGAAGGATTATGCTTGTGGGGCTTGTAATGCCGAGGCTTACAGAGCTTGTGCGCGTTGACATGAGGGCTTAGCCCGACTGTGGAATATGCAGAATAGATCGGCATAGCTTTATCATAGTGGCACATTTACTTCAGCGTTCACTTTGAAGAAACATGTCTGTTTTTGGAAAGCGTAAGGGTTAACTTACCCATGCTTGTGTATACACTTCTTGTCATGTACGGCCGTCACCATGGGAAACAAGAACGTCTAACGTCACACGCACGACGCCACTGTCTGTGTACACAATATACGCTGTAGGTAAGATGGTGTCCATGGCATTAACCAGCATGCGGAGGCTTTGCCTTTTTTAACAATGTAAGTTTGTTTTGTTTGTTCTTTAGCATTTTGGGGTAACAGACCGTAATGCGAGCTGTCCTAGCAAATCTTCATGGATTATCAGAACAGATCTTTATGGATTATTAGATCTGGACACTGATTACTTGTAGGTTGGTAGCAATAGCGAGTGGGAGGCATTTCAAAAACGCTTCCCTGATGAGATGATTTGAGGGAAGTGTGGGATTCACAATACTAAATCATTGGCACTGAATTGTGTATTGTTCTGCATTTGTGGGAGATTATGCAGAATGACAGTAATAGGTGGGCTTTTCACATGATCATGTACCCAGTGATGATAACATATAGTATATCATGCAAACAAAATCATTTTCTTCCAGGGCATAGGGATCGATCCCTTTTAATCTTCAGTGGAGCAATTACTACCTTCATTGACTTAGGACGAAGCAGGTATGCATGAACCCACTGATATGGATGAACAGAGGGTATTGGCACATGCATGCCTTTAATTATTGCACATATGAAGATATATGTACACCACTCTTTAGAAAGCATAAGGTATTTCTAATATGGACCTGTGATTCATACTAACTACGAAACAGATGGGTATAAGGTGCTCTTTCTGACAGTAGAGGACACCAAAGCATGCAACAAGAACCCCAGATTGGGGAGGAAAAAGAGGGTAACTCATATATGATCGATCTCTTTAAAACCCAACAGAAACGTTACTGCAGAATGAGAGAGGCAATTATGGGAATTACATGTGGTATACAATAGAGACTGGCCCTGCGCTTTACATCTCTCTCTCTCTCTTTCTCTCTCTCTCTCTATCTCTCTCTCTCTCTCTCTCTCTCTGTCTCTCTCTCTCTCTCTCTCTCTCCCTACTAATCCTCTCCTTCTCCAACCTCGTGTTCTCTGTATGTATATCTTTTTTTTTGTATTTTATTCAATTACTGGTTTTTCTTTTCATTTTTTAAATGAATTTAATGTTCCTATTTTTTCTGTGCTTATATATTGTTTTGCACATATGCTGCAATGTGTTGAAAACGTACCTTTGCTCTTATGATTTTTCATATGTATTTACATCTCAGTTTTGTGTTAATATATGGGACTTAGAATGAGCCCAGTTTTGAAAAAGGCCTAAGTAGGGCCAACACATGTATAAACATTTGGGCAAGATAACATAGGACACTTATGAATACATAAAGTGTCCATGTCCCATGTACTGACTACAGTGATCGTGTATTGATTTTGAAAGCGTTTGGCACATCCTCTGGCACATACTACTCGGATGTAAACGAACCAAGGATTGGGAATGCCTTAAGGTACCCAGGAGGAGGGACACACTATGCTATTTACTCGAAACTAGGGCGCAAAGTGACTTAACATACCCAGATTACTGTATACTGTATACTTGTCGCAGGAGTGTGGTAAAGAAAATGCTCTCATTACAATAAAACAATGGGGTTGCCTAAATGTTCACTTACCTGGTTTATCCAATGTGGATTGTTAATTTATATCTCTTAACCCAGTTCCTAAAAGAAAAACCTTGTTGGCCAGACCTGATGAAGATAAACATGTGAACCTTGTGACCAAAATTTTCGATCTAGAAAAAAACCACCCTATTTGAAGATCTCACCAGAGAATTAGCTGCAAATAGTTCGCCCTTTCTTAGGGACCTAGAGACCTACACAGACGGCATCCTGTGTGTAAGTGTTAATCAGAGATGTGACCTCAATGAAAATCCTGATGCTGTTAATGTTTTAAAGACGCAGATTGGATTAAGACAATTACAATTGCAAGTGCAAGGAGCTATAAGATCTCAGCTACTTTTGCAAAGATTGATAAGCCACGAGGTCTACTCCCAACATATCTCAAACAATTGCCTTGTGCCACAGTCAGGGCTCAATTATTGCGCTTTAGATTAAAGCTACTACCAAAGGGCGAAATTCTGTCAAAAAGGGAAAAATGCAGGGGGAGAACACAAGTTCATTTCGAAATTGTAGAGACTTTTGTTGAAAATCTTCACCACTTATTCCTAGAATGTGCTGCTTTAAGAGACAGGAGAATGCGATTTCTGAGAAGGTTTTTTTTTTTTTAATGATAACTAATGTAGATAGTGCTCAGGAAGTCTGGGACAGAATGAGCTCTGGAAATTAGGTTTTTCTGATAGAAGTTATCAGAATGTTAGATGAATTGGTTGTACACTTAAAAAAGTAAAATTGTTTATTTTTTTAATGTTTTAATTTCCTTTTTTAAAAATACTTGTTTGATCAATTATACTATTAAAAGTCGCATTTTTATGTAGCTTGATTGCTGTTTGTTTTATTGATTTTTAGCACTTAAGCAAACTTGTATCAGATTATTTTGGTAATGTGTAAAACTTCAAAGATTGAACATATGCACAATAAAAACATCAACATAATAAACATGTGTCAAACATTACAGGTGCTGGTATTCCCAAACCTGTCTTCAAGTTGTCTATCCACTCATCAGGTAGTCCTTTACCAAATCTTACATTGAGGTCTCCCCCAAGTATTAAAGATGGTAGAGGAGCACTGGTTGGATTCTAGAGGTCAATCAATAAACTCGTTAGCTCTGTCATTGGGATACATGCCTGATTAGCCATCACTAAATTATAAAGATTTATTAGGTATCAACATGTTTGATTGCTGACAATGCAATGCAACAACAATATGCATTTAGAATCCAAGATTTGGAGACGTAGTTACGTATATTGTGCACCAGAATGTCTGCCCCTTTTATTAGGCCTCTCTTTATGTGTTACAAAATCTATGCAACAAGGGCATTGAATCTCTTTCCCAGGTCTCTCTGGAAAGTAAAATGTTGGGCCTCATTACGACCCAGGTGGTAAGGGGTTAACGGCGCCGTAAAAGGTGTCGGCGCCGTTAAACCCTTACCGCCTAATTACGAGGTCCCTTTGCGGGTCCCGACCTTAATGGCTGGTTTTACCAGCCGTTAAGGAAGGAACCCGCAAAGGGACTTTCGAGGTAATTATGGTACCGCAATTCGCAGTACCGTAATTACCGCCTTCCCCATGCCCATTGAGCCCTATGGGGCAAAAATGGGAATGGGGAAGGGCCAATTGTGAATGGGGAATTACCGCCCTGCCAACCTTGGAATGGGGCGGTAATTCCGCCATTCACCATGGCGGAGTTGGTAAAATACCAGTGTCAACCATGGCGCTAATAGCGCCATGGTTAACACCAGGGTCGTAATGAGGCCTGTTGTATTGGTAAACAGAGCCTTGCCGGTCCTTTATTAGTTATGTTTGACATTATACCTGGAACATTCAATGAGAGACATTTTATTTGGGCTACTTACATCTTTGTTTAGGTTAATGCCCAATTGTAGCATCAGCAGTACTTCACTAACAACTGTGCCACAAATTGACTCGTTCATTGAATAAGCAGTCCTGATTCCTTTCCTATTGTAGGATTGCGATTCATTGATCCACACACGTAATTCCGCAAGAGGTTTTGATGAGATTTTAGAGTGACAGTTAGAGAAGAGAGGCTGTGGTGCATATCTGTACTGGTACTTACTCACCTGATGTCTCCTTGCCACTTGAACTCTTTACCACCAATAAATGGTGCTTCCTCACCTACCTGAGAGTCTCCTGCCTGGTTCCTTGCATGATGTCTTGACCTCTCTTTAATTACCTCATATATCACCACTTCCCAAGGTCAGACCTTCCTACATACCAAAAGGGTAATCTTTTCGTTTGGAAGTAGGTAGTGATTTAAACACTCCTTAGCAACCAAAGGAGCTCCCCCTTCTTTTGTGTGATATGCTCTATGTTCAAGATAGGGTGTAAACTCAGCACACAATAGATCCCTCTCTTTAAAGATTGTTTTCCTTCCAAATGGCAGAAAATGACTTCAGTGACAAAACAATTACGGTTTTTGATTATTCGGTTATTTTGATAAAGGGGCGATTCCAGAAACATGTTATAACCAAGAGGAACATTTGGATTGTGAACTATATGTTGAACTAATGGGATCCTCTATACAGTGATTAAACTGTTTGAAAACATATCTTCAATGTTTGCCTTGAATTATTGCTTGTAAATTTAGTGTGGGCATTGGACCATAGTGTAATTTCTTTCATTGTCTTGCAGCTCATCCTCAAAGTCAGTTACAAACATTGAAACAATTCTGAGTGCATCTGGCCCACAGTATTGTGTACCATCAATTTAGTGGACGTTACCTGGGAAGCCATAACCACTAGGCCACTTAAAATAAAGTCATCCTTTGAAGACATAATGCCCACCACCAGCAAACATGCTAAGAGCCTCAACTTCACAGATGTTGAAGCTAACAGAATTTTAGGTGCATTCAAAGGCTATAAATGCATTTTTTGGAATTAGTAAACAGACATCGGTACACATGATTAAATACTTACTATAACAACCAGTCCAGGTGACATTTCATGCTGTCTCCCCGGTTGGATATTTCAAAGCCAAACATAATCCCTGGAGTTAACTGCTAGTACTCAAACCCATGCGATGTGGTGCAACAAATACTTTTAGGGAAAGTGTCAAATGATACTGAATAGGTGTTCTCTAGAAACAATCAGAAATTATGGGTATCATTATCAAGTTTAAAAACAGAAACTGATGATACACATATTATCTATTACAACGGAAGGTGAATAGAGAAAAATGAGAGAAGACTTAGATACAATGATTGAGGATTATCGGTCTGAGAAAGATGACACAAAACTGAGGACATTTCGAACAGAAACCTTCAACTATAAATTTGACATGGTCTATATTTGGTTTGATTAATTACCTGAGAAACATTTTGCAAAGTTCAGAGACATGCACAACACAGTCACACTGATTTCAGAGATCTTTACAACCTATAGCGAAGTCAGTCATAGTTCTAATATAGATAATGAGGGTCATATAAACACTTCCATTGCACCTGTTACATACACACACCCAGTTCCAAATCTTTATTTTTTCTAGACTGGCAACCAAACCCAAGATTAGAAGCAGAGAAGCAAGTGAATATAGGAGAAACACTCAATCCATAACTACCCAACTTTCATAATTAATATTGTATTCATAAAACTACTTCTGTTGTATAAAGTTGATGAACAAAGTGCCATATTCTTTTGTGCCATAGCATTGAACAAATGAGTCCGATACACAAATTGATCTATTTAGTTCATTCTGATCCTTACAGTTAGTTATATCTTCTTTAAAACTTGGCCAATGTTGAATCATCTTTAATCAGTCTGTTGAATTTAATTAACAGTCATTTTTGTCCACACTTTAACAAGGCCCTTGACACCTTCATTTTGTACTGCAAACATGACCATGCACTGACTGTGCACTGTAAACATACACTTTGCGCAGTTCCATGAATCAGGGTTTGTGTCAGCAGTGCAAAGTCACTTTTCAGCAGTGCAAAGGCACTTTGAACCGGGCAAAACATTCGATGAATCGGGCCCTAAATCCAGAATTTATTTCAAAAGAATTGGCAAATCTTACTACCTGAGGATGAGCAGGGATTGCTAACATAGACCCTACCATTGTTTGTGTAAAAATGCTAGCAACATTTGGCAGACCATTTAATTAGATTGGTACAAGTTTATGTAAAAGAACACATACAACAATGCTTAGGTACAACATGTTTGGGGACCTTTCTGTATCTCAGTTTCAACTGTTGCAAACACTTTATGAAACTGGTACACAAAGCCCATCCACAGATTCAACTTCACAAAGATCTCATAGATTACATCAGATGTTTAATGGATTATGTGGTTTATGGCCCGAAATGCCTTTTTGAAAGATCTGCATTGGACAAACAAGTGGACACCTTAAGGATTGACTAACTGAATATTGCTCAGACATATGGAAAAGAAACACCAAATCAAACATGGCAGGAAATATCATGGAGATCGGGCACACCGTGAGTCAATTGACATTTCAAGGACTTAAACATTCTTGTCACTGATATAGTGCCAAGTGATTTCGTCAGAGAGAATCATTTTGAATTGAATAATTATGGACCTCTCAACCAAGTGGTTTGAATGAAGACAGCGGCAACAATGTTTGCTAACAGGACAGGAACAATGGTCTTTGTGTATCCTTTCCTTTGCTCAATGTTTTTTCTCATTTGTGGATTTCATGCACAATTAAATTAATGCAGAAAGTGTAGGTTACATTATTTCCAATTATTGTTTTCTTTAGTTCAGTATTGTTTTTATTTACATTTGTTAAGCATCCACATCCTTCATTTACAGCACTGAACTTTCAAGCATCAGTGCTCACAGTTTCAACTTCTTTTATGATTAACCCTGATAACCTGTTTGTGTTAAATTGTTTCTTTATTTTGCACAGTTTGTACATTGGTCCTTTTTTGTTTTTCAAATGACATTGATTTCTTTATCATTCTCCTTTGACATACTACATTTCACTTTTGCTTGAGGATTTAATTTACCTTATTTAAGTTACCAAACTTTATTGTTACTGTGGGTTTTGTGAATTTGGTATTTGTTTATCCTTGGATGCTGTGACGCATCCTGGGAATTCATCTCCTCTCCCCAAGAGGGAGCCACCCCCTTTGGAACAAGATAAGTAAGCCTGCTAAGCTTAACACCCACATCCCACAGGCACAGGGCAAGTGAAATCCCACTGGATTGACCCCCTCTTAGAGGGCAGGTAATCCCTAGATTGAAATCTATGTTATCCTCCCTTGTTCACAGAAACTAACAGTTCTACTGGTTATATGCGAGTCAACCTCTCTGAGTACTGGCAATAGCATACAGGAAGTGCTGGTGTGGTTTCTGACCCTTTCCAGGTACCATCTGTACCAGAAGAGAACGCATGGAGAACTGACACACACCCTGGTTGTGAGGAACGTAAAGTTCCAATCCACTTGGAGGAAGAGAGAGAGCATCAGCCCGAGAGCAGTAGAGGCTACAAAACCTTCTTCTGGGAGGAGTTTCAGGAATTAGGAAGCACAAGCCGAGAGTACTGAACAAAGATGTGGAAAAGGCACAGAATGCACTGCAGCCCTGCCAGCAAACAGACCGGAAAGACCTGGTTCAGAGAGTTGAGCGGAGGATGACACCCAAGCAAGACAAGAAACTGCATCCAGGAAGATACGCTTGAGACCTGCAGAACAACAGTGGGAAGGGAGCAATGGCTCCAACCAATGTAGAACCTGAGGAGGAAGCTGAGGGAGAGAAGCCGCAATGCCTTACAGGAACACCCACCCAGAGGAGCACTGCTCAGGAACACAATCTGTGTGATTGCTCCAGGGAACCGGGTGGTGGGCAGATGACAGAAAGAAAGCCAACCCCAAGCCAACCCCAAGGTGGCTTGAGAACAACCACAAAACAAGGCCAGGTGAGAGACAGACCACAGTGCTGGCTGAAAGAAAGCAAGCCCCAAGGAGGGGTGAAAGCAATCAGAACCGAAGGCGGGCTGAGAGGCCAACCCCAAGGCAACTAGACTCTAAAGAAGGGTGAGAGACAGTCCCCAAGTTGGGGAGAAAGAAAGCAAGCCCCAAGGTTAGATAAAAGAAACTAGATGGTTCCATATCTAGGTAAAATGACTAAAGGGAGAAGCTCAGGCACACGGTTCATTTGCCCATCTCGATGTTTAAAATACTTCTGAGGCTGCATAGCTTGAAGGCATACTTGAAACAAATTGAAATGCATGAGAGTCTTTGACTTCCTGGCCCCTTCCTTTGGAGGGTTTTGACCATTTTTTTTATTTTTATTTTTTAAACGGTCTTAGCTGGGACATTATGTAGTAATTGGGAAACATCTGAAAAGGTACAACATTCCAGTAAAATTCTCTTTAGCCAAATTCAGTGGGCCCAAAGATCATCATTGTTGGCGTGGCAATCTGGAAGTAGGAGGCTACCATTTATATATTGTTGTTAATATTTCTTTAGGCCTTACTGCCGCACCACCGGCCCCAAAGTCCCAGAGAACATTCACAGCCAGAACTGGGCCTCTGATAATTGTAATTGTAATTGGCTATTTATAACGCACTTAATACCCAAAGGTTTCTAAGCGCGAACCTGGGGATCGAACCTGTGTTGCTGCACGTCATCTTGCTACCAAGACGAGCGCATTGCACCTCACTTGCCCTCCCGTGGTCAAGAGGAGAAACCTCAATTAGCTAACCTCGATTAGTGGTAATGAATTAATCTTTTATTAAACACTTAATACTGGAGACGAGTTTCTAAGCATGGGACCGAGATTCAACCTGTGTTGCTCTGTGTTTTCTGCCCCTGGGCTATCCTGCCCCCACGCAGGGGTTTCTGGTGGAGATAGATCCGGGATTAGAAAAGATTATCAAGCAATGGACGAATTGAAATTGGTCCTGTAAGTGACACCACCACATCCGGAACAGTCAGGAAGAATTATGCTGCATTTTGAAGCGCAACTCTGCTGGTAACCCTGGAGAAAATGCATGTTCAATTAACGGTCGAGTATTTGAAATATCTACATAACTCCATCGTACACAATTTGAGAAGAAGTCGTTTATTTGGATGCTTCTTTCATTTCTTAGTTGGGCTCATTTTGGCAGAGACACTTAATCAGAATTAGGATCCAAAGCAGCCAATTAAATTGGGTGTTTCTGATTCGCAGCATAAGCAGTACACTTCCCTTTGCCAAAATGGAGGCAATTATACCTTGTAATGGCTATCTGCAGAATAGAACACAGAGCACGTGGCACTTTTTAGGCGGCTGCAGGTTTGGATTGTATGCAATCTTTTGTAAAATTAGATGCTAATTTATTTTGCCATTGTATTCACGCGAGGTATATTTAGCCCTATTATTTCAACATGCTCGGATCTGAACAGCTCGGAGTATTGTTGTTATAATTAAGCCTGAGATAGTGTTTTCATTACAAAATCTTATTTATGGGGTTAATTATGTATCCCAGTCATTTGAATTCTCATTGGTATGAAAGTTGTCAGGCCAATTGGGTTTTATCTTTATTATTTATTTACATGTTTAATCAGAAATGTGAGTGATATTACCAAATTGTTCTGTGATTTCTCTAAAAAGCTACACTGCTTGGAAAATGTGGGGTCTGTGGCTGTTTGATGCACGCTTGTTGGGGCTTTTTTGAAGCTTACCATCAAATCTATTGAGTTTTTTTATTTTTGTTTAAAAAAAAATATTAGTGCATTTCAATATCACCGACAGTGAGATATTCTAGAAGCGCTTGCAAATGGCTCCATATTTAAGAATACGAGAATAATCAGGATTTAGGAACTGCCTAGGAACATATTTTGTGCCGTGCCACTTGACAGTTGATTTTGAAAAAGACCGTGCTTTCCACGAACACTCTCATAATGATTCCTGGTTAAATGTGTGGGGACTCGATTACTGCACTATCACTGTGTAACATTCTGCTGACATAAGTTTACGGGAGTCTTTGGAGAGCTAATTATATGTCCTATTTCTGTGCGAGACGAGGATAGCCATGCTGCTTGAATTCACATGTGTGAAAGGCCTCACGATGGGCCAGTTATAGCAGATTGGGGCACTGAAAGCCGTTTCCGTGCCAGCCCAGAGACTTCACCCTTTGACGATGTTGGCACATTGAATTAACACCTGCCTCACTGCAAGTGTGCTGAGGCTGGATGCTGTGAAGAGCCACCATTGATTGGACACCCTTCTGTAAAGTGAATAAATGCATTCAACATTGACACAGTTCTAATGTCCTGTGAAGTTGAGTGTCGTTCTTGAAAACCAGTGGTCGACGTGAGCGGGAGCAGTCTGGAGCGGTGCTCCTCTACTTTTTGAAATTAAGTGTTACTGTTCTTATACTTTTCTTTTAAAAAAGAAATCCTTTCTGAATGGTTTCATTTTAAAATAAAAGTGTAGGAAGAAGTTGAAACGTGCACTTTTAGTGCACTACACTGAACGTTCCCTTAAACAGCAGGTGCATGTGTTTGGGGGGTTGAATTGTGTGTGGGAGGGGGCTTGGTGATGGGGTTTGTGTAGAGTGGGTGCAGGCCAGCAGGGAATATAGTTCCACTACTTCTTTTCCTACACTTCGACCACTGTTGAAAACAACTATTAATCACTGACACTTAAACTCTCTAACCATACCATGAAATGGATGACTTCTGACGGACCATTGAGCCAGACTAGGCTGCTTTAAGGAAGCTTACTCTGAAATCAGTAGAGAAGGGGATATATTCAAACGTGTGCTGGGTCAGGACACAATTGAAATCCCAATCTGGGCTTTAACTTCAAAACCAGCTTTTTCTGCTGTGCACATTACAAAATGTTACTGCTGGTTGCCAGCGACCTCTCCTGACCGTTATCTTTAGTGAATGGTGTGAGAGAACGTTTACACATTGTGTTGTAGGCCATTTAATTCCATGGGCATGCATTGGTTCACGTACGGATTTTGTTTTCACAAAAGTCTAAAGTGGAAGAGTACTGCAGTTTGGGGTGGTGTCTTTGCACGCTGGTCCTAAACTGCCTAAGAGAAAAGGTGTTGCTTTCATTGGGGGGTGGGGCGGGGGACAGGGAGTGAAAGGAAGCAGATCTGGGTGGGGCAGGAAGGCTTAAGTGATCACCCCTGAATTCTGGGACTGTCAAAGCTTGTAATGGCCTGACAGCCAAAGTCTAAGGTAGGCCCGAGTAAAGCATGATCCTCTCTGGGGTGCTACAACTTTTAGAGTATTTGTTCTTTTTACAGGAAATGGGCTCCATGCATTGTGTGCATGCCCAATCTCCTGCTAAAAAAAAAACTAAGAGCGCCTCCACCATGGGAAATTGCAAATGGACTATGTCCTTTTCTTATTTCTATAACGGCAATGGCAGCAAGTGTTGGTGAATGGGTGCACAAGGACCCTGGGTAAGCAGGGAAATCAATTGGCATGTGGTGGAGTGGGAGGGAAATGTGGGATTCCGTGGGGTCCAGTGGTGGAGTTGCAGAGCAGGGAAGGGAGAGGTGGGTGTTGGGACAAAAAACATGGCGACATGCAGGCTGCGGCATTCAGATGGCCAGGAGAACCCCAGCGGTCATTGGCAGATTCCCCCATGTTCCCAACCACCTGATTAGTTGGGTGCTGTCTCCTGGCTGAAAGTATATTCCAAATGTTAGCAGTCAGAAAAGCAAACCATTTTACTCAATATGGCAGTGTCTGTCCCATCAGCAGGCCAAAAACTAGGTTGCAAGGGGTAAAGAACTTGGATACGATGCAGAAAAATTTGAAGCTGTTCCACCACTGACTTCCATGGTTTTGAAAAGAATGGGGCAATGTATAATATGTCTGTAATTTCTGCTCAAGACCATTTCTCTTCAACAATGGGGCGACCATTCCTTTTTTTCTGAGTGCTAGGAATAATGTCTGAGCAAAGTTAAGGTTAGTAAGTGGACACAACAACTTGGATCAAAGGTGGCATCTGTGGGCTTTGTAATGAAAAGCTATTGTCTGATAGAGAGGCTGTAGCTTGGCAAGGCTCTATTTAAGTTGGTAGCCCTTAGAGTCCTATGTATTGTGGCAAGTTTCTTAATATAAAAGGAATGTATATGGTCAAAGAACTCAGACAATGGAGGAAGAGCCAATGCAAGCGATTTTGTATTGTTAATGGATTTGATGAAAGAAAGTAGAATTTTAGATGAGATGAGTTGGATGCCAGTTTAGACCAGTACACTTTTTTCTTGTTGGTAATAGCTTTTGTTTGTATTTCAATAGTGCCAGGTCAAATGGCTTAACTGGGACATCTTCTGCTTCTCCGTGTTTCCGCAATCTGGCTTCAGCTCATCTGTTGGCTTGTTCCATGTACTTAAGCTCATCTGGCTTCAGCTCATCTGTTTGCTTGTTCCATGTACGTAAGCTCATGATCGAACCATGGGCCACATGAACTGCTGTAGAATTCCTAAAACGCTGGCTGGCAAAAGAGCACTGAAGTTGTTAAAAGATGAAATGAACAGAGAAAATGTGAAACTGTATGATCCAGTGGACACCTGAACTCTTCTGCACATCAATTCAGACCTCAGGGAAGCGTTAGGAGTTTGCTTGTTTTTGGTCCATTTAAATGAGATAGAGAAATGGACTGACCATCCTATTGGATGTATATCCGTCCCTTGGATGCAAAGGTCTGAAGTATAGATGACATAAGATTGTGACTCCTGATGTGCTCTAGCTTCAACCTTAGAGCTTATGCCCATTGTGTGTAAACTGCCCTCAGATTCCTCAGCGACATCCACCCAGCAATTTAAGTCACCCAGGATGGTAAAAGGCGGAAGACGAGGAACTAAATAAGAAACTGCCGCTAGAAAGGTGGTAAGATGTAGCTTATCTCGGTCCACGATGATAACAAGAAGGTCAGCAAGAATCGTGAGAGGAGGACAGGGAGAACGACTAAAGTAACACTCCCAAACATTTGGAAAAGTGAGAGTACGGTGGCACTGAAACTTAATGATCACTGTAAACCCTTCCCCAATACCTTTGGGTGTTTTCAGAGGCAAGATTTTAAAGCCATGGGGAACGGCTACAAAGATTGCGGGGGCAGAGGAAGGAGTGCACCAAGCTTTCACTAACCACATAATATAACCGTTTTCTGTAACACCAGGTCATGTGTCCTTGATATTTTAAGACAGAGTGTACATTTACCAGCCCACGGGTATAGTAGGTATGCAATAAAACGCAGATGTCTACAGAGAGGAGGTAGTAACCTCAGACGGAAAATAAGTTGAGAAATGTGTGCAAAAGTGGGTCATTGGCCTTAGAAGTCAGTAAGGTGTACTGCCCATGTATGTACATGCCCCATGGCTGGCAGAGTTGACTTTGTGGTTCTGTGGGTAACAGTGATACTTTCTTGTTTGTAGTCCTTTGTCGCAGATCTGTTGCGTTGTATCTCCAGGGGTGTTTAAGTAAATAGAGGTGGAGCCCCTAGTCCTGCTGCTGACATATGCAGGTCAGTGTGTGCTGAATGGACCAGGGCTGCTGAGACCTTAGTCTGATCTTATCACTGATTCTTCCAGTCAGTACTGAAGAGACATAGCTGTGTGACAGGAAAAGCCAATTTTGGTTCAGCAGTAATTGTCCCAACAATGCTCTCCTATCTACAAGCCCTCAGGGGAAAGACCTTTTGGTAGAACCGTTGTCCTATTCTTCGTGGCAGCAAGATGGAATTGCTTCCATATCAAGTT
This sequence comes from Ambystoma mexicanum, assembly GCF_040938575.1. Taxonomy (NCBI): domain Eukaryota; kingdom Metazoa; phylum Chordata; class Amphibia; order Caudata; family Ambystomatidae; genus Ambystoma; species Ambystoma mexicanum. The sequence goes on from NC_090927.1 coordinate 542,966,523, forward strand.
CAGTACTCAGGAATCTACAGTCTGTCAGTGCAGCCCCTGGTCTCCCTGGTGACATATGCATGCCAGAGCTGCAACTGTAGCCTGCTTTTTCCAGTCAGTGTCGAAGAGGAATTGGTGAAAGGAGAAGCCAATTCCTGTGCAGCAGTAAATGTCCCAACAGTGCTGCTCTCTTCCCGACAAGCTCACAGGGGGAGCACATCTTGATAGAAGGTTTGACCTGTTCTTAGTACCAATCACATAAAGATAAGCCCTCACTTCAGGGTGACAGGGCTTTTCCTCCTCCATGTACACCTACTTTATGGATGCTATGGGAAACTGTCCTGGGAAGTGACTTGTGGCTATTCAAATGCAGAGATTTAGTAAAGAAGACCTATTATCCCCTACTCAAATATAGTCTGTGGAAGTCACCACTTTTGGCCTTGGCTACTGACCGAGGTGCAAACTGGTAGCAAACTTCCAACTGAATCTGAAGTGTGCTTGCGAACAAGAGGAATTTCTCTCTTGCATGCACCAACCTGTTGTGCAATTACTTTGTTCCAGCAAGTACTTACTTGTTATTATTACATCTTAAATGGGCTATTATCCAGTCAAGCTATCTATTCTATCTCTCTGAGATGACACAGTTAAATTTAGGTATTTAATTGCTATGAGGGTACATGCATAGATGCTTGCTAATGGCCTTAGCTCAAGGCGATACTACACAAAAGTGCACTGACTAGTGGTGATACATGTGCACCTTAACTCCCATTTATCAAGTAATGGAAATGTCTCAAACCGAGTCTGTTCTTTTAATCTTAATTATAAATATCTTAAGAAAAGCTCTGTCTGATTAAACACAAATAGCCTCTAAACATTCCGAAGTTTTAAAGTCAGATCAACACAAATAGCTGACACGTGTTTCGACCTCTCAAAGGTCTTCATCGGGGCTGTTGACATCGTCCATCATGATTTTGATTATAACACACCATTGTTTTTTTTAGAAAAATGTACAGGTACCACATTACATCAATTCTCATAACATAACCCAATTAAGTGCATTGGCAGAATAACCAACATATGCAAGCAAAATAATGTAAACCCATTGTATATATTCACATCTTCATATTGTTGGCCTAAATAAAACATATTAAAATTAAACAATTGATGGTACCGAAGAACAGGGTGGAGGGAAAACAGCAACAGGAAGGGGGTGGGTAAAAGGGAGAAGGAAAGAGAAATAAAAACACCTGTTAATATAATGCCAACTCAAACCAACACCATTCCTGCCCTGTTAAACCACAAATAGCATGTTAACATTCAATTGCCCATTAATCAGTGCTTTAGGACATTTCATCCCACTATCTCTCCTGTTCAAAATATAAAGGTATGCTGTGGTGCTTATCTTTGATCTTGCAAGTCCACTCCCGACCTGCATTACTGGTGGTCGTCCCCTCAGATCATTCTACAGTGGAGCTTAACCTTCACCCTCTTTAAATAATCACTCATAGTCAGCCTGTAAGAGAAGAATGCTTTCTTCTCCCTGTACGTTTCAAAATTGTCCACGATCAGGTGCTCCGCCTCTAGTCTGTAATCAACTTTAAAGAAAAAAGAAAGAAGAATCTTTCTCAATATTGATGCCTTTACTGTACTTTAATGTTCATGATAAAATTCATACAACATATCTATTTTTAACTTCTGCATGGCAAGCATACCTTTTGATTGTGCAAATCTGATCACTATGTACGTAGTTTCCTGGAAAAGTAAATAAGTAGTATCCTCCCGCTATGTGCTTCTCTATATCTTACATTATCTATTGGAAAAGTATACATATGTATCATAAAACAAATGTCTAATATTTAAAAACCTCCAAACATACCTCATGTCTAAAAGGCTAATTAGTGCATTTACCTTCGCTTACCTGATATTGGCTTGTTTTCTATATGCTGAAACAGTGAATCTTCCTGGTGGAGGACTTGCCGATGTGAACCTTCCCACTACAACAAGGAAAGTAGTTCAACAAGGTTAGACCGTCTACACCATCTGTTAAACCTAGTTCATGAAAAGGACTGATCCATTTATATGTCATACTCACAGTCAAGTGTGTGTGTTTACGGCACAAAGAGTCTGTAATCAGACGAGCAGGTGATCCCATTGTGTGTCAAGAGTGACCACCATTTTGTTTCTTTTTGCCTTTTATAGGTCAGTGACGTTGCACGTTAAACGTGTGACGTCATGTCACTTACCATAAAAGCAGAACTACATCTGCATGGCGGATTCCCACCTTCAAGAACCTGGATGTTATGTAAAAATACAAATGAACCCTAGTAAGGAAATCATTTTACAAGCACTGGAAATGGTGACCAAATGGGGAGGTACAGGTTTATTGACTGACACCAAAAAGGCATTCCTAGCAACTAAACATCCTAGGTTACCCACCATTTATTACTTGCCTAAAGTGCATAACCACTTTGATGACATACCGCAGGGGAGACCATTAGTCAGCGTCATGGGGTGGGTGAATGAAACGTTCTCCAGATATATAGACACCGGTCTACAAGTGAAAAGTTGTGAAAATGCCATCCTACCTGCGTGACACCATACACCTATTACTGACACTTAAGTCTTTTGAGTGAAATGATGAGTTCAAGCTAGTTACCCTGGACAAGAAGGCGTTGTTTATGTAATTTTTTTAACTTAAATGAGCTTTTCCTTCTCCCGAAGAAGACGGTTTGAACAACCATACGTTGAAACCGGATGGGTCATGTTTCTTCCTGCTCTCCTGTATAATTTTGAAAGCCTAAGATTTTGATTGAAAAAACTATGATGAAAAAAATGTTTGTATCCCATTGGTGTGGATTTTCTTTTGATGTAATAGGTTTTTCTGCAATATTTTTCTCCCATGAATTTTGAATGAATTTGAATGTGATTGATTGAGTTTGGTTGTGTGTAACTGACACATTACATGTTGTTTTGAATATTTATGTTGACAGTAGTGGGCGGTTCATTTTTTATTACTTGTCTTTTCTCTGAAAATGATGTATGATTAATTTCCTAATTAATTCTTTTATACAAAAAGAATCTTGAATAAAAAGTTTCTTTTACAAATACGCCCTAGATATTTCTTCAGTGTTTCTTCTAATCCCCTATTTCTAGATGTGCTTGGGGTCCCTGCTTCTTTGTTTTTCTACTTTGGACATGGAGGCATTGTAAATGTCAATCAGGCATGACCTAGCATTAGAGACCATTGATTATGTATTCGGTAAAATATCTGCTTCAAATCTCATTCACTTTATTATGCTGAAGTCAAAGCTATATTTTGCTATGACTAACAATATCTTCTTATTTGACAACAAGATTTATAGACAGACCATGGGGTGGTGATAGGGGCTAACTATGTCTCTTTCTAGCCAATCTCTTCATGGGATTTTATGAGGACAGATATGTACACAAAGACAATGATTACACAGGAAGAATCACATTATAGACAAGATACATCAATGATGGTTTTATGGTCTTGCTGGGGAAAGAAAGGGCAGCACACGATTTTGTTCAACATTTAAATAAAAACTACTATGGAATCACGTTTAAATATACTAATAATTGCACTGACATTGATTTCTTGGCCATACACCTTTGTGTAAGTGAAGATAGAATCATGAGAAGGACTTTTAGAAAACCAACATTGGCAAACCTGATGCTCTCAGCCACAAGCTGTCACAAGGCCAGTGTTATCCAAAATATTCCAACCAGGGAATTCATTAGAGCTCGAAGAAACTGCACCACCACCAAGGACTACCAGACAAAAAGTGAAGAAACTTCGAAATGATCCTGACAGAGAGGATACAATGTAGAAATTGTAGAAAATGCAAGAAAGAGTGGACTGCTGGGCACCCAAAGGAAGGGCTTTTTGAAGCCTAAAAGCAGAAAGGCGACAACAAACCACGGTGTATGAATGAACACACAATACTCCACAGAGAGCCACCTTGTTTACAGAAGCTTTAAAAAGCATTGACAAATTTTATATTTAGGTGAGTTACGGGAAAATATTCAGGAAGGTCCCAAGTTTGTGTACACAAGAGCACCAACATTGAAAACAGTTTTGGGTCCATCATATTTGAAAGCAGCTAATGTACAGAGGACTTTCTTCAACACAGATCTCAAGGGATTTTTTAGGTGTGGAACATACAGCATGCGCAGATTTGCAAAGGCGACTAAAATGAACCACATTAATGTAGAAAAACTGCACATCATAAGACATTTCAATAATTGTAGATTCAAATTCATTGTGTACGGATTAATACTCCTATGTTCCGTCCCCTTTCCTCCATACTTGTGGGAAATTCCATCCATCGGGATGGGACAGCAGCACTTTTTAAGCATCAAACAATTCACTTTTGGCTCCTTCTTTTATCTTTACGTGGAGCCACTGCACGTGACCGTAGCCCCACCTTCCTGAGTTCTGCACCACACATCGCCCTTCAGTCCTTTTATCTGCGAGGCGGGGTCGGATGCACTTGCATCACAGGGAATATTTGTCTTTTTGTTCCCTTGTCCTTCATTCCTGCTCCGGTTCCACGGTCATCTTTCCTCCATCTATGCCGGAGCGTCTGGGATTCGTGTCCTGTTCATCATGCGAACGTCGTTTCGCGAGGGCGGATCCCCACTTTGTCAGGAGTGCGTAGGCCTGGAACACTGTTGGGGCTCCTGCTTCTACTTCAACTCTCTCTCCAACGCCGGCTTGTCAGGTGGGAGGAGGTGTTTCAATGCATTCCTCCACCACATTTACAGCAGTATATTGAAGGAAAAAGGAAACAGCCAGTAAGTTTATTCTATTTTAGGGCACCCTGGCCATTGGACTCCTTCGTGGGGTCTTCTGGGTCCAGGATGGGCTCAAACGACTGTATTACCAGGGATCTCCTTGAGGTGTCCCGAAAGGGTTCTAACCGGCACTCCAGAGATTCCTCCGAGGACACCTGCAAAAAGGGCTGCCAAAAACAGATCTTCTTTTTAGGTTCTCCTTTTGGGGGCTAAAGCTAGGCCCAGTACTTCTGGAGGTGTTGTGGCAGGGGTCAGCCCAGAAGTTTCCATTTCTGGAACAAAGTGTACCGAGTCTCGGCTCGAGGTCCCTCTCAAGGTGACTAAATGTACCAGTATTATCCCAGAGGTTCCCCTTCTTGGGGCTATATCTAAGACCAGCAAGAATGAGGGGCCCCATTTGAGGGTTCTGGCTTTAGGGGGTGACTCTAAGCCTTCCCACACTCAGACCTGTGGTGGAACCAATTCTGCCTAGAGGGCAAAGAAGCTGGTCAAGCACCATAAGTCTTCTAGTACCAGCTCTGCCGAGGTTCCCTCACTTGGAGCTAATTCAACACCAGTCCCTAAGGTATCTCAGAAACACTCTAGATCTGCTAGCATTGGCTCTGCCAAGGTTCCTTGTCACAAGGCTACAATGGAACATAAGACCCCCGACTCCCCCTTGATGAGCATGGCCTCACTTACACCTGTCATTGACAAAATGGCGGTCCAACCCCCGTGGTCCACAGCAGTCATTCTGACTACCTCTCTTACACTAATGTTCACCATGGCTGGAGCTGAGGGGCATGTTTTTGGGGAAGAGCCACCTTTTCCACGTTTTGTTGATAATAAGAACCCGTTCTGTCCTCCAATGGATTGGCGTGCTCTGACTCCTCTGCTGCATACAGCTGCGCTCCCTCCTATGTCCAAGCCTTTGATCTACGTGTATCCAGTTGGTGGGTACCATCCTGGCAACCATCCTCTTTGCGATCCGGGGCTATGCCCGTTCCGAGCTGCCTCTACCCATTGCAGCGCCTAGACATTCGTCTAAGGATGTGTTCCCCTGTGGAAAAGATTCTGGTTGCTCAGTCAGCCGTCCCTTTGGGGCCAGAGGTGCCACATGCGGCAGATCAGACATCTGCTCCCGCTTTATTGGTTGGGGACCAGGACAGCGATGACCCACCCTGCTCTATTAGAGCCTTTCACGACCGGGTTGTGGATATGATTCATTCCGAGCAACACCTAAACAAGAAAATTGGCGCTCGCTACAAGCTACACGCTTCTGGGGACATAGCCTTGTCTGCATGTCCACTCCCCTCATCGACAGTGGTAGCAGCGACTACACTCCAGTCGAAGCCAGCCTCTACATCCTCCACTGCAGTATCTCAGATCCTTTCCAAAGAGGACAAGCTTCTTGATGCCATTGGGAAAAAGGTTTTTTCCAATTCGGTTCTTCGGTTGCATCAGGCTAATACCGAGCTTATCCTAGCCTCTGCTAATGTCAAACTGTGGAAGGAGCTCGCTGAGCTTCAGGAATGTATTCCTCCTGATAGGCTCGAAGACTTTAAGGGTGGCTTATCTGATGCCAGAGTTCTGGCGTAGGATCTACATGAGGTTGCGGTCCATCATGTAGATACTTCCGCTCGAGGCCTTATGGTTGGAGTAGACATCTCCCACCAAGAGTGGCTGCATGCTACAAGTTTTCAAAGGAAGTCTGGACAAAGTGCTTGATCTCCCCGTCAAGGGTAAATAACTGTTCCACTCCTCCACGGATGAGGAACTCACAAAGACCAAGGCAAGCACTCAAACTGCCTAGTCATTGTCGGTCCTTGCAAAAACACCAGCAAAGGCATCTTATACCCAGAGGTTGGGGTCCCCAACGAGGTCCTTCTCTATCTTCAGAGGCTTTCAGGACCACTGTGCGTGCCGTGCAGAGGCTCCAGCATGTGGCCCCCACTGTAAACAGCAACAGCAAGGTGGCTAGTTTTTCTCTCGGCCAGCAGCCTCCTCTTCAGCAACGGGTGATCTCTCTGCCGATAAAACATCGGTTGCACGAGACTCCGGTGGGAGGACAAATTTAATGTCATCTGAAGGCGTGGCAGACCATCACAGAAGACTGATAGGTTTTGCCGTCGCCCAGGAGGGCTTCCACTTGACCCTTGCCCCTACCCCACCCTCTCACCCTACTTTCCAGCAGACTGTGTCATCCTCCCTCAGAGCCGAGGTACAGAAACTTCTAGATGTCAGAGCAGTGAACCTGTTCCCTTGATGGAGCAAGGGGAGGGCTATTACTCCTGTCTGTTTATAGTGCCCAAACCCAACCAGGCTGGCCTATGCACTATGATCAACCTCTCCAAGTTCAATCTCTTTCCACCCCAAGAAATATTCGAGCTGATTACGCCCTGCTAGATAAAGTCCTCTCTATGGAAGGGCGATTGGCTCAGCGTGGTAGACCTTCAGGATGCATACATGCATATTCTTATCTGGAGTCCACATCGAAAATATCTGCAGTTCTCCATGGGAACGGAACACTTCCGGTATTGTGTGCTTCTTTTTGGACTCAGCTCGGACCTGCATGTATTTACGAAGATGATGTTGGTCATCTCAGCATCCCTCATACTGCAGGGGGTTCATGTATATCCATACTTGGACGATTAGCTCCTGCGCAGTCCTTGCCCACAGACCACTACGACCACTCTTCAGTCACTGCTCCAGCTCCTGTCTAATCTTGGGCTGTCAGTGAACTGGCAGAAATCATCAATGACAGTCGCTCAAGAACTGATTTTTCTGGGTTTCCATTGGGATACCATCAGTATCAGAGTGTTCCTGACTGAGAACAGGATTGCGGACCTTTCGACAACATGCCAGCTCTTCCTGCAATCCTCCCACATGTCGCCCTGGTGGTTCCAGAGATTCCTGGGCCTCATGGCATCTTGTGTGTCAGCTCTACCTCTTGCATGCCTGAAAATGAGGCACACTCAGCTTGCTCTTCGGAGTTGCTGGTTCCAGGCTATGGAACCGGATTCCAAGATGATTCTAGTCCCATCCTGCATGACGGTGGATCTTCAGTGGTGGTTATCTGCCAGCAACCTTTCCATGGGGACCTTCTTCCAGGAGCCCTGCCCACAAGCAATGGTTACTACAGACTCCTCCCTTCTGGGGTGGAGAGCGACACTGCTTCACCTTGAGGTGTACAGTTTGTGGACTCCTCAAGACATGCTGTTCCATATCAATAACCTGGAGCTCCTGGCAGTTTTTCTGGTGCTCAAGGCTTTTCAACCCTCTATCACCAACAATGTGGTTCAAATTTGCATGGACAATTCCGTAGCGTTGTTCTACATCAACAAACAGGGGGGCACCAAGTCTCGCTTCCTGGTGGACCTTGTTATCCAAATTTGGAATTGGACTATCCAACACAATGTCTGGCTCTAAGATGTGCACATTCTGGGCCAAATCAATGTGGCTGCAAACTCCATCAGCTGCAAATCGGCTGTGAGTTATGAGTGGGAGATGAACACTGATGTTCTCACCAAGATCTTCCAGCAATGGGGTCCTCCAGCGGTGGACCTCTTTGCAACATCATCGAACAGGAAACTACTTCTTTATGCTTCCAGGGATGGACTCAAAGCGTCTTCCTTGGGGGACACCCTCGAGATCCCGTGGGACAACATGAAAGCTTACGCAATCCCTCCTTTGCCACTGATTCATCGATCACTCTGGAAACTCAGGAATACATCAAACTGCACTCTCCTCTTAATAGCTCCTTGGTGGGCAGACAGGTTCTGGTTTTTGGGAACTGCAGCACCTGTCAGTGTCCTCTCTGGTTGCAATAGATTCCCGACCTTCTTCACCAAGGCAATCACCAGTTGTGGCACCCTTCCCCACAATCGTTCTGCTTGGCAGACTGGTGCCTGAGTTCCAATCATCAGCGCAGTTGAACCTCTCTGAGGACAACATGCATATAATTCATGAAAGCCCTCTACGAGAGCTCAATACAGGAGCAAGTGGCTCAATTTTTGTCATTGGTGTCTAGCCAAAGAGCTTGATCCAAGGCATGGTTCTATTGACACTGTTTTGTCTTTTGTATCTGACCTTCGAGCCTCTGGCATCCATGTCTTGTCGTGCAGGGCATATGTGTCCACCATTGTGGCTTACTTGTCTACAGACATTTGCTCTTTTTCACTGGCTAATCCAGTCATCAAAAGACACTTTGCAGGTCTTCTCCATCTTTTCCAGCCAGTTCAGACCCCTCATCCCAAATGGGATCAGAATGTTGTCCTCACCGATTTATGTCATAAGCTTTTTGAAACTATGGCCACTACCGAACTCAAGTACCTTTCTTGGAAGGTGGACTTTTTGATTGCGGTAACATCTGCAAGACAAATAAGTGCTCTCAGTGGAACATCCATTCCTTACTTTCCATTAGGATACGGTTGTGCTTCACACTCACCCTTCCTTCCTTCCTAAAGTGGTTTCTGAATATCATTTAAACTAATCAATATCTTTAGCTGTCTTCTTCCCGAACCCAGTCTCTGATGCCGAGAGGGTTCTACACAACCTCGACGTCAGATGAGCTCCAAAGTTTTACCTCGACAGACAAGCAAACTCAGAAGCCCTTGACAACTCTTTGTTACTTGTGGTGACCCAAAAGGGGAATAAGCCTCAAAAGCATCCATCTCCCGTTGGATAGATTCATGTATTTCTGAGGCCTACAAGATTAAAGGCCTTAAACCACCAAAGGGCATTAATGCACATCTGGTCCGTGGCAAAGCGGCTGCTGTTGCCTTAAAAAAATATGTCCCTTGGCAGTCCATTGCCACAGCGGCTATGTGGGTGGCTACGTGGGGCTCCCTATCAGCTTTTTGCAGACATTACTGTCTTGACCTGAGCTCCCAGGTTCATGCCCAGTTTGGCCAGGCAGTTCTTAAAAATGTGTTCCAATCATGGAAATTTCCGTCCACCTGTAATACCTATAGCCAGTGCTTGGGAATCTCCCACAAGTATGGAGGAAAGTGAACGGGACATAGGAGTATGACAAAGTTACTCACTGTAGTAACTACCTTACTCTTAGTCCATATTGCCCTTTCCTCCATACACCCTCCCACGTCCCCTCTAATAAGTATCCTCTATTATTGCTAAATGGTCCTGGACCTAGTGATAGAAAAGGACTGAAGGTCGATGCATGGAGCTCAGTAGGCGGGGCTATGGCCATGTGCAGTGGAAGGAATGTCGCACAAGTATGTATCAAAGGGGACTATGGACTATGAGTAAGGTAGTCATTAGGGTGAGTAGCTTTGTCATTTGTATATACATACTCATGTACATCGGAAGCACCATCTGGGAACTCTGGATGAGAATAAGAGAACACCTGAGCAATTTTGGGCATGACAATGCAAGATTTTCATTCTCTGTACATTGGCTGATTAAGCATCAGATGAGAAATAAGGTGTAAAGACCGGAGGGGGTGTCTGTACTCCTGCTCTTTATATGGTAGAGGAGAGGCACAGAGGACCCTAGCCAAGATTTTCTATTTCGGTAGCTATGGTCGAGCAATCATGGCCTAGCTTCTCAGGAGGTGTTGTGGGCTGGTTCTTAAGTACAGTGTAGTCCCCAAGCACCCACAAAGGAATGTCCACACACTAATGTTAGTTAAAACACAGTCTTTATATAAATAAGGTTCAAGGTTATAAACACAATCACAACAACACACTTTGGGCTCCGACAATTAAAAAATGGTAAATATATACAGTTCTAGGTGGTACCATGATTACTCTGATTCCATTAAAATGCATCAACTATGCTCAGTTCAAATAGCATATGAAACAACACAGCAAAATGATATCAACCATAGATTTAGGAGGAAACCAAGTGGGTTAGACAATTGGCAGAATACTGGGCCCCTACCCCTAGGCACAGTTCTGTATGAGTATCCCCCCTACTGGGCAACTTGTAAATGAAGATGCACTACAATTCCAGTCCATATATTGTCTATTAAAGTCTTATCTTCTTCTATAGTTCTGCAACCCAAATGTACTTTGTGTTGGAGAGTTCTTCGCCGGCGAATCAGCGTGCCCTTCTTGAGTGCACTCCCTTTCAGGCAGGAGCCACGGGTTGTCGAACTTCTGAGATGAAGGAAAGTTGATCGTTGTCGTAGAGGGAGCAGCTTCAATCTTCCCGGTGCTCGTTGACGAAAGCCTGTGAACGTCCTGTGAAGAAGTGGCATGTGGTGCACCTCGACAACAAGTATTCATTGCCGCAAAGAGTCAATGAAGAACTTTGGCCCATCAAGGGCGTCGAGTCGTAAGTGTCTGGCATTGTCGAAAAGGACGTGTCCACGGCTGGCTTCAGTAGCTTCGTCGGCGTCTCTGAGGTATTCGGGTGGCAGAAAACCCACCGGTGGATTCTCCTCGGATGTCGGCGGTCTTGACTTTCTCTGGCAGGACGAAAGAGTTTGACGAGGATGAACAAGGGAGTCCTTGGATCAAATGTCTTAGGAAAAAAAGCACTGCGACTCTGGTCGGTGAAGGTGGTCGTCGACGGTGAACGGCTGTCCAGTGTTTCTCTTCCTTCTTCTCGGCGGTCCCCTTCTCCTGTCGGCAGCCTTTCGTAGGTCTGTCTGCCAGGGAGATTTGGCAAAGATCAGCTGGTGTACAATGGTCCCTCGTAGCTCGGGAAGAGGTCTCCTAGCCAGGTCCTCTCTTGGATCAATTCCTTGAAGGCACAGCAGCTTTCAGATTAGTGAAGGTCAGCAGCAGCTTCTTCCAGTGAGCTTCAAAGTTAAGCATCAGTTTCAACTTCAGCTTCTGAATGGCCTCAGTTTCGATGTCAGTTTCTACTTCAGCTTCGGAACGATTTCTAGCAGTCATAGGCCCTCAGATATACTGTTGATCTCCCATTCACTCTGCTGGGTCACACTTGTTGGGTATTTTGTGGATATTTGGGGCTTTGCGGTATTTTCTTACCGCCAAAATACCTTTAGCAATAATCACTCGCTGTATTCATATTGGGTCACACATGACAATAATACATTGCATTATTTCAGAATTCAGACCTATTTAGATGGTATGCGCGGTAGTTTGCGTGGTTGGTTGGTATAGTGGTTGGTTTATTTGTGGCCCCAATATCCAACATCCCTTGTTTTTTTATCTAGATTGTTCTTGATCACTAGAGAGACCTCAGGGCTACATTTTAGGGATACCACATTTTCAGTGTTAGTGTTGTGTGCCACCATGGGCAATTGTGGTATTTTTGTGGTAATTTCTACTACCTCATATACGGTAGGGAACTATGTCCAGAGAGTCTCTCTTCCCGTTGACTCATGTACCTCCAACAGGCTATGCTACAAACAGTCACTCACAACTGTCCATACTGAATAGAATCATGCACACATCTGCTTTAAAATGACAATTGCACTGTTTAAAAATCTACCCACGTTTAAACCTTTCCCCATGCAAAATGAAAGAGAAAAATAATGCACACTAGCTATCTGTTTTCAAATATTTTTGTATTATAGAAATTTCATTTAAACACAGTTTAACTTTTTTTACAGAAATAAATAAAATGGTACAACATTATTTGTGATAAAATGAACAGAGAGCTGCGAGAATATATTCAATTGGTAACATTAAATATGCTGATAAGAGACTGAGACTCCCTCTAATACACTGACTGAACAGCTTCGCGCACTTTCGCACAGCTCCCACTCACTTCTGTAATTACCTTATCTGTTCAGCATGAGTTTTCTCCGGCTATTCTCTTTCTGAATTTGGCTCCCTTGAAGATCAACCCCAGTGAAAACAAGCATCTGCCGTTCTCAAACCGGGGTTATTGCCTGGAGCTCTCAGCTTTTGCAGCAGGAATGCCCCAGCCAGGAAAGAGATCCTTCTCCCAGCTCTGCAAGATGTCGACTCTCTTCCCCCTCTTCACTCTCTTCCCCCTCTTCTCAAGCTTCTCCAGCCAAGTTCTAATTACAGCCTCTAGCATGATACTTGCTATGACGCTGCTCCAATCAGAATCAATCATGTCATCTCCTCGCTCACTACACAATGGCTCACTTCTACAGTGGCAATTGTAACAAACTGATTTCCTGCTCCTTCGAGTTCTTTGCTTCCTGTAGTTATGTGGACAGAGCAGCAGAGAAAAAAATGAATGTGCGTTTAAAAGTTCACTTTCAGAGTAGGCCTAATTCTGCAGTGGAGACACATTTTTATTAGTGGGTTATGTTAAATTAAGTTTTATTAGTCAGGTTAGTTGTTAATAAGGTTAGTTATTAATTTTCAAATGTGTCTCTTGCAACATAGGCATTTCAGGTGAAAAATAGTGTGCATTTTGAATGTGCAGATGTGTGCTTTTAACTGTAAAAATGGATTTGCATCTTATATGTAAAAATCGTTTTTGACTGAATAGTCTGTCTTTACTTATATGTCCATGTTACTCTGTCAACACATATAGCAATGCACCACACCCATGTAGTGGTGCTGCATAAAAATGCTACCTGTGCAGTAGTGCTGTACTCTGTGCTGTAACACGCCAAATATCTTTACACACTCTGCAACCAATCATTCAGAAGGGCATTCAGGCAGTCAGGCAGCCAATTAGGCACACAGTGCATTCAGACCATTCTTCTCCATCCAGACACTCAACACACAGAATGTTGATTCGGATAAGCACTCTACCATTCAGCACTACACACTGCATTCATAACTGTTGCGGGCAGGGCTGTCTCAGTCATTGTGTCAAACACCAGAATGTGTATTCGTCACACACTCCATTCACCCAGGTCCCACCCCATGGGCGTACCCACAACATACAGTCATTGGGAAGTTTCCAGGCAGTCTGGCCAGGACTTCCCCACAAAACCATATATGGAACTTCCACCCAACAGCCAGTCAGGGGGAAGGGACAGTCAGGGCTTCCTGGGACTTTGGGAAAAGTAAGGTAACAGGCGATAGAAAGCAAGAGGCCACAGGGGCCATCTTGTTTCCCATCAGGAATCAACTGATTCCAATAACAGAGCTTTGGCATCGCAAAATGGAGGATGCACAGGTCACCTGTCAATTCAGCACAGAGCTGCCACCAGCCTGTACCCTGCTCTGTGGCCCACATACAGGTGCCCAAAAACATACACTAGGAGTACAGGGTCGTACTCCCTCCCATGGGTGCCATAAGGATATCCCAAGGGTCTGTTCACCAAACCAAATACAGGAAGAGCCACACCGCCAGGAGTCCCACGTGAACTTCTGCACAGAAAACATGATAAAACACAATAAAAGACAAAGACTCAGAGGCCCTGTCCTTGTGATGCATTTCCAGGATCACATAAGGGTGATGTATACGTTTTGTAGGATTGAAACATGTACAATGGGGAGTAAGAGGGTGCGATATAGAATAGACCCTAAGACAAGCTGATGCTAGAAAGATTTGCCAATTTCACACTGTTAAATTGGGTCTGAACTCCGACCACAAAATGGGAGAGTTTATGTGACTGTTTCTAAAAATTGCATTGCAATGTAACATACACTGGTCAAATGAGCATAACCACACTGTTTTGGGTTTTGAATGGAATATATTGTGGACAGAACTATACTAACAATGTTTTGCTGCAACCTTCATGAAAGGGAACCGAGTATTAGTGCCACCAGAGTACCACATACTCCTAATTAGTGATCATCAATTTGGAATTGAATTTGGGCAGAATGTAACAATTGTTAGGTGGAATACACATTATTATTGAATCAGGTCCTGGGTGGGGATGTAGGATGGTAAGGTCAAAATGTGAGACACTCACACTATCTAAATTGGTGAACTCCTTGCAAATTAACAAGGCACACGGCCATGACATGAATAGTGATACATACTGTGTGGAGGTGAGGATAACTTGATCACACACCTCCGATTTGAGACTACCACCTTGAAAAGTTGAGAGGATACCAACCTGGCATTTGTGGGACTTAAATAATAACGACAGTGACCCCCGGGGGTGAGGTTATGTAAGGTGGCAAGATAGGAGCATGTGCTAATACGAGTCTTATGATCAGCACGTTTATCCGAATTTTTTAGAATTAGACCTTTCACAGATGCTTTGTGAGGCAATGCATACAACATACAGTGGTGAATGTGAGTTCCATTGGACGATAAGGCCTTGCCTTAATTAGAGACTACAATTTAGTGCCAATATGTCACACTCGGTTCATTTTGAGATTTAACACTCCGCAGAAGAGAGGTGTCAGCACTTTGTATTGCTCCTTGATATTTCAATGGAACACTTAAAATTATTGAGGAATTAACTTTCAAGATGTAGCTTTTTGAAGTTTTAGGATTGACATTGGTAGGATTGCTGAAGAAAACCATTTGGGTTCCTTTAAATACCTAACACCTGTAAATAGGACAAGGTTCCTTGACTAAGCAGTGCTAGCCAACAATCAAGTTTATTTATGGTAAGTGACTCGACGTCACAAGTTTAATGTGCAACATCACTGACCTATAAAAGGCAAACAGAAACAAAATGGTGGTCGCTCTCGACACGTCACAGGATCACCCGCTCGTCTGATGACACACTTGAATGTGAGTATGGCAAATAAATGAATCAGTCATTTTCATGAACTAGGCTTAACAGATGGTGTAGACAGTTTCCCCTTGCTGAAATGCTTTACTTGTTGTAGGGGCAAGGTTCACATTGGCAAGTCCTCTAGCAGGAAAATTTGCTGTTTCAGTTGCAGATTAACTTCTGCATCTTCTGCATTAAAATCTTCTCAGTATATAAATAACAAGCCAATACCAGGAAAGTAAAGGTAAATGCACTCAATAGCCATTTAGTCATCAGGTCCTTTTGGAGGTTTTTAAAACCTTAGACATTTAATTTATGATGCAAAGTGTATACTTTTCCACTAGATGACCTAAGATAGAGAGAAGCACATAGAGGGAGAGGACTACGTATTTACTTTTACTGGAAACTACTGACGTAGTCAAGATAGATTTGCACAATCAACAGGTATGCGTGACATGCAGATGTTAAAAATAGATTAAAGTTGATTACAGACTAGAGGCTGAGTGCCTGATCGTGGACAATTTTGAAATGTACAGGGAGAAGAAAGCATTCTTCTCTTACTGGGTGTAGAATGATCTGAGGGGACGACCACCAGTAATGCATATAGTGGGAAGGAGAGCATGTGCCTATGGGAATAGGAAACAGCACAATTATTAACTAGTACTAAAGATGCCACACTGGATTTGGTTTGGGAATTGGCTCACTTATAGGTCACGAGTGCACCTACAATATCAAAGATAAGCACCACATAATGCTTGTATATTTTGAACAGGAGAGCTAGTTGGATGTAATGTCTTAATCACTGATTAATGGGCAATTTAATGTTCACATGCTATTTTCGGTTTAACAAGGCAGGAATGTGCTGGGTTGAATTGGCAGTACTAACCCCACATGTATTAGGCTATTGAGCCTATATAAATGACAACATGAGGAATACTGACATTACATTAACTGATATTTGTTATGCTATCCTCTTTCCTTCTCCCTTTCCCCATGCCCTTTCCTTTGCTCCCCCACCACTGTTCTTGGTTACCCTCAATTGTTTAATTTGTTGTGTTTTATTTTGGCCAACAATATGATTATGTGCGTATATGCAATGGGTTTACATTATTTTGCTTGCATATGTTGGTTATTCCGCCAATTCACTTAATCGGGTTATGTTATGGCAATTGATGTGATGTGGTACCTGTACATTCTTGTAAAAAAAAACAATGGTGTGTTGTAATCAAAATCATGATGGACTATGTCAACAGCCCTGATGAAGACCTTTTAGAGGTTGAAACATGTGTCAGCTATTTGTGTTGATCTGACATTAAAACTTCAGAATGTTTAGAGGCTATTTATATTTAATCAGACAAACCTTTTTTTATGATATTTAGAATTAAGATTATAAAGACCAAACTTGTTTTAATATGTTTGCAATACTTGATAAATGGGAGATAAGATTTGCATGGATCATTGCTAATCAGTACAATTACTGGTTATTAATACTAAGAGACATAATGATAATGTTTGGTATAATGTGCTGGTGCTTTCATCCAATTATTTCTGGAGATTACATGATCATTGCTCATCTAAAGACCATTTGCTAATTCATAGAAGGGAAAAATGCCTACGACAATTCTGTGAGTCGCTTGCTTGATTAAGACCAGCCTCACAATGTGTGTTAAGCAGCAGACAATATTACCAGCATTTTGACACACATGTTTGTGATAATATAAAATACTGTAATCTGATGTGAATTATCTATGATTTTTGGATAGGAAGTTGTTTAACGGTGAGAACAAATCAAGTGACAACACATGCTCTGGAGAGTCTGTGGGCCAACATAAAAAAAAACACTTGTTTGAAGTCGAGTGGTTAAACTCATCCTTTTATCGCTTGTTTAAAGAGGAATGGTTAAACTTTCCCTTGCATCTCTTTGACATTCACACTATGACTGGTATCACTATATCACTGCATATTATCCCCACCAAAGATATTACCGTATATATGGTCGTCTGGAACGACCATAGGCGATATTTTTGGGGGGGATCATTTTTGAGGCTTTTGGGAGCGGGGGTTGCAGGGGTGTCTCCCGCTCCTTTAAAAATAATGCAGGGGTTGCAGGGGTGTCCCCCGCAGGTTCCATACCTTAATATCGCCACAAAAATATGGCAATATTTTTTTATGCCGATATTTTTTCAAGGACATTAACACATGGTACCCTATGACTACTGAGCAAACAACATGATTCTGCATCAGGAGTGAATTTGAAACTGTGTTTGTCGGGGTATGAACTGTATACATACTAGACTATTTTTAATATTGTAATACTATATGTTTAAAGTATGGGCTTGATTTATCACTGCACATGTTGCCAACATGTTTCTTGTCGACATCAATGTAGCTCCAGAGAGATCTAATTCATACAGTATATACCATAATAAGAGACAGCTCCAGTATACATGTATATTGAGCTTTGCAGCAGCAAGCACACTGTTAAAAACAACAACATACAAGTTAATTTTCATAAAATAACGCAAATATATAATGTGGAATATACAGGTTTCATTTCGAAATCATTTATTTAGTATGTCATCTGCAAGGCCAGACTTTATCAGGACCTTAAACTGTATTCCATTCTTTGTAACCCTATTGTGTGTTGAATTAAACACATTACACAGAAGCAGCACGGATGCTTTGGTGATGTAATTACCTCCATGCAATATGTTGTTATCATTGTTCAGAGATAATCTATTGCCCTTTGTCAGTGTGTCATTCGACAGAATCCAACTTTATTTCATACAATTAAACAACAGGGGCCATTTGAACTCATGGGGGGAGACATTCCATAATACCCCGCCACAGTTTTAGATGCTTGCTTGGGTAGTGATATCTGATGAAGTCTAAAACTACTGATAGTTGCAGATATGTATGCCTAAGTGTTTTAGCCATATCCCCACCCTCTCCATAGCCATGCTGTGCAATCATTGGTGCCCAATGTCATCCCAGGACATGGACAACATCTTCAATTTCACATTTGACGCTTTTGTTCAGACATTTTAAAAGTGCAAGCGATAAGTGGCATTTGGATCAAGGAATGCCCGGTCGAAGTGGGGCAAGCTCTGAGAAGTAATACATCAGTTTCTTTATTGCTTACCTTTAAATCCTTACTGTTTACAGTTTCTCATTGTTTTATGGACTGTACCATGCAGTCTCCTATTCTGGGGAAAACAAAATATTCATAGGGCCTCATTAGGACCCAGGCGGTAGGGGGTTTACGGCGGCGTAAACAGCGCCGACCCTTACCGCCTGATTCCGAGGTCCCTTACCGCCATGGAGGTTTTAACACCTGCTTTTTGCAGGTGTTAAAATCCATGGCGCTAAGGGACCTTGTTGTTAATTACGCCACCGTAATTTACGGTGGCGTAATTAACGCCTTCCCCACTCCCATTATGCCCTATGGGGCAAAAATGGGAATGGGGAAGGGTAAATGGGTTAATGGGGACTTACCACCCCACGCACCTCGGAATGGGGCGGTAAGTCCGCCAACCACCATGGCGTAAACGTAGTTTACGCCATGGTGGTAAAGGTACGACCCAGGCGGTAACTTACCGCCTGGGTCGTAATGAGGCCCATAGTAAGAAAGAATGTGCATAGTGTAGAAAATAATTACAGTGAATAGGAATGACAATTGACATTTGTGATGTCATCTTTGATGTCCTGGTTGTACTTCTTAGTGGAGCATGGTGGTGGCACGAGTTATGGTTGCTTAGCTTACCCTAACTGGCGAATTTCTGAGGTTTTTTGGTTTTACCGGTAACCATAACGTCCCTGCAACACTGTTTTTCAATTGAATTTCATAGGTTTTTATTAGTGCATCCTAACCATAACGTCCCCTCAACTAAGTTTATTCATTGAATTTCATAGGTTTTTATTAGTGCAACTTAACCATAAAGCTCCTTTACCAAAGTTTTTTCATTGAATTGTATAGGTTTTATTGGTGCAACTTAACCATAATGTCCCTTTAACAAAGTTTTTTTTCACTGAATTTCATAGGTTTTTATTAGTGCAACTTAACCATAAAGTCCCTTTAGAAAGTTTTTTCATTGAATTGTATAGGTTTTTATTGGTGCAGCTCAACTATAACGTCTCCGAATTCCCTGGGTTTTTACCAGTGCATGCTATTTTCCTACAACTTACTAATATCATACTTACCCTAATATAGCAACGTTTGTGTTCAATTTACAACATTTCACCTTAAAACTCTGCCATATCCCACCTCCTAGCATCATTTTTAGCACTTCTATACTTTTTCCACTGTTTTAGCTTCCATCGATGTCCGCGAACGTCTGACATCACTGTGGACCTTTATGACAATGCCACGTGACCATACATAGATTCAATGGGCCTCATTACGAGGTTGGAGGTAGCCATGCCCTTAATAAGGGCATGGCTACCCCCAAACTCGGGTCCCGCACCGGGTCCCGCAAAAGGGGAATAACCGGTAATTCCCCTTGCGTGGGACCCGGTCCGGTACATCTCCATTCCCATTTGAGCCCCCATAGGGCTCAATCGTAATGGGGAGGATGGTAGCAGCGGTACCGTTCATAACCATTCTTCTCTGCTCGCGGATGCTGCTCTGCACGCCTGGTCTGACCAGGCGTCCAGAGCGGCACCCGCGAGCAGAACTCGTAATGTGGTGGCATGGTAACAATGGTGCCGGTAGCACTACCGGCACCGTTGTTGCCTTACCGCCACAGACGTAATGAGGCCTAATATGTTTTTCCAACATTTCCATTAGTATTTTGTATTATGCTAAAGGCAATAGTGTGGCGTTCAGCCCCCGTTCCAGGGACTGGAACGGGGGATAACTGCCCGGCAGCCCAAGTCATCGGGCCAAGTGAAGTGGGTCTGTGTGCGCCCTGATACCTGAGGGCTTTGGCACGTTATAAATAAATAAATAATGATGGCTCCGGACCATTATCTTTCATTGAGCCGCTGCAATGGTGGATAAAGGCCATTAGCACCACTGGTTCCCAAAGCGAGAACCCGGGGTGCTAAAAAATAGATTTTTCTTCCTACAGCAGAATGCCTGCAGTGTCACCCTCTAAGCTAATCGGATGCCTGTCCACGGACCGGACAGGCAAATGGGTCTGCGAACCGAACCCAGATATCACTCATTTTTTGGGGACCTACTTTTTGGTTGTTATAAAAAAAAAACTACTGAATGGATTTCCACCAAATTTACAAAAGCGGTTTGGGCTGTAGGCATGAGCAAAGTTTTTCTCCATTCAGTCTATGGACAAAAATATATATTTGGGACCCCCCTATCACCCCCACCTTGACGAATCCTCGCCAAACTTAGCAAAATTATTCACAGCGGGCCATATACTTTTTTTTACAAAGTTTGGTGAGGATTCGTCCAGGGGGAGCAAAGTTATAAGCCGCCCAAAAAGTGCTCTTCCTATGAGATGATCAACTTAACCATGGGCCTTGTAATATACTTTAATTAAACACAGCGCAGCATATGCAATATGATGTAAATAGAAAACAGTACAAAAACCCACCCTGTAAAAAGATAACAAGATGCAGCCCTCTGGTTCTTGAGTTGGAAAAGTGATTAATGTGACCTAGCCAGTCTCTACAGCCCGAAATGGAGCATTGGGGGCAGTTATCAGATAATAATACCTCTGCAGTGTGTTTGGAGGTTCAATAACGGTGAACAAGGCATCTCTGGGCTGTTAGATGGTTTGATTAATTTGAAATGCAACATTTGTGGTAGTCGAGCAGCAAACTAATCTTGACGTGGGGTCAAACTGAAGTATGCTGTTAATCGAAGGGTTACTCGGGCGACTGTTTCTAGGTCGAGGATCAACAGTGGTTGAGCTGATCTCAGGATGTGCAAGGCGAGAAGTTTCAACGCAGTGCTCCAACGTCACAGTCATTAAAACCACCAGGGTTGGTTTGAGCACTTATTATATCGGCGATGAAAAGGCTGGAGGCTTGAATGGAAGTGCGAGCTTTGTGTGTTCAGCAATCCTTCTTTGTTATTCTGCTTCTGAGCTGAGGCAGCAACACACTTTCTAATGGCGCGGTGGGGTGGTGAAAGGGTTGGAACTTGTTGTACAACATTGAAACTATAGAAATCCACACACATCCATTACTGCGCCACAACAATATGTTGTTCAAGATCAGTTTTGTTTGTTCATTTTCAGCCTTATTTATTTTTGATTGCAGCCCATATTGATGACTTAGTAAAGACACGACGCTTGATGCTGGAATTGTGACTTTTCAGGACGTACATCGTCCACGAGTCTGACGGGACTTTTTTCACATGTCTCACCCACGGTATTAGAGAAATCATGAGCAACGAAAGATTGTTTTGAAAATAACTTGTAAAAGAAAAATTGACCAGATTTGAGAAAGGCAATTTTAAAGTGCCGAAACACGTGTCATCAATATGGGCTGCAATCAAAAATAAATAAGGCTGAAAATGAACAAACAAAACTGATCTTGCACAATATATTGTTGTGGCGCCGTAATGGATGTGTGTGGATTTCTATAGTTTCACTTTTGACAAACAAAGTGGGGGAACTCTGTGTCTTCGTTCTCTATACACATCATTGCGACACGATTAAGTTATCGCGGAGGTTCAAGAGTGCAGCCAGAAAAGCTCCCCAAGTTGCCACTTGTGGTACAACATGTCGAAGATCGACAATTGTGTTTGCTGCTTCGATTGGGATGGAACAGGTTTGAATCATGGTTCACAGTGGTGCAATGATGAAAGGGCAGGAATCCCGGCTGTCTTGGCTTTCAAGAGCTATGAGTCCCACACCAAGGACTCAATCGCAAGAGTAGTCCTTTTCTGTGGCTTCCAAATCCAAAGGAGGCTGGCACACACCTGCAGGAGTCCTTCAGCACTGTGAGGACTCTTGTACCAGTTTGCTGGCAGAGAGACAGGTCTTGCTCCAGCAGCAGGTCACCCCCAATGTGCCATGGGGATGTTGGAGGACAGAGCTTGCCTCTGCTTTGGACTATCTTCCTTCACCTCACAACTGGAGGACTTTGGAATGGGCTACTCTCCCAACAAGGTCCAAACAAAATCTCCTTTAAGGCCAGATGAATTCACAAGCTAGGGCATGATGTGTCTGGGTACGGGATGATCCCCTGGTCACCCTCCATCTCTACCTTAGGGCAAGTGATGAGTCACATGGTGCCAACTAGGCACAAGGTCCTTTTAACAGGCACAGCCCTTACACGTAGGAAGAGGAGACCACATGGGTTCCACAAAATCAGGCTTTCCCCAATCCCAAAGCACACTGCCTTCACTTCTACCGAAGCAGTTGACTCTGTATCTGACAGCCTTTTAAAAAAAATGAGAGACAGTGGTCCAACAGCGCCGAAATGCACGGCTTCCTTACATGGGTGCAGGAATGTTGTCCACAGAGGAGAAAAGGGGAACTACATTTCGGAAGGAAACCTTGCCTGTCAATCATTCATTCCTCATACATGCCCTCCATTATGAAACAGCAACAGGACCAGGGATTCCACCCAGGGTCCAGGGTAAGGGTATGGCAACCAGAGAGATGGCCACCCAAGAAAAATGACAAGCCAACCCCAAGTTGCATATAATAACTGGGAGCCATCCTAAGGGGTGGAGATCCTGCTGTTCTACCAAGTTGTCCAGAACTTTGTAACCTGCCAAGCCGGCTCTCCACTCATCCTATTCCTTGCACTAGCGATTTGGATACTCCCATGGAGTTGGAGCTCCCTGAGGTGCAGAAACCTGAGATCCTGAAGGAGGTCTAGCGATGAGCAATCTGTAAGAAAAGTGCAAGAAAGAAGGAGACCGAAAGGGGAGATGTCCCTGTGAAAACTAGTATTCCTGAGGACTAAAGACAAACCCTAGAAAAGGGGTATTACCCAAATTGTTCGTTTACAATTGTTCGAATGAACAATTGACCGAATTTAAAGGGTCACAATTGACCTTTTCACAATTGACCGAATATATATAAACATATATATATATATATATGGGTTTTGGGGGTTTGGCGTTGGGTGGGGGGTTGTGGGGGGTTTCCCCCCACATATATGGTACAATTGACCTTCACAATTCGGTCAATTGTGAAAAGGTCAATTGTCATTCGAACAGTTGTAAAACGAACAATTTGTATACAACCGGAAAAGGACCAGTCCCAGGTACTCATCAACAATATTGGGACTCATTATAAGTTTGGTGGTAGCCTGGCCAGTAAAACTGACAGGCTGCCGCCAAATGTCTGGAAATTTCCGGCACCTGCGAATGGGCAATTACTGAGGCATTCCGGCCCCGCTGGACCATGTATTTGCCCATTTGCGGGCGCCGGAAAAAAGATGCTCCCCATTCCCTTTAGGCCCGATAGGGCCGAATGGGAATGGGGAGGTCGGATGCACCGGTGCATCCGACATCCTATGCTCGCGGGTGCCACTCTGCCCACTAGGTCCGACTTGGTGGGCAGAAAGGCACCCGCGAGCAAAACTCATAGTTTGCTGGTCTGTTAACTACGGTACCGGCAAGCTTAATGGTAGCGTAGTTCCCGGACCGACACACTTATAAAGCGGGCCCATTGTGTGCCCTGTGATTATAGTTAGAACTCACAGGACTAATGCGGACATTTTGCAGTTGCACCTTAGCCATCCCATTGTAATATTTTACCCTTATTGTTATAAATCCTTAATATACTACTTTGAACTTCTGTGTTTGTGTGGTCCTTGATCCCAATCATACTCATAATACTTAGTAACTCTGTAAATGTTAAATATTGCAATACAAATCAGCTAAATCAATACCTCGACAGGATATGGGAAGGGGTTGACAGTGTTATCGTCCACAGACAAATCTAGGACTGTATTACAGAAACTTTACACTAGTGCAAGTGCAATTTTTCGCGGTGTTAGCAGCAGGGCACAACTTCCAGTTTCATTTAATCTTTGCACTAGGACAAAGTTTGCCATAGTGCTAATACCGTCCTCTATTAGCACTTTAACCACCATTGCTCCAGTTCAAAATGAACATTAAAATTACGCTTTTTTGACTCTGGCAATTGTTTTTGCTGGTACTAACACCGTGCAGAATTGTGCATGTGCCGACGCAGAGTTCCAGTAATTGAGCCTATGTGCACATTGAAGCACACAATTTAAACTTCTCTAAGGATTTCTTGGGTGCAAAAAGGGATGACAAAAAGTATTTTCTGTCCCGCTTATTGTTTTCTATAAAAACAAATATATTACATGTTTTACATGAGGAGGGATCCCAGCAGGCAAGCTAAGCATTTCTAGAAGGCTTTAGTGGGGTGAGATGGTTCTTTAAATTACATGTATTTCATAACTTTTTTGTCACATAATGAATCATTTAACATTTCAAGGAAAGCCCCAGTGTGACGTTTTGATTCCTAAGTGGCCATTTTGTGAAGCACATGGACAACATGCGCTAGATCTCTAGAGGCACTTCTTCTAAAATGGCTGAGTCTGCCTTCATGTCATTCCATCACCCCTGGGACATCCTGGCAGCATTTGTCCATGGTGGTGCAGAGTAGCGGAGCAGGGACACGCAGGCACCCTTTAAAAACCTTTGCCACGGCATTCTGCGTTAACTTTCAATACTTATTGCGGAGAGGGGAGGCCAGAAAGATCTTTTCAGTCTATGTGATGTGTTTACATGGACCATGACCTGAAACTCATCCCCACTTATCACTTTTGCCGCAGCTCTGAAGCTGGCATGTTCAGGATGAAACGTTTAGCTTCAACAATCACACACTTCACAGAATTCTGCATGCTGTTGATTATAGTGCTGCATTCCCTCTTCCCAGGTTGGATCAGTTTCCTTAACTACAAGTGGCATGAGTAAGGTATTAGCCTGTGGGGGATTTGGTCGATGAAAGATGAAAGTAAAGACATTAGGGGCCTGATTCACAGAACCTTTTCCTATGGGATTGCGCCATTATAAAATGCGTTTGTGAATCAGGCCCTAGGTGAATTTGTAATCTGAGCAGTCTGTAGAAAGACATTCAGGTGAAAGCGATTAGATGCGGAAGAGATGACGAAGTGCAGAATATATGTAGACGGCCGCCTATATCAACAAGGGGATATCACTAGGATAAGATCGCCGGACTGCAGAAGACGGTTACTCCAAATCGGCTACGCTTGAATAAGCGAGCAAGATGGCAGAAAGGGGGAACGAACTGCCCGCGCATAATGGGGAGAGAAGAGGATTTGACTTGTTTTCTTTTTGTCCCCGCTTTTTAACTCTTCGTAGATATCGGATAGGACCTTTTTTCAGGGCACACGGAATAATGGCCCGTCTTTCGGGAAAATGGGCTTTATAATGAATTGCGCAGATCTGGATTTTATATACACTCCAGTGGACTTTATTAAAGAGGCTTCTCTTTAAGGAATTGAAATATATGCAAGATGGTTTTATGTCATTTTATTTCAGATGGTTTTATAGAGAGGTTGAATATATGTAAATGGTGAAATCCGAATAAAATATCAGAATCTAATCTAAGTAGCTTGTGGCCACGTGGACGCAAGAGTATATAGGTGCGGGTAAGCTCTGGAATGTACATTCTTTGGCCTGTGACTTGAACAGTGTCTGCACAGGAGTCTGTGTATATATTCCTGGAGGGGAGCGGCTAGCAGGCTGATCTGGACTGCTCAGGAAGGATGGGTCACAGACGGTCTGATGCCAGCAGCAAGCTGCTCACCATTAGCTTTGCTTTGATTTGAGTAATTCGTTATTAGATATGAAATGCTGCACTCTGTTCCTAAGGCGTTGCAATTCATTCCATTGCGCCGCTGCCCAATTTGATTTTTACATCGCACGAAACCATTTCCAAGGCCGGCAATTTGAAGAAGCTGGACTTGTAACAATGAATCCCTGGCGTGCACTGAATCCTGGTATAGCTGGAGTAAAGATGCCTGCTCCAGCTAATTCCTGCACATGAATAATTAATTTTGTTTTCCTGGCTAAGAAAAAAATCCCTCAGGTGCTCTTCTGTTTTCTGCTGAGGCTTGGATTTCGAGCCCTCTGACAATGTATAACACCCTATTCCTTGTTGCTATGGAGACACCAATGAGCAGCCGCGTGTATTCCTTGCATTGCTCTGCATATCACAGCGGGCGGTTGCTAAAGCGATTGCCTGAGCTCTAATATTTTCCTTTTGTTATTGTAATGTGTGTTGAATGTGCACACACGCATGGACACGCGGACAACAATATTGATCGACCCAGCTCATTTTTATAGTGGTTATGCTCCAACTTCAGCAGTCAAAAAGGTTACTTGCGTGTATTTCATATAAGTGTGAATTGAGAATATATGGCCTAATTAACAAAGCCATCAGGCTCTACAGTTTGTACTTGATAGTTTGGCTTGCTGGGTAACACATGTGAACGTCGTATTATGAAATAAATGGATGGATATTACTTTTCGGTTTCTGAGAGGAACTATGATGGCATATGATTGTACACAACTACGTAGCAAAACACATAGGGGAACATGCTTAAAGAGACTCGTGTTTAGCAGTGAGTTAGTTGCATTATCTTTATTTGGAAAGCTGTCTCACTGCCACACTAACTTTGCACCTGCCCCGCGTTGTCAGGAAGGCTCGCCTAATAAGGAGCAGCATCATGTTTTTCTGGGACATTTGACTAATGCGGTGTGGATTCCGGAACCTTGTAAACCCGTGTTGGCGTCTATAGTTGACACGGCAGCTGAGCCATCCCTTCTGGTACCTTCCGCATGGCTCGGGAAGCGTGAGGTAGGAGTTTCGGGAGTTATTGCCACGCGATGGTGCTAGAGTGTGCTGCAGATTTAGCAGGTGCACTAAAAAATAAACGGCGGCGGCTGCTTGAAAAAGTGATGAGGCGAGTTTAATTGGCCCACTTTTAGAATGGCAGTGTGGGGGCAAGAGGTGTGATGGCCCCAGGGCAATCTGGAACCTACTACTTCCTGGCTGGTGGCGGTCTCTTGTCACAATGATAAAAACGTTGGCCTTGAATGGGGGCAGATTTATTTATTGCATTTGTTACACGCCCAAACCCAAGGGTATCACAGCATTGGTTACTCAAAAACACCAGGTCCTCGGGCCCAGGTCCCCCCCCACCAGTTGCACACCTGCACTCCCCCCCTGGCAACTCTTACACTTGGGGACTGTTTCTGTATCTCCACAGCCCCTACTAGCACGTGACACCTGATGTCTGCACTTACCCTTGCACTTGCCACCAGCTGGCTGCACTTCTTTTTATTCTATTTATTTATTTATTTCATTCAGTGTCATCCTGTGTACTGCACTTTTCCCCCGTCCCCCCTACACTGCACTTGCGCGATCTCATTGTCACCTAGCCTAATAGGATCGCTGTCTCTGTCTTCCCTCTGTTTCCCCTCCTTTGCTTCGTTGCGCCTTGAAACACTTGTGTACAGGCGCGTTATAAATGCCATTCCATATCTTATATCATATCATACCACTTGATACAGACTTAGGCTACTAGTTACATACATACGTTCAGTTACAACATGTTAAAAACATTGACAGAGTCAGTTAAGGCCTTAGTCGAATTTGTCACATATCCAGGTATTGATCATTGTCGTGAATTGCCCTACTGTTCCCATTTCAGCTGTGATGCAGGTATAGTATCGCCAGGCGAATTATGTTTCTAAAAGAGGCACGGACACAGTTTACATAAAGGACAATGAGGGCCTGATTCACCGAGTGTTTTTCAATGTTTTTCATTGCACCATCATAACACACTCCCACAAGCAGTGTAAACCTGTATCTACACTAATTATTTCCAACCAAGTGTATTTCATTAATACAAAAGGTCCAGTGCAGGCACTTAGATGCAAGAAATGCAATGCTGCAGTTTATCCCGTTATATTCGCTGCCCTCATATGCATGTAGGGAAGAGGGTTGACAATGCAAATGGAGGACTGGCAACTGCTCTAGTGGGCTTTGGGTGCCATGTTGTCTCGGGAGGATAGCGCAGGGGCAGCGTGCTCACCTTGGAAGCAAGACGGCACGGAGCTCCACAGCTTTGATCCCCCGGTCAGCGCTTAGAAACCTCTGGGTATTAAGCGCGTTATAAATAACCTATCATCATGGTGCTGGTACAGATGGTGATGCTAGGGCCAATCACTCTGTTTCACCATTGGCCGACCCTAGCAATCGCCTTTTAACCTAGAGTCTGCAAACGTGTATCTGACCTCTACTTTGTGCCCCCTTATTATGCTGTGAAAATATCAGTACACAAAGGTGTTAGATACTTATAAATCCAAAGTGTACCCATTAAAATAAAATAATCCTATTCTCCCCAATAGAAAATAAACTACCCTAACAGGCTCTGAAGCTATTTTATTTTAAAGAGGACATGGGCCTCTAACTCCATCCAATGTTTTTTTGTCTTTCTTAACCATACTTTTTCACTTGTTTTTTGTGTTTGTAATAATGTGGCCCTGGAGCTATGCAATGGCAGCCCTGCAAGTGTGTGCCTCACCAAACTCCTAAATAAAATACAATAAACAAGAACTGTTTGCTCTTTGGGTGGTGTGGGTTGTGGAGAGGGATCTTAGGTGTCCTTGCATGAGTACTGGCAGATTGAGATGTACCCATAGTCATGGGGAACTCTGGACCCACTGAAAGGCTGAGGACCCTCCAAAATAGATTGTGGCCCATTTTCAATGGGTGGTACAGTGGTGGTCACGGCATGCTGTGTGTGTGTGAGGGGGCGGTATTCAAGCAGCATGCACTGTGTAGCATTTTCTTTCAAATGCTGTATCTCTACAGGTATGGGTGAACAGTTTTACAGAAATAAGGATTAAGATTCTTTTCTGCTACTAATTAGTCACTGCTCATACACCAATTATGAGCGTATTTTGCAATGTTGGAAAGTGACAAACATACATATATTGTTTTTCAGACGTATGTGAAATTAATCCTGTTCCCGACAGTCTTCTATTCAGTGCCTGCTATTTGCTGGTCTGGATGTTTGAATTGTACTCTTTTTCTGTGGGCATGTGCAAGTTATCTTTTGCATGGACACATACTTGTATGTGCATCAACTGGGTTTTGTTTTTTTGTACTAAAAATCGATAGCAGACGCCACCAGAGGGGCGCACAGGCAATGGCTGCCCGAATGCCGTGTTCCCGCCGAAGCCAGGCTAATACAGGGGATTGAACCACCCCCAGAACCCTCAGGCTGGACCAAATTGCTGGATCGGAGTGGTGACCACCCTGGGCCTCCCCCGCTCGAAAGAGCGGCGTTTGGGGGCCCCAGAGGGTCTGAGAACGGGTCCTGCGGCCTCCGGAGGGATCGCAGTGAGAGATCTCAACGGCCGCGGTGCCGGGCAAGGAGATGCGGCCCACTGGGGTCGGGGGATCACGCCGGAGAGGCCGGCCCCTCTCATCGACCCGCTTCCTGCACTCGCTGGAGGAGTGCGCGGGCGGAGGACAGCGGCCCCAATAGAGCGGGGGAGCGACCCTGGAGCGAGTCGCGGGCTCCTGCTGCCCCCCCATGCTGGAGTGGATCGTGCCGGCAGCTCGGGCCGGCAGACAGAGAGGACGCGCAGTCCTGGACCTGGCATTCAGGAGATTGGAGCGGAGGCGCCGGGGCCCAACGCCCCCTGGAGCCTGATGGAGCGGTGAGGCTGCGCCGGGGCAGGCCCGGGTGCGGGGGCCCCCCGTGATACATCCCGGCGCAGGCCTGGGTGGGCCACGCCCTCCGGCCCTGCGGGTCCAGTCCCGCTCTCTGAGCGCGCCCTACAAAGGTCACACAAGCTGGTGGGAAGCCCCCCCCAGTGCAGCCGTGCCCACGACTCATCAACTCCTAGGGAAGGAGCGCGCCCTCCCTCCCCCGGGGGGCCCTGGAGAGCACAGGGACTGCATTCACAAGGAGGACAGGCGGAGAGGAAAAGACCCGCTGCACAGGAAACAAGCAGGTGGTGGCCCCTAGACCCTCTCCCAGGGCGTGTGCCCACCTGACATCACCCAGAAGGGAACAGGAGGCATTTGGCAAGGGCGGCGGGCCAGCACCGTCGCCCCCCCCGCCCGGAGCAAGTGACCCCAGGAGCTTGCTCATTTGAACTCCATTTAATATTCCACCCTCCCCTAGGGGCACAAAAGAAAATAGCGTCAGCCTCGGGGAGAGGTCCAGGTGCAAGGCCCCCGCCCGGTGTTGGTGGGGCTTGTGCCAGCCTGGAAGCTACCTCCCCACAGAGGGGGTGCCCCCCCTCAGGCTCCTCAGTGATACCCCAGTTTGTGCCCCACCGGGCGGGACCTGGAGTAGCCCCACCGACACCCCTTGACCATGGTCGGCCCCACAGCAGGCACACTGGGCGACCGGACGAACTGGCTGGAGGCCCTGCAGGAATACCGCTACAAGGAGACAGGGATCAATAACAGCGGCTCGACCCTCATTGGGGGCATGGCCCAGCCGGAGTCCTCGACGCAGTCCACAACAGCGATGGAAAGGGGCTTTGCCTCTATCCTACAAGAAATCAGGGAAATGAGATCAGACATTGCTCAGAAATTTGAAAAAATGGACCAAAGGGTGGACAAGGTCGAGGACAGGCTCTTACAGGTGGAAACCAACCAGTCGACATCAGCGACCCAGGAGGTACAAATAGGCATGAGGCTAGCGGCCCTGGAGAAGTGGGACGAGGAAAGGGCCAGGCAGATGGATGACTTTGAAAACAGAGAAAGGAGGAACAATCTCAAATATTTCGGGGTCCCTGAAACGGAGGGAGAAACGGAGAGAGAAACGGAGAGAGACTTAATCCGAGCTGTGAGAGGAATTATTACCCTTCTGTTTGCGGAAGAGATGACTACAGAACTCACATTCAACCAGGTGCACAGGGTGGGGGGAAAGGTGGGGGGCCCCCGGTCGGTCCTGTTTAGGTTCCACTACTATACGGAAAAGGCAAAGGTGTTGGAGGAAGCTAGGAAAGCGGGGGACATCACCTATAACAATGCTTAGATTACAATTTTCCAAGACCTCTCCGCTTATACTCTGGCCAAACGCAGAATGTGCTGCCCCGTAACACAGCTACTAAAGGAGAGGGGTGTGCGCTACAGGTGGGGGTACCCCTTCTCTCTGGCTTTCGAATATATGGGTCAACGGACGACGCTGATCACGGATGAAGACATAAGGGGAGCCATCCAGAACTATGTGACGGAGGGCGTTTCTGGCCAGTCGGGGGCCAGGAGAAGTAAAACCAGTTCAAGGAAATTTAAAAAATTGAATACCCCGCTGTCTGCAATGGAAGGAGAGCGTAATAACTCGGAGGGTTGATGATCGGGGTGGCCCGATCAGCGGCGGGACGGGAGTGTAAGTTCTTGAAGTCCTGCCGCAAGTAGAGTCCCCTTGAACAGCAAGTTTAAAGGGGCTAATGAGGGGATGAAGCAGTGGGAGGGGAGAGGGGGCTCAAAGAGTAGAGCATTTCACTGAATGCCTGGCTGAGGAGGGCAGGCTGGTGGTCCGGCCAAATGCCAGCAATGGCGGAACTGACTGGCTGGATGCTGGGGAGGGGGGAGGGGGTCATGCAATAGTTGGGGTTGTTCATTTGGGGATTGGGATCGGGGCAGTTGGGGAAAAGTCTAAGGCCCACCCAGGCGGGAGGGAAGGAAGACGAAAGGGAGCAAAACGTTAAGACAAAGGGATTGGGAAAGGAGCAGCGATGTGATGATGTTGACAGAGAGAGAGGTAAACCTAGATAATGGCTGATAGTCTGCCGGCCCTGGGGAGTGGCCATATTATTAGCAAGGGACGTAGGCTTCGAAAAGGTGGCCACACTGAAGGACCCAGAGGGCCACTACTTGTTGGTAAAGGGCTCCCTACAGGGCACCCCTCTAAATCTCGCTGTAGTATACGACCCGAACGAAGGCCAAGCTCAATTCTGGGAAGAGGTGAGAGACAGGCTCAAGCTATTTGTGCAGGGCATGGTGGAAGTGGGGGGGGGGACTTCAACATGGTTTTGGACCCAACCTCAGACAGGAAGTGCGTAGGTCCTCAAATCACTAGGTCTACAGACAAAACCATGGCACGGAACTTCCAGAAGGTTAACATGGAGCTGGGCCTGGTGGACACAATCCCGACCCCCAGGACGGGCGATCCCTCATTCACATACTATTCTGCCATTCATACAACATATTCTAGAATAGATTACATTCTAGTGGAAAAGATCCTCCGCCCATATGTCACTGGCTATAGGGTCGACCCTGTCCCCTGGTCGGACCATGATATGGTCCGCGTCACCATAGCGGAGGGATGGCGAAATGACCGTAGAGGACATTGGAAATGTAACAATGCCCTGTTAAAGGACGAGATCTATGCCCAGGAAGTGTTAGATGCCATAACGGAATTCTTTGAGCTAAATGACAACAGGGAGGTTGGCACGCACACATTGTGGGACGCCTTCAAGGCAACCTTACGAGGAGTCCTCATTAAAATAGGTGCCCAGAAAAAAAGCGAAAGAGATGCCCAGGAGAGGACCCTGAGAGAAAGAATAGCCCGACTCCAGCCGGGGGATTCCCCGGATCAGCCCCTGGAGTGCGATCGGGTGGCCACCCTAGAAGACTATAGGCTCAAGCTGAAAGACCTCCTCCTACACAAAACAGAGAGGAGTCTCCAGCTGGTCAAGCAAAAATATTATGATAAAGGGGAAAAAACAGACAGGATCCTAGCCTGGAAGCTGAGGGAGGTTCAGAGAAGTAGAATGGTGAAGGCGGTGAGAAATGCCCAGGGGTCAATAGGCTATGACACTCCCCACATAGGAGAGGCCTTCCGTCTATACTATGAAAAATTATATTCATCGGAATATGACGGGGGTGATGCCCAGATTGAAGACTTCCTGAATTATATCCAAATTCCAGCCTTGACAAAGGAGATGGCTGAGGGGTTGGAGGATCCGGTGACTGAGGAGGAGGTAGACCGTGTGATTAGCGGGATGAAGGTGGGAACTTCCCCTGGGGAGGACGGCTTGACAGTGTACTTTTACAAAAGGTTTCACTCCACCCTATCCCCGCACCTGGTGAGGGTTTTCAATTCTGTGTTGGAGGGGGGCATTCTCCCAGAATCTATGATGGGGGCCATAGTAGCAGTGCTGCCCAAGGAGGGTAAGGACCCCTCGGAATGCTCCTCCTATCACCCAATATCGTTGCTAAATATAGACATAAACATCCTGGCCAAGGTGGTGGGGAGGCGGATGGAAAGGATAATGCCGAAGCTGGTCCATGGTGATCAGGTGGGATTCCTAAGGGGAGACAGGGCTCGGATAACATACGTAAAACAATAGACCTGTTCCATTATGCCCAGGAATCAGAGCTCAAAGCAAGTGTCCTCTCCGTAGACTCGGAGAAAGCCTTCGACAGGGTCGAATGGAGATATATGGAACTCCTCCTCCAAAAAATGGGCTTTGGGACACACATTAGGAACTGGGTATCTGCACTCTACAGAGCCCCCACAGCAAGGGTACAAGTGAATGGGAAGTTGTCGGAATCATTCCCCCTTTCACGGGGGACAAGGCAGGGCTGCCCACTCTACCCCTTGATATACGTCCTTACGATGGAACCCCTAGCCATAGCGGTGAGAGCACATCCGGAGATCAGGGGGATTAGAAGGGGAGAGGTAGAATTTAAGCTTTCCCTGTTTGCGGATGACATCCTAGCCTACCTGCTGGAACCCGGCTCCTCGCTCCCCCCCTCCTGTCCTTGGTGACCATGTTTGGGTGCTTCTCGGGGCTAAAAATTAATACAACAAAATCAGTACTGCTCCCAATGAGAGTTCGGGACCCAAGGCTAGACCCCCTGGATAGGTTCAATGGTATAGCAGTAAGGAAGGACTCTATCCGATACCTGGGTGTCCTCCTCACCAGGGACCTGTCGAAACTCGCCCCCACCAACTATGACCCTATAATGGCAGGGATCACATCAGATCTGAGGAGATGGGGCAATATGATTCTGTCCTGGTATGGCCGTATGACGGCGGTAAAGATGAATGTACTGCCTCAGCTACTGTATCTTTTTACTGCACTCCCAACCAGCGTCCCCGATCACACCTTTAGAGATCTACAGAATGCAGTACGAGACTTCATATGGGAAGGGAAAACCCTGAGGAACGGGAGGGCCATCCTAACCCTACCGAGGGAAGAGGGAGGATTTGGGTTACCGGATTTTCGTCTTTATTTCTGCGCCGCCCAGCTTTGCGTCCTCCTAGAACATATGAAAGAGGGGATGGGGACCTACTGGTCCTATTTAAAAGATATGGATGCCGACCCTCTAAAGGTTTGTGACCTTTTGTGGGCTCCGTGCAAGACAATCCCGAGTAAACTGTAAACCCATCAGACCTTGGGAGTTCTCTGTGCAATTTGGAAAAAGAGACCTCAGACTGCTTACCTTACATCATGGCCGTCCCCGATGACCTCACTATGGTGCCACCCTCTCAAACTGGGGAGTCGGATGTTCTGGAATGCCCAGGCCTGGTCAGACAGGGGAATAGAATGGGCAGCGCAGATGTTCAGAGAGGGTGAATTTCTAGCGTATGAGGACCTGAGGGATGCTCTCGGGCATGGGTCTCTTTCTATTTTCGAATACCTCCGCCTGAAGGGCATCCTCTGCGACCAGTCATGGGGTCAAAACTTGAGGAGACAGTTGTCCCCCTTTGAAAAACTTCTAGACGCAGCGACCTTGAGGAAGGGGGCTGTGTCCAAGATGTATAAAATTTTGAACACCAACAACATAGCAGAAAGGAGGAGTTTCCGTTAGTTCCGGAACGACTTGGCAGGGGAGGAGATCTCTGAGGACACTTGGTCTAGGATATTTAAAATAGCATTCCATGGGAACTTATTTACTTCGGATATGGAGCATCATTTTAAGATTCTGCAGGGGTGGCACAGAGACCCAGTGAAAAAGTCAAAGATGTTCCCAGGGGTGTCACCTAGATGTCCAAGGGGATGCAGCCAGGAGGGCACCAGGGGCCACATGTGGTGGCACTGCCCAAAGTTCCAAGACTTCTGGGGGAAGGTGAGGAGCTGGATTGCGGAGGTATCCGATGAACTACTCCCTCTAAATCCTCTGATGATGTTGCTGGGACTCCCCCCGGAGGAAACATAAATATATAGATACCCAAGAATGTGTGAAACAATGTTGAGGGCGGGTAGGGTAGCCCTGGCGCAGAAATGGAAGAGCCCGGAGACCCCTTCCAAGGAAGACTGGTTGAAAAAAGTGAAGAACATGTTTCTGATGGACAAACTGACTGCCATGGTGAATAACGATTCCAGCTCATTCCTAGCGAACTGGTATGGGGTGCACCAGTCGTGGGGATGGGATGTTCACTAACACTAAGGCAAGGCCCTGGCGGAGGTGGGGGGGACGGGGATGGAGAAGTGCTGAAAACGATCCAGGCACCCACGGCCCGGGGGATGGCGGCCTCAACTCAGCCATCAATGTTGTCAACAATCACATCAACCCCTAAGCACAGGACACAAAGAGGACATATGGAGTCTCCCAAGATCAAAGTTCTCGTATGGGCACAGGCTTCGGGGGGAGGGAATTTGTTGAGGTGGGGGGAACGGGGGGAGGGACGGTATGGGCTTACTGGGCCAGTTGATTGTATAACCTTCGAATCTGCATTGAGCCTGTTTGTAACAATAAGAAAATGCTAATAAAACCAATGGTAAAAAAAAAAAAAAATCGATAGCAGGGCATGTCAATAGTAGTTTTTTGACAATTAACTACATATACTAGTAGATAAGTTAATACAGTCTGAAAGTGCAGTGTTTAGCCCATTTGCACATCTTTAGGTCAAAATAACCATTTGGAAGAAGATTTATTATGGAGTATTTGTTGCCATCACTTTGCAGAATGTTGAACATTTCAATGAGAAATAGTCCAATCGTTTGACAACGTTTTTATGACAACAGCATGAAACATCTTTGCTGATAATGTAGCCTTATAGACCGACATAATTGTAGTAGCAATACATGTTTTGAAGTTTTGGTGGTGAAGTAAAAAAGTTACTTTAAAAGTAAGTAAAGTAAATAGACAAGCTAAGTAAATTAAGTGTGGTTTTATTTTGTAGGTTGTCTTCATGAGTTAAGTATTACAAACTTAGTTAAACTGGAGTGAGTTTGGCTTTATGTAAAGGTAAATCGTTTATCTATAAGAAAGTGAAAGCCTATACTCATGTTTTAGGATGTTCATTGAAAAAAGGTCCTCCCAGAAAGGAAATGTCTTGTTGAAAGAAGCCTTGCCTGAAAATTGCTTAGTAGTTTCCTGGTCTGCTTTTGAAGTCACAATGTTCAGAGTGCAGTGTGAGTAGTCAGGAATGAAGCTTTGACAAAAGGGGTTCACAGTTTTGGTCAAAGACTTTTATTAAAATAAAAGTGCATTGGGAAAAATGCCGCTCTGTCCCTGGACTAGAGAAGTCTCTCTACCTAGAACCAAAACTAAGGATCTGTCAGCAGTCTGTCCAAAACAAAATGTCCTGTTTCCAAAGTTCTGTTCTGACCCTCCATTCTAACAACACAATTCTAAAGTGGAAAGGGAAAATGTCTAAATGTTCAAATAGAACAAGCGTAACTCCAACACAAAAAGTTCCAAAGGATAGAGATTCTTGCTCCAGAGGGTGATGCCATTCCCCTGGATCCCCATTCGCTCTGGTTTCCATTCAGGATTATCAGTCTCTTGAGTATCAACACAACTGGTACACAAAACAACTTGACTCTTGGACTTTGCTGTGTTTAGGACATGTGGTGTACTTTCTTGCCAGGTTTCTTTTCTCCTTTGATATATTTCCTCTGCCTTTTCCTGATATACTCTGATAAGAATTTCTTGAGTCAATTTCATTTGACACTTTTGAGTGTTAGTGCCCTTTTGGAAGCACGCATGCATTGCATGGGATGCAGAATAACTCTGACACCAAATAATCAAAACAACTCAGGAAGATCGCAAAGTGCTTTTCTGTTTTAATATCAATTGTCTAAAATAGGGAGTTACAACGGACATCGCACAAGCGTTCTCAAAGCATTTCATTAAAAAATTACACTTTTATAGCAAAAATGTGTCATACGTGAAAACTAAGAGAAACCTAAGAGGGCTTATGATATGCTCAAGGGGAACATCTAAGTATATTTTCTATAAGGGGTTGGGTTTTGATTGGACATCTGCTGTCAGGTGGACCACTTATGCCCACCTCTAGTGCAAGCTATTCTTCATCATTATTAAGTACACAGTATGCAACTGGCTATCAAACTATAAGGCCCTTCATTATACGGCCCTCACCCATTGGTTGGCACGCTCGTGCCAGTCTGGAAAATTCGTTTCACTAGCAGCACGTAAGCTCATACCCCAGATTCCAGGAGGTGGATTTGACTTTACCTCCCCACCCAATTACCACAACGTCTCTCATCACCCATGCCTTCTGTCATGATGATTGTCTTTGAACTTGGCCTTGCAGTGTATTCTCGTCTCTGGGAATAGAAGGGAGTGTGAGCACACGCTTATCATATTTCTGGAACCGCATGCCAACTTGATTTCCCTCCTTGGCTCACGTTACAGGAGACCATCATTTGGCACCTTTTGCAGCATTTAATTCTCTTGAATTAATACAACTTGGCACTCCTGGTGTTCTTTCTTTGCACCTTAACAAGGGATGATTCAGCATCCCATGGTTACTGCCTTCAAGAATAGATAACCTGTCTTGGCTGGTTCATCCTTGACAACAGGCCAGACAGCCCTTCTCTCTTATTCCACGATCCCGGATAATTCTTTGCTGCGACACAGCCTTCGGTACTTCTTCTCCATGGGTTTGAATTTACCATATTTGTGACACTGATGTCCAGCTTCTATACAATGGCGGCTCAGCCTGCAGTCTATAACTACATAGAGCCAGCTTCTATGATCACTTACTCTACTTGCATTGCTGCATGTGTACAGTTATTAAACAGCTTACATTTTTTGCAGTGCTCTTCACACATGCAATCTTCTTTTTGCCTCTGAATGTTCACTCAATTCTTTATTTCGTCATCTGGTTCTATAAGGCCCATACAACGTCTTCAGCCTATCTTCTCAGTGTGCCACGCTCATCTCTTGTGATGTCAGCAGCTCCTCTTTCTCTCATTTTTATATTCCCTCGGGGAGCTCCTGCATTAGATTGTCTTCTCTTCGGGAATACATTTGATACAGTTTTCTCAATGGGTACCTTTTCCTGAATATTCGCGGCAGAAAGTTCACAACTGCAGGTGTCAAGCATGGCACAATTTCAGGCTCCCAGCATATAGGTAGTAGGGGGTGCGGGACTTCTTGCATTTGCATGTGGCTGATCCTCTACACTTTATTCCTCTTCATGCCTGATATGTTTTCCTGCCTGGGCTTTCTCCTAAAGACACATGTTCACAATTAGCATCCACCGAGTATACTCTCCTGCCAGGGTCTTTTTTTCATGAACACTCTTGCAACTTACATCTGCCTGGTATACTCTCTTGCCAGGGCTTTCTTACATAGGGGTTTCTTTATACTTTCAAGCTGCCTGGTATACTCTCCTACCTGGGCTTTTGTTACATATGCACTTTCTTGCACCTTCAAACACACCTTAAAATTGCCTCGTATACTCTCCTGCCAGGGCGTTCCTATGTGGACTCTGCACCAATTTCCAATCTTATATAAGCTTTTTTCTGGTATCGTATTTGCCTGGCATACTATTCTGCCAGGGCTTCTTCCACGTGTGTATTGCATACACTCACACGGTTGTAAGTCTCTTGTTCTGATTAATTTTCCCCTTTTATAACATTGTTCACTTTCACATATTCTTTCAAGGGCTGTTTTGTTCATTAACAGTGTTTGGCATGTCTGCTTATAGGCACTGGTGTGCCTGCTTCCCTTCAATGGACTCACTGATTCTTCCTGGCATACTTTGTCTCTCCGGCTGTATGCCAGCAGCAAGTATACGGTGTCCTGCTCACCGCGTCTTTTGCTCAGCTTCTCTGCTCTTCGCGGTCTTCCCGAGCTCTAGTAAGGTGGAAGCGACCTCCTAAAACCTGCAACTGCACAGAAGTCTACTCCTGGTGTCTGGTCTCCCTGCAGTGTGTTCTTCCTCACAATCCACTTCCCTTCTCCTTCTTGATGAGCCAATTAGCTCCACGGAACGGTTTCTAGTCCCTCCGTCTCTCGGTCACTTCTGAGAAATGCTGTCTTCTCCCACCAGAAGCCCTGTTTGGTTCAGCTGTTTAAATTTCCCCACAGTAGGTACGCACTCATAACAACTAGAGCGGAGCTTGTGCTCTTGGGCTTGGGTGATTTGTATTACTCGATCCCCCTTCTTCGTCCAAGTATTCTTGTGCTTACAGGAATGGAAGCGTATTCTTGATGACTTGCATATGGAGTTTTTTGAAAGTTTGTATACAGATCTGGTGGAAAAGGGTTTCAACACTTCCTAGGTGGATGAGGGAAGGTGTAACAATATGCATTTAAGACATTAGGTATGGGTGGCATATCCTCAGAATAAACCAGGGAATACCATGTCTCATCCGATGATGCCATGACACTTCCTCGGAGGCTGTCTCCCCATGTGACCCTCCCTCATATTGCCACCCCTAGGGTCAGGACCAGGTAGTGGCTGCCATCCCCTGGCCACATGAGGGGAGGTCACCACCAGGAAAAGGAGGGATGACATTATCGGATTTATCACAGCAGTCAATACTAGGGGCCTCATTACGACCCTGGCGGTACGGAGTGAACGGCGCCGTAAAAGGTGCCGGCGCCGTTCACTCCGTACCGCCGCATTACGAGTTCCCCTCGCAAGACACGATAAGCACGCCTGGGAAAACCAGGCGTGCTTACCGGGTCCCGCGAGGGGAAGAGGGAGCAAACAACAGGCCATCTCGTAATGGCCCGTTGTTTGCTCCCTCTCCCATTCCCATTCAGCCCTATGGGGGCTGAAATGGGAATGGGGAAGGACCGTGTCCAGGTCCTTGGAGGGAGGAATTACCGGGCCTTCCGAACTCGGAATGGCCCAGTAATTCCTCATTCCGAGGACCCGGACCCCGACGCGATTTCGGCGGCAGCCATGCCGCCAATAGCGGCATGGTTACCGCCGAACTTGTAATGAGGGCCAAGTAGTTATTGACTGCACTCTGAACATTCAGATTGGTTGAGAGGAAGGTAATAATGATCTCCATGTACTAATGTCACTGACATCTGGTATGACCCAGGAGCACAAACATCAAATCAAAGAAAAAGTAATTTCACTGTTGGTCAGCGGCCAATAGTAAAATTGAACAACGGAAAAAGGGTTCTAGGTTTTATTTGTAAAAGAAGCTTTTATTTAAGATTCTTTTTTACTTTTTTATAGTCCAATAAATTGTACAATTATTTCAAAGCACAAGCTTCATAGTCTAGATCCAATGGACAATCCACCATAAGCGAAAGAAGACTCAAAAATCAGGAAGCACAAATAATGTCAACAAGAACAACTCATATGCTCAATCATACCAGTCATACCATCAACAACTCATGCAGAACTAAAATTGGAAAACATAAACACATAATTCTCAATGTAAAATTTCATGTATCCATTTCTTTTGGGTCAGTGTATCGGAGAAGGTTTTCTAGGACCCGGTAGTAAGCCAGTCCCAACAGGTTTCAATGTATAGCGATTTCACAACGTCTTCATCAGGGGAAAAAACACACTACTGTCAAGTGGTTGTCCAAGCTGGAAGGGTGGGTGAACAGCCAAGACAAGAAAGACTGGACCAGCATCCAGATGCAGCGTCCGTCTGCACCAGTGTATTACATTGGGTAGGGCCCCCGTGGCTGGATGAGGAAGTGCCGGACAATATAAACAAGGATGTTCCATTGGTCACAGGGTGTAAGAGGATTCAATTCAACACTACAGCTAAGTCAATGCCTAGTCTGGGATACTGAATGGAAACCCTTATTGATATATCTTTATGTCCAGTTCATGCGTTCTGGATGACTACCCCTATATAACACCCCTCTCTTGGAATCCCGCTGACCCCACTGAGCCAAGAAGTAGTTCTGTTTTGCAAGTTAAAAGGTTTATTTGAGAATTTAAACAATATAGATATATATCACACTTTATAATAAATTAATAATTGGATATCACACTTAATCTGATCAGTAATCAATAATGGATAGTCTGGCACTAGCACACTTGTGAATAGGAACAGAAGAATAAGGTGGTAGAGAATACTTTATATAAGTTCAGATGGATGTAATGTTGAATGAAAAATGCAATACAGAAAATACTCAATATGATTTCAACAAAACAATGTAATCACTTTTCTCTGGCAATTCCCTCCCCCCTTTTATGCAATGCAAGGAAATGGAAGGAAAGCACACAGTTCTCAGAAATGCAATCAAATGTAATTCAGTTCACCCCAGCAAGCTTAGACTACAGAAGTTTGAAACACAGGCCCAAAATGCTTTTACATGTGCTGGCAATGAAGTGAAAAATATGCTAAAATGCTTTTAATTCCCCCTAGAGGTGAGTGGTATCTAGTTAATATTAGTCCAGGCTCACTCTAGCAATGATTCAGGGATGGTTCTTAAGAGGCAAACGAATTTTTAGCAAGGAAAGCAAGGAAAGCAAGGAAAGCAAGAAAACTTATGTTTTCACACGTGGAGAAATTTGCAAATATAGGGGGTAGAAAAGCCACGATTCCCAGCTTTCAGAAGAAAGTTACTGCAAGTCTCTAGGACAAACGGTCACGGAGATATGAGCAATTAAATAAAGGTAGTTTTTCGGATTTCGAATGTTAAAATTCAAAGTGACAAGTGACAGTTTTGCAAAATGACATGGTACAACTTCTAGGAGACAGTTCTGGTTAGATTAAAATAGATTGAATTATATTATTTTAACTAAGAGATTGGTTCTACACAGTTCGGCTAGGTACTCACAATATATTTTTGAAATAAATGGGCCTCACCACGGATCTGGTCAGGTTTTAGACCGGACTCTGGTCTGGTCTCGGCACTTCACAGTGATCTGGGTCAGCTCTCTGGTTCTGCTAACAGTGGTCTGGGTCAGCTCTGCTCTGCCTCTGGTTCTGGATATTGATAGATTTGAAGTCTGGATCTCTGGATGTGGATAGATTGAAGTCTCTATGTTGGCTCTCTGAAGGTTGATGGAGGTAAAGTATGGATTTTCCCGGCAGAGCGTCCCGCAGCAAATGGATTTGAAGGTCCCTATCTGTTCTGACTGTCTGCTTTTATGTGTTTTGAAAATGGGTGTGTGCAGCATCACTAGGCTCTACCCCTCTCCACTTGTCATTGGCCACTTCATCCTCTTGCCCTTGATTGGGGGAATGAAATGAAGTGTCATCATGATGAGGTCTGTTTATGATACAGAGAACCCACCCCTGTCAAATTACACACAATCTATATTTTGACCCAAAAGACATATTTCATAGCTACACAGTGGTTTGAAATTACATGCACCCATCATGCATTTACTGATGGTAGCCCCTGTTCAAACTCTGCTCTTCCTGGGGGCTTGCATTCAGAAATGGCAATATTTTTCACTTTTTGGTCAAGTTACCAATATCAGATTCTTACTCAAATTTACCCAAATGTGTGCAAGGCATGCAGGCATTAATTGATGATGTATCAGACTTTTCACATGCAGACATTTTAAGTAATACCCTCTTAACTGCTAGTTTGCCCCCAGATCATGCCACCGGTTCTAAAAACCTCTTAAAATGTGGGCAGAAAAATCACAAGAATTATGGTATCATTTAAATAATTATGACAAGTCCGTACTATGAGTTATTCATCTTTTTCTAAAACCATATTCTGGCTACAGGGGTGTGTCTTTTCAGGTCACATGGTACAGAAACCAGTCTTTCCACTTTCTTCAAGCTCAGCCTCTGTCTCCAGTTTCTCCCCCTCCCAGTTTCTGCCAAGAGGAAGCCATTTTTATTACCCCTGCAATAAACCATCTGCCTGGGCCCTGGAAGGCCCATTGTTCAAGAGGAAGTCATTTATGGCCACTTCAATAAACCCTCTGCCTGGGTCCTATGTTTAGTCTCTAGCAGTCCCTTGATAATTCAATCAGAGAAGTGTCATATCCCTTTTGGGGGGAGCAGCAAAAGGCAGGTAGGCCTGGGAACACAGCTGTTGTGCAAGTC
This sequence comes from Ambystoma mexicanum, assembly GCF_040938575.1. Lineage (NCBI taxonomy): Eukaryota > Metazoa > Chordata > Amphibia > Caudata > Ambystomatidae > Ambystoma > Ambystoma mexicanum. The sequence goes on from NC_090927.1 coordinate 543,009,998, forward strand.
TCAACTCCTGTCAGGGGTAGCTTGTGGGCAGAATTCAGTTCCTTAAGCCAGGCCCCAGCTAATGTCACTTTTTGTTACCCAGTTTAAGTCAAGACAATGTTTACATATGCAGCTAGAATGCTGATTCTAAGTTCAAAACTATGACATTTAAACAATTGCAACCTATGTGACACTCAAAAGTAGGTCACTCATTTCTTTTAAACATTTAGATTTTTAGTGTCTTTCAGTCCAAATTTACTTAAACTGCTGAAATCCACAGCTCAGCTAGTCTTGTTATAAACCTTCAAGTCACTTCAGAATATAACTTTACATTGTATCCACCTCTCAGTAAGTCTTTCTTTGGCCTGCTTTGGGTTCATTTATTCAGTTTTACATAAAAAAAAAATCTGGTGTTGTTTTAAAACGCCGGCTTTCTGACAGTGGTGAGTACTGGTACTGCAACCATTTTTGGGATTTAAGAAAATGAATTCCCCACAATTCTAGGTTGCTTTTGGCAATCAGCATTGCCATTCCCAATGGTTTCAGACTACGGTGTGGGTAGTCCAATGGTGGTTTTAGGCAGTGTCCTTCTGTGCCCATAACATCGGCAAAAATGGGTGGCAGCCTATTCTTCATGCCTTTCCCTGGGCATTTTCTGGGAAGCTCTGGCCATCATGATGTTTTCCATGTCAGTACTGTACAGTTTTTGAGGTAGGGCTCGGATGCATGGGTAAAAACATCCCACAAGCGAAAGAGGCAAATTAAAAAGCTCGACTTTTCAAATCGGTGGCAGGGACCAGAAACATTCTGCCTGCTGTCCTCGCTCAGGCTTGCGGGAAGAAACAGCATGCTTGGACGACTCTGTGCATTGATGCCGTCATGCCTTCCTTGAATGGAACGGGCAATTGTAAACACCCTTCTAAATGCAACATTACCATCCCCTGCAAATTTTATATTGTTTTTCCATCCAAGAGGTGCAGTTTCACAATCTGTTTATCTCACATGTTGAGTAAGGGTAAATACATCCCATGAACCCTTTCCTTTCTTTTCTTGCAAACATTTGTGGCAGAACTAAGGTTCCTTTCGATCCTGGGCATAGGCGATTTGGTCCAGCATTAACCACACGTTTGCATGTGCCATCACATTAAAACCAGTGCAAATGCACGTGCACCACTGTATTGTCCCTACTGCTCATTCTATTGCCAGTGTACTAACACAAAATATTTCCATCCTTTTACTTTTTGATGATGTAACTTTGATTTAATTTAACCATTGACGTTTAAATGTAGGTGACTTCTCCCAAATATCACTTTTTCCCTTGTATGAATCATGATGATGTCTGCTAATGTCACTGTTAGATTTGTCATACTGAAACAAGACATTCCAATTGTCCATCTTAAGAACTTAAGACCGATAATTGCAGTTCCTAGCAACATCAAGTTACATCCTAATAACTGATATTGATAATGAATGAATGTCACCCTCAAAATTCGGGACCTATGCTGAAACCACAGGTTTTCAGCATAGTTCAGGTTTATTTAAAAGGAGAATTCAGGTGTCACCAGCAGGAACTCAGCACCACTTCAACCACTTCCAGATGACGGTTGAAGACATGTATGGCACCAAATGTTTGCAAATAACCGGACTATGTTGAAAGTGTCACGATTGAACATACAAATAAAAGTAAACATTCCTTTACAGACTGACTAAGCAGCCTGCAGATGCCATAGACACTTTCTGAGTTGTCACGTGCTTTTGCTCCAGAGTACACAAAATATGCTGCACACGTCTGAGGCGCCATAAAGTACAACTATGTAGTGCCGCACGAGCTCGCCCATGCAGGAAACAGCCCTCATAGTTACTATGAAAGTGCAGACCAATAGGATGCCGAGGCATTCCCACGCAGTGCCCGTAGACAGGAAGTTCACGCCTTATGTCAGCTGTTGCTTTCACGCGCCTAAACATGTGCACCATACAAGCTGCTACTGCCATCATGTAATCATATGTTAGATGTTGCCAAATATGTACTCGCTCTACTCATTTCACATGCTGTGCAGAAACTTAATGCACCCACCACTTACGCCACTGATCAGATGTTGATATTTGCCAGGGTGTACCCATCATGTAGCAGGTAATACCTAGATAAGCCCATATGTCTATACACACGACCGTCTTCTATGCCATGTTCATCTATTCAACAACACATTGAGATTTTTTTAGAAAGCCTTTAACATGTGTTGATGCGCTGAGAGGCAGCTTAATGACCGAGCGTCACGGCTTTGGCTCGTGACGTGACCTACATTTTTCTAGTTTTAGGATACATTAGAAGGTACTAATTTAAATTTGACCTATTCCAGAAAAGCACATTGATACATATGCAAAACAGTTCGCAACATATAACCTGGTAGCCCAATATCATATGAGTAGGTATTCCACTATCTTGTTGATATTACTGCGATATGTCCAAAACCCTTCACTATGCGACGACCTACACTTTCATATTAACTAACACATAAGACCTGTTATCCATGTAGACATGAACACTCACATTAAAAAATGCACCCACGCATAAATACCATATATGCATTCCCACACTCTTATGGGCAGGGCGGCACTCACTACACTCATCTAAGCTCATATGCTCACTCATTCGCAGGGCCTGTTGCAAACCTTTTTTCTGCCCATGACTGCATGCCTGGCACCAATAGGAGCCCTGCCTCCTGGCATTCATGCCCCAGTTCTAACGGGTGAAACAAACCAGATCAGTAATATGATTAAGTGTCATTTTAAGAATCATGATGTTGCATTTCTCCCCCACTCCCCTCCACATACACACTCTCATCACACCTAAGTACGAGGTGAGTGAGGGGGAGGCAGCATAGGTATGGCACAGTAGAAGAAGGGTTGGGTAGGAGCGCATTGTGAGCACTGCAACAGGGAAAGCTTGTGAGTGAATGAGTGCAAAGAGTACAGGGAAAGCGTGTCACCATGTGGGGACTTAGTAGGGGCATAGTGGGGGCATCTAGTGGGTATGGGCAATTCAAATGAGGCAGTGACACATTCCTTTTAGGACTGTATAGTATGTGAGCATAGGAACAGAGTGTTAGAACATTGACAGTAGTGGAAGAGTGCCAAAGGGCAGGGTGGTGCCAGTGGGAGCGGATGGTGGCTTAGAAAGAGGGTAGGGGTAAAGAGAAGGGTTATGGAATACAAGGTGGGGACAGGGGCAGAGTTGGGGAAGAGTGATGGGGTGGAGGCAAAATAGATTATGTGTTATCCTCACATGCCCATTTCGTGAAAGCTTGTTTCTGAATTGTTGTTTTTTTCACTGGGGCCAAACACTTGTCTGCTACCACTCTGCTCCCTGGGGCGAAACACTTGTCTGCTACCACTCTGCTCCCTGGGGCGATAAACTTGTCTGCTACCGCTCTGCTCCCTGGGGCGAAACACTTGTCTGCTACCGCTCTGCTCCCTGGGTGACAAAACACTTGTCTGCTACCGCTCTGCTCCCTGGATGACAAAACACTTGTCTGCTACCGCTCTGCTCACTTGGGCAAAACACTTGTCTGCTACCGCTCTGCTCACTGTGGGAAACACTTGTCTGCTACCACTCTGCTCACTGTGGGGAAACACTTGTCTGCTACCGTTCTGCTCCCTGGGGCGAAACACTTGTCTGCTACCGCTCTGCTCCCTGGGTGACAAAACACTTGTCTGCTACCGCTCTGCTCCCTGGGTGACAAAACACTTGTCTGCTACCGCTCTGCTCACTTGGGCAAAACACTTGTCTGCTACCGCTCTGCTCACTGTGGGAAACACTTGTCTGCTACTGCTCTGCTCACTGGGGCGAAGCACTTGTCTGCTACCGCTCTGCTCACTGTGGGAAAACACTTGTCTGCTACCGGTCTGCTCACTGGGGCGAAACACTTGTCTGCTACCGCTCTGCTCAATGGGGCGAAACACTTTTCTGCTACCGCTCTGCTAAATGGGGCGAAACACTTGTCTGCTACCGCTCTGCTCACTGTGGGGAAACACTTGTCTGCTACCGCTCTGCTCACTGGGGCGAAACACTTGTCTGCTACCGCTCTGCCCACTGGGGTGAAGCACTTGTCTGCTACCGCTCTGCTCACTGGGGTGAAGCACTTGTCTGCTACAGCTCTGCTCACTGGGGTGAAGCACTTGTCTGCTACAGCTCTGCTCACTGTGGGGAAACACTTGTCTGCTACCGCTCTGCTCACTGGGCCGAAACACTTTTCTGCTACTGCTCTGCTCACTGTGGGGAAACTCTTGTCTGGGCCTGCTCCACTATCTTGATGTGGGGGATACCCCCAACCTCCGGCAGCGCAGCACCTCTGCCCCCAGCCAACTCTCCCTTCTCATGCATGGGGCATCACCACAACTCCCGGGTTCCCACCAGACTTGCACAATCTGCCCCTTCCCTCCCACTGCTTTGTCACCTGCCCTCTGTCAAACCTTACCACACCCGCGACCCCACTCTGCCTGCTCCTTACTGTGTTGGCCTGCGGCCGTGGGTCACCGCCACCACCGATGCTGCTGGATCTCTGGACCTATGCGCTAATTTGCATATGTGCTATTCCCTATCAGAAAACGAAGCCTAGCGATAATGCTTATTTGGTAAAAGTGGGAGGATCTAGCAAAATGGGGGCTAGGGGTACAAGTGAAAGTACATTTTGTATTATGCTATTGACAAATTGTGATTCTTTTGCTGGTATCCCTCCCATCCCAAGTAAAGCACAAGTGGCAGTTTTTAGGTGAGGCACATGGGCGAAGGAAGATCACAGCAGTGCCGCAGCCATTGTACAGTACAGGAATAGGAATGTGGATAGGGGCCCTTATCCATTAATAGAAAAAAACAGCTGTTCTGAAGGTAAGACACTGGAACATTGTGCATATGCCTGACGTGCCTAAGGAGGCCCACACACCACATACACCGTGCATCACATCCCTCCGAGGGTGCATGCATGTCCAGTGTGGGACATCCATTCAGACAGCTGTGCAAACGGCGGGTGGATGGGTGGTACTAGAATGCCGGTGCAGACAGTGTGACATGAATAGGAAACGCAGGCGATGGGGCTGTGCAGACCAGCTGCCCTTGATGGGACGACTCCTTGGGTGGAGCGGTTCAGTGTTCCACATAGAGACCATGTGTTTATGATTCTATGCATGACAATTGTTGTGGACTTTGCTAAGAGGGAGAAAATTAAGCCCCTCCGCTCGCCATCCTCTCCTGGGGTTGGTGGTCGCAATGGTTCCTCTGCTTTGCCTATGTGCAGGTTTAATAAAGCAAGGCACAGGCTGAATATCAACGGTGCAGCAGTAAATAAGCAGTACAACAAATATCACACCCTTCTTTAACTAGTAAGTCCTCTTTTTAGCTTAATTAAAAGAAAACGAGTAAAGGGATGTCCAGTGCCACAGATCGCATAGCAAATCTAAACTGCAAATCTACCTGAGTGCTGTTGGCCAGCACCCCTTTCTACTGTGCCAGGGACCTACATTACACACCGCTGCTTGCCTGCAGCAGGAATGTCCTGTCACATTCATTCACCATCACCCATAACCCCACCTGGAGATTACACCCAGTTCTTACTCTGAGGTACACCGTGGAACAGGCCAAAGGTGACAATGGGTCCATGTGCTCTTATGTGAACAGGAGAGTCAAAAAGAGACATCACGCTGAGACTAGATGTTTAGCTCTGCCCCAGATCTGCTGTCTCGATCGCCTGTAGCCCTCCACACTTCTATTCTTCCAGTTCCAGTAGGTGGGGAGGGGTGTCTCACATTGACTTGCAAGGTCTCATGGTTACAGATTTCCATCTGCAAGGAGAAATAGTTGATTCTCTTAGGAATATGAGGAATTCCATCTGAATGGATTCTGAATAAAAACGAGGTATGTTGTTTAGTTTAACTGTCATGGTACACACAGGGCCTCACTACGACCCAGGCGTTAAGGGGTTAACGGCGCCGTAAAAGGCTGTGGCGCCGTTAACCCCTTAACGCCTTACTAGGAGGTCCCTTTGCGGCTCCCGACCTTAACGGCTGGTCTGGACCAGCCGTTAAAGTAGGGACCCGCAAAGGGACCTTGATGGCAATTACGGTACCGCAATTTGCGGTACTGTAATTGCCGCCTTCGCCATTCCCATTGAGCCCTATGGGCCAAAAATGGGAATGGGGAAGGGCCATGGAGAAAGGGGGAATTACCACCCCGCCAACCTTGGAATGGGATGGTAATTCCCCCTTTCTCCATGGCGGACTCCGGCATGGACCATGGGGCTAATAGCACCATGCTTTAGCGCCGGAGTCCTAATGAGGGCCACAGTATCTAAAAAGAGGTGTCATGAAGGGGTAATTTTTAGCAGGAAAGCAATTTATCGTTTTCTTTTCTTTTATGCGAATCATCAACCTTTCTTTAGAGGAATAAAGGATCGAATGATGAGCATAATTTTGTAAAAATGTGTGGCTAACAGTTAAATGCAAAAAAAAAGAGGTGGTAGTGGTTTCTACCTAGGTAGGCTGATGGGCCATGGGGTGCATAAGTGGAACTTTAAAATCCATAGCATAGACACACATAACATCTGCTGTGCTCAGTCTAATGACAAATCCAGCTACTTAAGCATACGTCATACATTAATGCATAAGCAAGAAAGAAATGTCCACACGGAATAATGGATGTCAGCTTCCATATTTTCTTACTTAAAAATGTTATGGCATTAGGAAAGTGAGTTAGTGTTAAATGGTTGCCAGTAACCACCACATAACTTGTAATTTATTTTGTTCCAATTCCTTTTTTGCACACATGTACAAATGTGGCACCAAACTGCATCATATAAAATTAAAAAAACTTTGTTAAGGGGACGTTATGGTTACAAGTAAAACCGAAAAACCTCAGAAATTCGCGAGTTATGGTAAGCCAAGCAACCATAACTCGCGCCACCACCGTGCACTGCTAAGACTAACACCTAGGACATCAAAGATGTCATCACAAATTTCATTGATGACATCACTGATGACATCACATATCTTGGCCATTTGTTTTTGTTCACTGACATATCTAGGCCAGGTGGTTTTGTATTTAGACGTTAACCTTGTAATATGTTCTTAAAGTACAGTCCATATGGTTTAGTCTCAGCTGATGGTGCACATACATGGGGAAATAAGCAGTCCTCAAACCCACAATTCAGATAAACTTTAATGTTATTAACATTTTCTGATGATGCTGTTTCTTTCTTCCTTACTTTAGTTTACCTGTATGTGCCTTTGATTTGTTTGCATTGTGGTTGTTCATATCTATTGTTTGTACTAGCAAAAGTGTGGTAAGTCTTGAATTGTTAGCTAGTTATTACATGTTTAACATTACTCAAAACTCGCATAAGGTAGCATTCATTATTGTACTTTCCAAAATTACAAGATTATAAATACTGTACTTCTTTGGAGCATGTTGCAGCCATTGCCTATGTTCATATTTGATTAGGTTCCTGTACTAACAACACTCAAATACAATGTTGTTTAGATGAGTACATTCTTCAATCAATTAAGTAGTTCATGATAGGTCTCCCGATCACCCCTAACATCTTGTTACCAACATTATAAACACAACCCCTTGTAGGGACTTTTCACCAAAATTAATATCACATGTGATGTCATCAGTGATGTCATCAATGACATTTGTGATGTCATCTTTGATGTCCAGGTATTAGTCATAGCAGTGCACGTTGGTGGCGCATGGTTTCTTAGCTTACCATAACTGCTGAATTTCGGAGGTTTTTCGGTTTTACTTGTAACCATAATGTCCCTTTAACAAAGTTTTTTCATTGAATTTCATAGGTTTTTATCAGTGCAACTTTACCATAACGTCCCTTTAACAAAGATTTTTCACTGAATTTCTTGGGTTTTTACCAGTGCATGCTATTTTCCTTCCTACAACTTACTAATATCATACTTACCTCAATATAGCAACACTTCTGTCCAATTTACAATGTTTTACCTTAAAACTCTGCCATTTCCCACCTTCTAGCATCATTTTCAACTCTTCTATACACTTTTTGCAACTTTCTCCACTCTTTTTGCATCTGTCAACGTCCGCAAACCTCTGATATCACCAAAGACGTTCCGGACAATGCCACGTGACCATGCGCTCGCACACAGCATGATGACGTGTCTGCACTTCGGAATCGGGTCCATGCTTGGAACACTGTTTGGAACTGCATTTTTTGACTGATCTAGGAACTTTTACGCTCAAAATGTACCCTTGCACAGCTCCTACACCTATACTTACTCATTGTCCATTAACAATCTAGTGCAAAGCACATACTTGGAAAAATATTATTAAAACTGCTATTTCTCTTAAAAATAGCATCAGATATTGAAATCCCTCCTCCCCAAGAGCCACCACCACCACCAGTTGGAGGACCTACAAAACAGAAAAAGTGCAGTACTTCCAAAGACAATGAAGAGGACCAAAAAGATGAGGTAGAGGTGCCTACCTCTAGCACCCAGAGAGAATCATGGGTGTGGCAGTTCTTTACCACTGTTGGGAGTGTACCAAAGGCGTAAGATACCAATGTAAAATGCACAAAGCGGGAACCCCGGGTGCTAACAAAATTTCTTGCTACAGCGGGACGCATGAGGCATCCCGCTGTAGGATGGACAATCCTTTTCCAAGATTGCCACCATGGAAAGAGAAGGCAGTGCTCCGTACAGAGCCCCTCTTCCCTTTCTATGGCAGCCTGCAGAACCCTATGACCATATTGCCAGGAGCACATTTTTTTTTCTATCCTACTTTCGAATAACTTTACCACATAACCGGTCCCAGGTGGACATGGCTACTTCAACACCATTTTTCATCCGCAACAGGGGATAACAGCCCAGCAGGCTAAGTTATCGATCTAAGCGAAGTGTGTCTGTGTGCGCCCTGATGTCTGCATGCTTTAGTGTGTTATAAATAAATAAATAATGAGTACTCCGGACCATTATCTTCCATTGCAGCCCCTGCAATGGGGTATAAAAACCATTAGTAACCCTGGTTCCCAAAGCGGGAAGCCGGGGTGCTAAAAAACAAATTTCTTTTCCTACAGTATGAAGGACTGATTTTCCTTCCTACAGTGGGACGCATTCGGTGTCCTGCTGTAGGAAGGACAATCCTTTTCCAAGATGGCCACCATGGAAAGAGGAGGCGGGGCTCCGTACAGAGCCCCTCTTCCCTTTCTATGGCAGCCTGCAGAACCCTATGACCATATTACCACGAGCACATTTCTTTTCCCTTTCAAACCTATCCTACTTTCAAATAACTTTACCACACAGCCGGTCCCAGGTGTACATGGCCACTTTAACACCATTTTACGGCCCTCGCGGTCATAGCCAGTAGCCAGATTGTCCGCATTATGACCTTATGCCATGACCCAGACAATTTGACTACTGCCCACGGCCACAGGCTATACCTCAGTCACCAAAGGTATATGACTATTTTTTGTGCTTACCTTATGAAACTTGTCAAAAAATAAAACACAGGCACATTTGCAAAGCCATGCTTTAATGTCCTTACCGATGCTCCTAATGAGTTTGCTCGAAATCCGCCCATGTTTTATTTTTTCAAAAGTGTCAAAATGAATGAACATACACTATTCATATAATTTAGCCCCATTCTTGACAAAATCCATTCAGTCTTTACACAAACATTGAAGGTTGGGTCTATAATCTTTTTCAAAAGTTTTGTCCACATTCATCAAATAATAACAAAGTTATAAGCCATCTAAAAATTGCAGGGGTTGCAAAGGAGGATAATGGTCTGGAGCCTTCGTTATTTATTTATTTTATTTATTTATAATGTGCCGAAGCCCGCAGGCATCAGGGCGCACACAGACACACTTCCCTTGGGCTGATTACCTGGGCTGCCAGGCCATTATCCCCATTCCTGTCCCTGGAACTGGGGATGAATGTCACATTATTCTCATTAGCATAACACAAAATGCTAATGGAAATATTGGAAAAACGTATTGAGTCTATGTACTTTACTGAGAAATGTAAAGTAGATGGAGTCTGCAAGATTTATTTTGTTCTATTTTTGAACTGTGAAATGTGGTTCTTAAAGGAACCTTTTTATTTGTTGTTTTAAAAAAAAATGTTTGCAGGAGAGGTTAGAACGTAAGGTGAAGAGGGAACTGAGGGAAGAGGCACCAAGCACTAATCTGGAGGGCCAGGTGGATGGGGAAGAGACAGGGGAAGATGTTGTGCGTGTGTTACTTCTAAGATAGAGGGCAGTTTTTCTCATGCTCCTTGATTACAGCTTCAAACGCACGTCGAAATTGCTTCTCCCTGCAGAGTGGTGTGTTGAAGTATATACAGAGGACTGTTGTCTTCCAAAGATATGCATCAACAACCGCTTTTATTGCTTGCAAGGTAGCCGGTGGGATTTTGTGTCCCACAGAAGTAGGCTGTGTGGTTACATTATTGGTTGAGGAAGATGATGTGGAGGAAGGCAGCCTACCTCTTGCTAAGAAGGGAACAATCTTTCTGAGAGCATTGCAGTAGTTGGATTTGGGGTGGCGGCACATGGAGGTGGTCCCGTAGGAGTAATGTCCAGGTAGTCTGCGACTGAATACAAAGTTGCATTCAGTGCATTTCACTTTTGTAGCTTTAGCCTTTGGTACATTCCCAAAAGTGGTAAAGAACTGCCACACCCTTGATTCTCTGGGTGCTAGAGGTAGGCCCTTCATCTGCCTCAACTTCTTGATCTGCTTCATTGTCTTTGGAAAAACTGTGTTTTTTTTGTTGTGTGGTTCCTCCAGCTGGTGGTGGTGGTGCCTCTTGGGCAGGAGGGATGGCAATAACTGATGCCATTTTTAAGATAAATAGCAGTTTTGCTAATATTCTTCCAAGTATGTGCTTTGTACTAGATTGTTAATGGATAATGAGTAAGAATAGGTTTATGAGCTGTGCAAGGGTAGATTCTGAGCTTGAAATTTCCTAGATCAGTAGAAAATGCAATTGCAAACAGTCCTCGAAGCAAAGACCCAAACATGAAGTGCTAACGTGTTCATGGATACGTCTTCATGCCGCACGCAAGCACATGGTCACGTGGCAGTGTCCGGAAGGTCACACAATGATGTCAGATGTTTGTGCACTTCGACGGAAGCAAAAACAGTTGGAAAAGTATAGAAGTGCTAAAAATTATGCTAGACGGTGGGAAATGGCAGTATTACGGTGAAACGCACATTGGACAAAAAAGTTTCTCTATTGGGGTAAGTATGATATTAGTAAGTTATAGGAAAATAGCATGCACTGGTAAAAACCCATGGAATTCGCTGAAAAAAACTTTGCTAAAGGGACTTTATAGTTAAGTTGCACTAATAAAAATCTATGAAATTCAATTAAAAAGCTTTGTTATAGGGATATTATGGTTAAACTGCACTAATAAAAACCTATGAAATTCAATGAAAACACTTTGTTAAAGGGATTTTATGATTACAAGTAAAGCTGAAAAACCTCCGAAATTCAGCAGTTATGGTAAGCTAAGAAACCATAACTTGCGCCACCAATGTGCACTGCTAAGACTAACACCCAGGACATCAAAGATGGCATCACAAATGTTTGCAAAGGCCTAAAATGAGGTGTTATATAACTATCAACCATAAGGTAAGGTATCACAACAGCATACAGTTCACAAAACAGATTGAAATTGAAAACCCAGTGCAGCAGAATTCACACATGGAAAAGTTAGATTTTTTCTAGTTTGCGGTTTTAAATGACAAAACGGGTGAAAAACCCTGAATCGGATTGCGGTTTGTGGGCAGGGTAATGGATGCACCGCACAGGGACAATACAGAAGTGAAAGGAGGGCTATAGCTGAAGAATTGAGACAGATTTGGAAGGTAGAATTAGGTTCATTTTTAGGAAAATAGAGCAGTTCAAAAAAGAAAAAGGCAAAGTTTATTTAAACTAATTTATCTAGACCATATTGTTAAAGAAAGCCATGGTACGTTCAAAGATTCATTTGCGACGTCAACCTTTTCCCGCCGGGTTCTGATCTATGTGGGAATTAATTTAGATTACTCCAAATATTACTAATGAGTTACAAGATGAGGTGAATGAAAGAATTGTGCTAACTCTAGGAAACAAGAACAGGGTGCACTGAAAATTAGAACAGTCTATACAAGTTATCAGGGTATGGATTGGTTTGCTTAGAGAGTGGCACAAAGACAAAGTCAAGATGGGGTACACTCTGTGTCATGGGATGGGGATACTCACAGTCCGCTCTTAAATTTGGGATTAGGCACAGTCACCTGGGTTCTGGTTTCCAGGGCTCGGGTAACCAGGTAGTGGTGGACTCTCCTAGCAGAACAACAGCTGGGCGTGTCTGGTCACTGGATAGTCAGGACAGCTGGATGGCACAGTTGCAGCGGACCTGCAGTTAGTGGGAAAAAAGCCAGGCTGGTCTCAGGATGCTTCCCAAAAGAATACCACAGCTTTTCTCTTTGGTATTAGGATTTTTAGTGGGATTTCTGAATTGAGGCCTTGCTGGGATGGTCAGCAATGCTTTGGCTTTGTTGGGATAGGATCAGCTATGCTTTGGCCTTGCAGAGGAATTTGGAATCAGCTATGCTTTGATTTTGCAGTGGAATCTGGAATCAGCTCTGCTTTGGCTTTGCAGTGGGAACTGGGATCTGGCAAGATGAATGTAGAAGATCAGGAATGAAGGTGCAGGAAATTCAGGAAAGAGTCTGTGTAGTTCTGTCAGTCACCATTTTTATAGAGCATGGTGATATCATAGAATTATACGATAGGGCAGGCTTAGCTAAGCACGCCTCTAAACAACTGGATTGGTCAGGGGTGATAGTTACCACCTTCCTCTCAACTGGTTTGGATTCAAGTGCATGATGTCAGATTTATGATGTGAGTTTTACAATGTCCAGTATCTCCCACAGTTACTTTAGCTAAAATCCAGTTTTGCTATAAAAGGCTCATTTGTACAGTTGGGCAGTTTGAACAAATTACATAAGCAGGTTACATATTTTATGCAGAACATGCCAGTGCAACTCTCCAGTTCGTGAGACATTGTTTCTCTCTTCTAATGATTTTTAGTCATTTTTAGTGTGAAATATTCAGCCTAAAATTCTATAACTTTATACATGTGTATGGATTATCATTAGGCATATCAGTATTGATTTTCCCATTGGCATCAGGTAAACTTGCCGTGGAATACCCAATTCTCTACCATTTCTGTTCCCAAGATGGCAGTGAAGGCTACAACATCTTAAATTAAAACCCACAGAATTACATTAAAACTGTTAACTTTTTACATTCCTGCAAATTTCTGTTGCAAAAATAACTGTCTTAACAGTTTCTTAATAAAATAGTCTTTTGAAACAAATGGGCATCCTTTGTCCTTCACTCAGACAATTTTATTCTCTTTAGCTGCCACCAACTGTCAATTCAGGCCAGTGTGGGGATGGCATTTTCCTAGTTTGATTGAAGGTTTATGGCCCCCTCTACTTCACAGGTTGGTATCCCAGAAATACCATTGTAAGAGTCCTGAGCCCAGACAAAATTCTGCCAAGGTAGCAATTTGCACATGTGTGTTCTAGCTTCTACTGTGAGGGGCCTACTGTTGCTGGCAACCCCCAAGAAGAAACCTGTTTGGGGCTGAATTCCCCCATGTAGCCAATGCAATTTAATTCCTTATTTTATTTATTTTCTTATAAGTCAGAATAAAGCCTGTTGAATAAGATCTCCCATATATGTTTCACAGCGCAAAACCCCTACACATTGCGAGATAAGGGATGGAGCTTATCAAACGTACACTTTTAAACAAGTATTTTTATTTATTGGCAAATGTACGTGTGGTGACTGCTGACATTTTCTTTGCAAATTCAGATTTTCTCTTCTCTCTGAATTCCCACATTGTTTTGCAGCAAGAGTTGGTCTCTTGAATGCAGCAATTTGTTTAAACACAGATGCACTGAAATTGACATAGGCCCAGAGAGCCACGGCCTCTTTTGACGCATTGATCTTTGATATTTTGTAGCCCCAAAAGTAAAGCATTTCCTATGTAGCTGAAGTAAATCTTCTTTTGATATCTTCAGAGCGAACAACAGCCTGTCATTCAGGGATAGTGTTCTTGTCTGCTGGAGCACAATGTGAATGTGGACGGGCATGGCAGGGTCTCATTAATAAAAGTAGTGTTGAGGAATCAGAGGAAAAGAACATCAGAGCGGTATCATTTTTAAATGTAAATATTTCCTTTTTTCAATGGGAAACTTTGACTAGCAGCTGTCATGATTCCTGCCCCCAGTCCCCTGGCATATCAGGCTGGAGCCAGGTAACGACCACCTAGTCGGCCCCTAAGGGCCTCTCCATCTCCCCAGACACCTACCATGACTCAGACTTGGTGCCTTTGGCACCAAGCTCACACACAGTCCTGAGATCCACTAAGTATTGGACTTGCAATGTATTATGGGGCAATGGATGCCACCATGTAATTCAGTTCCTTGAACTGGATGAGCAGTCTAGTCTTTCGTTGTGGCTCAGCCCAGGGATACCTGGGATATCTACAGACTATTTAAACCACACCCAGCCTGAGAAACATGCCTTGCATTTCTCTGCACCTGCAGTGTGACACTCACCATGCTCAGATCTCCTGAAGAGTCCCACTTCTTTCTTCAGCGCCAGCATACCTGCAAGAATAAGAACTTTGTTGCCAATACTCACCTTGAAGAGCATCCAACTTCTGTCCAGCTCTTCCCAGTATTGCGGATTCCTATGGCAGAGTAATCTCCATCTCGGCACGCCGCGCCCTACCAAAGGGGAGAAGAATAGAAGAAAAGACGTTAGTAAGCATTCTGCAATACTTAGCTCTCTTGAATTTGCAAATAGAGTTTAATACTTACCTGAACTCCCGTCGACCGGACAACTTCTGCTCCGGAGCATCCCACCGATCTGAAAAAGGGGAAAAGACACATTAGGTTAGCGCAAAACATTTAAGAGACGCCGCACATCGCGCTTTCTCACCACAGCTCATCTCCTCAGCTCGCTTCCATGCTGGGTTACTGCGGCACCTAAAAGGACACTGAAAAGATGAACATTGGTTAGTGCTAAGGAAGCCAATAAGCATCACGCTCCGCATTCCTACTTACTTCAGCAGCGCATCATCATCCTCAAGACCTTCATCACCTAAGTAAAGAAAGACATAGTATTAAAGGGACTAGAGCCATCAGAACTGTTGTAAGACTCATTCCAAGTACCAGTCGGGCTGAAGCCGCAGCAAGCCCTGTCCACCGGGACCGTGCCAGTGAAGCAACTAGGCACCCTCCAGCCCGCATCACCCAACGCACCCCTGCATTGACGGCAGGACGGAGAGCGCACCACATCAAATAACAAGGTATGGGGAGGTCCGGGGGAAGATTGGGACCCAGGGAAGAAAAGGGGGCCAGACAAGCAAGACCAATAGGGAATTGACCTCTGATAATACTGTGTTTCAGGCCCAGTGCTTGGTTGAGCAAGTCCAGGTAAGGGTTTGAAGTGGTCAGAAGTCCGGACCGGCTGAGTGGCGTCCCTGTGGATATCAGGTGAGCATTACAGTAGCAAAGCAGCGCTGCTTTTTCATTCCCCTTCTTTTGTACATGTAAGAATACACTGGCAGGCTTTCTTAGTGTGCCCCTTTGTTTCATCCTGACCAATATGTGCTTGGCAAGATGGTGCAGCCATCTTTTTGTAGTTGCAAAACACACTTTTGCAAAGAGGCAGTGGTACTCAAAGGAGCCAGCACAGCCATTTTGCTGTTTCTGTTGAAGTGCAGCTTGGTTCTGGAAGGGAGTACAGCTGAATGAATAAATATATCCCACAGTTTTCATAAATGAAACAACCACTTCGTTGTTTTTCTCTCGATGCGAGAGATATTCACGGCTATAAACGAGATTATGCTATAACCGAGGTTATGGAAAAATGAAATGCAGGAAGAGATATGGGCAGGTCAACAAACCATCAGGGTAGAGGTGGAGGTAGCTAGCACAGATGAGGTGGGCACTTGGTGATGGCCTGGGGGGGGGGAAGCATTTCTTTTCTGGTTGTTTTGCTGATATTCACGGCTATACCTGAGGCTACGAAGGACTACCGATACCCGCATGTAAGAGTAGTTCTGTATTTGTGGCTATATTTTGGGGGGTATCTGTGTTTCATTTATTTTCTAAAGTTATTTGTATAGGTATAGTGATGTTGGGAGAGAACATTCATTGGCCATGGCCAAAGGCCATGCTCAATGACCTGGTAGATATTAGAGCGTCTTTTTATTTTGGATGTGTGTTTTCAGACTTTTGTGCATTTGAGATTTTCGAGAAAAATAGAAGAAAATAGTTAAACAAAATTAATATAAAACGGAGCAATTGTAGTCTAGTTGAAGTTGTGCCATACAGTGTATTTAAGGTCCTGTATTCTCACTTATGGTATTATATTGTCTGGCTGTGAAATGTTTGCCTATCTAGTTTATTGTTATGCATTTTTATGCTTTCTTATTTTTCAGTTACTTTACATAAGTACATAAGTACATGAGTAGTGTTGTACTGTATTGATCATTTAAGTTGGATTGTAGCATAAAACTTGAAGTCAGTACTCCTTTTAACTGACTTTTTGTAAACGTTGTTATGGCAAAAGTCAATGAACTGTAGCTAGCGGTATAATAAAACATGTTTTTTTTTATTATTTATTGTATTTGTGTATTTATGTATGATGAGTTGTCCGTAAAAGGATTGTTTTGGGGAACATTGAGTGTAAAACTTTGGCATATCAGGAGTACTGCTTTGATGTTATGAAGGAACACTACATTTCCTTCATAGGTTAGGTGTACTCGGACATATCGACAGTAATTTGCCATGTTGAACTGTATGTTGTTGTTCGAAATCCATAATTGGTTGCTGTCTATCCTGAATGCAGACATTGCTTTATTGACATTTCTCTGGGATTTCGCAATGTTACCATTAAATCTGGTGGTCCATCTCCATTTTTGCCTTTGAGTGAGATTGGAAAAGATAAAGATGGTGTGAAGAAATAGTTCCATTAGTTTTCCCATGTCTTGTTTTATTATTGAAGTAAGGGACACCCCTTGTAAATTCCCCTAATTGTTGTCTCCACAATGAATTAGTATGACGTCTGGGTGCCCTCTACTTCTCAGACTTAACAAGTTTGGAAAGACTTGGAATCAACGCATTCCCCGCAATCCAAACCATTTAATTGTAAAATCTCTCAAACCTAGGTCCATGTAAATGTTCAGTTTCTCACAAAAGCCATCAACCAAAATGGACAACTGTCTCCAATCAGTCACACAGTTTTAAAACCAGCCATGATATCTACAGTCTTTCTCTGTTTCCAGGAAAAGTATTCCTAGTTTGAATCTCTAGTAGTTTCTATTTGCAGGGTATGTATGATGTGTGTGTGTGTTGTAATTTCTAATTGGGTGATGGTTCTGTTGATATTATTCAAGGATATTTAGCAGCCACCCAGAGTACAACATTGCTATTTGTGGGTAGAAACCAAATCCCCACCCCTTCTGCAGCTGCAGCTATATTCAGGCAAATCACACGTCATGTGTTTGTGAACGTGTTGTAGCCACGGCCATCTGAAATTTTGGGTGGGGTGGCATCTTATGTGAATTGAGTGGAGGATTGCAAGAGACTAGGGGAGTGGAGGAGGACTATGAGGAGTGTAGGGGTGATGGAAGGCGTGTAGGGGACAGTTTTTGGAGTTTTCTGGAGTGGAAATGCAATATTGAATCCGTAGATTTTGTGATTAGACGCGGTTATCAGCAAACTTCCAGGAGGGGCTTTTTGTATAACTGCGTCTATGAAAAGCATGTGAGTAGGCATGTCAATATTATTTTGAGTTTTATTTGTTGTGGCTGTAACCATGAGTAAAGTCTCGCCTATACATTTTCAGAGCAATAAGCACTCTTTTATGGGGATGATACAGTATAGAATTTTATTTGTGTGTGTTATTTTATGTACTTGGTTGTTCACTTATTTGCTTTGAAATTTTGACGGTCAATTTCGTTTGATTTGGGGTTTGCTGAAAAATGTACGTGTACCCGCAGCTACATATGAGGCATACGAGGCATTGCCTTTTTTAAGTTGTAATTTTTATTGTTTTACATATTCCGTCCTGGTTGGACATTCCAACATGTCAGAACACAAGAGTACCAGCAGTGATGGCGTTATCATTTGGATTCTGAATCCCTCGCTACCGAGGAATAAGGCAACTGGGATGAAAACCACTGCTGATAGTTGGCGCTCCTTTAAAGTTAAAGAACACTGTTCTAGAAAAGAGGAAGAGGAAGTACTTTGCACATTCTGCAACTAAACTCTACACTTTGGGCCTTCCAGTGTTCAATCTCAAATCCTAGGAACATCTATTATGATTAATCATGTAGTGTGAGTCCACTGGGATAACGCTTATAATGACTATTGTAAAGCGCAAAAACGTTATAAAAGAAAAATGCATGGGTTCCAATCTTTGCAATTAGACCAACATCAGCACCACATGCAACACTTCCATTCACCAAGGCAACAATATTACAAACTGTAAATTAATCCTTAACTTCAGCAGTGGGGTCAACTGCACAGACTCCTGTTTTATCGACTACTGATCTTTCCATGATGCAAGTCATGTCTCAAGATGATGTCTTGAATGGGTAGTCAAGGGAGGTGTTACATTTGAGGAATGGCAGAAGTTAATCGCTGAATACCCTTTTACCTGTCATTCTTATTTTTTAGTTTTAAGTGCCAGTTTACTGCCCTTTTTTCTAAAAATAAAATAGAAAATAAAAATATCTATATGTTGCTTTTCATTTTAATTCCCTTTGTTAGATGTTTCATCGTTATGTGGTCACCTTTTAAGTTACAACAATACATAACATTGAACAAAGACTGCAAAAATATATTACAATATCTGTTGTAATTTATTTTATGCAGTTTCAGTAATTGAAATCTACCAATTGTTTGTTTGTTGCCGCAGTTACACTGTTAACAGGAACAGTAGTTTAGCTGCAAATAAAAGCACTCCAGTGGTTGCTCGTGTTAGGTTTGCACGTAAAATCCTGCAATTAATTGGCTGATGCTGTAGCTGTGGCTACAAATAATAATATTTCAAAACATGCAACTTTGTGTATGAATAACAAAACCCCTGAAATTCAAGGAAAACACGTTAGTTCCAGGGACATTAAGGTGAGCAATACATTGTAACAAAACCTTTGAAATTCAAGGAAATTCAGCTAAAGCCACCTTAACTTTGCGCCCCCTGTTGCGGAGCCTATGACCACAATGATGACATCACAGATGACATCACTGTTGACATCACAAATTACAATACAATAGTAACTGGCATTAAACCTGGCCTTCAGCTATGCTCAGTGTGCATGGCCAAATATATTTTAACACAGTAATGGGTACTAGGCATGGACATCAGTTATGGACAGTGGTCACAACATTCACCCATGTGCACTGAATATTGTAAAACACTAACAGGCTACCAACCATTAAGAACTTTACTAGTGGATACAGCTTTCAACCGTGTCCAATGTATAACATGGCCACGGTAGTTATGATTAAGTTGCTGTTTCCATAGGAAGAACACTTTTTGGGCGGCTTATAACTTTGCTCCCCCTGGACGAATCCTCACCAAACTTTGCAAAAAAAGTATATGGCCCACTCTGAATTGTTTTGGTTTGGTCCACAGGGGGCAAAGTTATAGGGGGGGTCCCAAAACTTCTTGTTTTCCCATAGACATAATGGGAAAAAACTTTGCTCACGCCTACAGCCCAAACCGCTGGACGGCAGGAGTGGCGGTTTGGTCCCGAAAGCACGCTTTTATTTATTTGGTGTAAATCCGTCCAGTAGTTTTTTTAAAAATGAAAAAAATGTAAGTGAAAAAAATTAGTGATATCTATGTCTGCTTTGCGGACACACTTCCCTGTTAGCTCCGCGGACAGGACAGGGATTGGGCAAGCGGCTTGCGTGATATCCGCGGACATGTGGCGCGCTCTCCCATTGGCTGCGGTGAAGGATGCAGTGCGTTGTATTGTCAGAGACGCCCGCCATCTTTGTTTATCACATCGAGAGGCTTTTTTAACAGAGACCCTGCATACAACCAGTCCTGGGCTGCTGCAGACTGCCAGGAGACACGCCATCGCCACACAGTGGCCCGCGGAGGGCCGAGGAGCGGGATCTGCCGCCTGCACAGTAAGTGTCTCCCCCCTGTTCCCCCAACCCCCCGCTCATGCCCAGTGTCTCCGCTCATGCCCCATGTCTCTCTCCTGTTCCCCTCACCCCCTGCTCATGCCCCATGTCTGTCTCCTGTCCCCCCGCTCATGCCCTGGGTCTTCCTCTTGTTCCCCCCACCCCCGCTCATGCTCCGTGTCTCTCTCCTGTTCCCCTCACCCCCCGCTCATGCCCCATGTCTGTCTCCTGTCCCCCCGCTCATGCCCCGTGTCTTCCTCCTGTTCCCCCCACCCCCGCTCATCCCACGTGTCTCCCTCTGGTTCCCCCCACCCCCTGCTCCTGCCCTGTGTCTCTCTCCTGTTCCACCCACCCCCCGCTCATGCCCTGTGTCTCTCTCCTGTTCCGCCCACCCCCTGTTCATGCCCTGTGTCTCCCTCCTGTACACCCCCACCCCCGCTCATGCCCTGTGTCTCTCTCCTGTTGCCCCCCACCCCACACTGCTCATGCCGGTGTCTCTCTCCTGTTCCCCCCACCCCCCACTCATGCCCCGTGTCTCCCTTCTGTTCCCCCCACCCCCTGCTCATGCCCCGTGTCTCCCTCCTATACCCCCCACCCCCTGCTCATGGCCCGTGTCTCTCTCCTGTTGCCCCCACCCCCCGCTCATGCCCTGTGGCTCTCTCCTGTTCCTCCCCACCCCCCGCTCATCACCCGTGTCTCCCTCCTGTTCCCCCCACCCCGCGCTCATGCCCCATGTCTCTCTCCTGTTCCCCCCCACCCCCCGCTCCTGGTCCGTGACTCCCTCCTGTTCCCCCCAACCCCCGATCTTGCCCCATGTCTCCCTCCTGTTCCCCCCACCTCCCGCTCATGCCCCGTGTCTCTCTACTGTTCCCCCACCCCCACTCATGCCCTGTGTCTCTCTTCTGTTCCTCCCACCCCCACGCTCATGCCCTGTGTCTCTCTCCTGTTCCCCACACCCCCCCGCTCATGCCCCGTGTCTCTCTCCTGTTGCCCCCACCCCGCGCTCATGCCCCGTGTCTCTCTCCTGTTCTCCCACCCCCCACTCATGCCCCGTGTTTTCCTCCTGTACCCCCCACTCCCCGCTCATGCCCTGTGTCTCCCTCCTGTTCCCCCCCACTTGTGCCCCGTGTCTCCCTCCGGTTCCCCCCACTCCCGGTCATGCCCTGTGTCTTCCTCCTGTTCCCCCCACTCCCGCTCATGCCCCGTGTCTCTCTCCTGTTCCCCCCGCTCATGCCCCTTGTTTTCCTCCTGTTCCCCCACCCCCGCTCATGCCCGTGTCTCTCTCCTGTTCCCCCACCCCCGCACATGCCCCGTGCCTCTCTCCTGTTCCCCCCACCCCCCGCTCATGCCCTGTGTCTCCCTCCTGTTACCACCCACCCCCCACTCATGCCCCGTGTCTCTCTCCTGTTCCCCCCGCTCATTCCCCATTTCTCTCTCCTGTTCCCCCCACCCCTGCTCATGTCCTGTGTCTCCCGCCTGTTCCCCCCACCCCCCGCTCATGCCCTGTGTCTCCCTCCTGTTACCACCCACCCCCCACTCATGCCCCGTGTCTCTCTCCTGTTCCCCCCGCTCATTCCCCGTTTCTCTCTCCTGTTCCCCCCACCCCTGCTCATGTCCTGTGTCTCCCTCCTGTTCCCCCACCCCAGCTCATGCCCCGTGTCTCCCTCCTGTTCCCCCCACCGCCTGCTCATGCCCCGTGTCTCTCTCCTGTTGCTCCACAACCCCCAGCTCATGCCCTGTGTCTCTCTCCTGTTCCCCCCACCCCCGCTCATGCCCCGTGTCTTTCTCCTGTTCCCACACCCCCACTCATGCCCTGTGTCTCTCTTCTGTTCCTCCCACCCCCACGCTCATGCCCTGTGTCTCTCTCCTGTTACCCACACCCCCCCGCTTATGCCCCGTGTCTCTCTCCTGTTGCCCCCACCCCGCGCTCATGCCCCGTGTCTCTCTCCTGTTCTCCCACCCCCCACTCATGCCCCGTGTTTTCCTCCTGTACCCCCCACTCCCCGCTCATTCCCTGTGTCTCCCTCCTGTTCCCCCCGCTCATGCCCCGTGTTTTCCTCCTGTTCCCCCACTCCCCGCTCATTCCCCATGTCTCCCTCCTGTTCCCCCCACCCCCTGCTCATGCCCCATGTCTCTCTCCTGTTTCCCCCACCCTCCGCTCAGGCCCGTGTCTCCCTCCTGTTCCCCCCACTCCCGGTCATGCCCTGTGTCTTCCTCCTGTTCCCCCCACTCCCGCTCATGCCCCGTGTCTCTCTCCTGTTCCCCCCGCTCATGCCCCTTGTTTTCCTCCTGTTCCCCCACCCCCGCTCATGCCCGTGTCTCTCTCCTGTTCCCCCACCCCCGCACATGGCCCGTGCCTCTCTCCTGTTCCCCCCACCCCCCGCTCATGCCCTGTGTCTCCGTCCTGCTCCCACCACCCCCCCCTCATGCCCTGTGTCTCCCTCCTGTTACCACCCACCCCCCACTCATGCCCCGTGTCTCTCTCCTGTTCCCCCCACTCATTCCCCGTTTCTCTCTCCTGTTCCCCCCACCCCAGCTCATGTCCTGTGCCTCCCTCCTGTTCCCCCACCCCAGCTCATGCCCCGTGTCTCCCTCCTGTTCCCCCCACCGCCTGCTCATGCCCCGTGTCTCTCTCCTGTTGCTCCCCAACCCCCAGCTCATGCCCTATGTCTCTCTCCTGTTCCCCCCACCCCCGCTCATGCCCCGTGTCTTTCTCCTGTTCCCCCACCCCCTGCACATGCCCCGTGTCTCCCTCCTGTTCCCCCCACCCCCCGGTTATGCCCTGTGTCTTCCTCCTGCTCTCCCCCACCCCCCGCTCATGCCCCGTGTTTTCCTCCTGTTCCCCCATCCCCTGCTCATGCCCCGTGTCTCTCTCCTGTTGCCCCCCAACCCCCAACTCATGCCCTGTGTCTCTCTCCTGCTCCCCCCACCCCCCGCTCATGCCCCGTGTCTTTCTCCTGTTCCCCCACCCCCGCTCATGCCCCGTGTCTCCCTCCTGTTCCCCCCACCCCCCGGTTATGCCTTGTGTCTTCCTCCTGTTCCCCCCACCCCCTGCTTATTATGCCCTGTGTCTCTCTCCTGTTCCCCCCCACCCCCTGCTCATGCCCCGTGTTTTCCTCCTGTTCCCCCACCCCCTGCTCATGCCCCGTGTCTCCCTCCTGTTCCCCCCACCTACCGGTTATGCCCTGTGTCTTCCTCCTGTTCCCCCCACCCCCTGCTTATTATGCCCTGTGTCTCTCTCCTGTTCCCCCCCACCCCCAGCTCATGCCCCGTGTTTTCCTCCTGTTCCTCTCACCCCATGCTCATGCCCTGTATCTCCCTCCTGTTCCCCACAACCCCCAGCTCATGCCCTGTGTCTCTCTCCTGTTCCCCCCACCCCCTGCTCATGCCCCGTGTCTTTCTCCTGTTCCCCCACCCCCGCTCAAGCCCTGTGTCTCTCTCCTGTTCCTCCCCACCCCCCGCTCATGCCCCGTGTCTCTCTCCTGTTCCCCCCACCCCCCGCTTATTCCCCGTGTCTTCCTCCTGTTCCCCCACCCCCGCTCATGCCCCGTCTCTCTCTCCTCTTCCCCCCACCTGCCGCTCATGCCCCGTGTCTCTCTCCTGTTCCCCCCCACCCCCTGCTCATGCCCTGTGTCTCCCTCCTGTTCCCCCCGCCCCCCGCTCATGCCCCGTGTTTTCCTCCTGTTCCCCCACCCCCCGCTCATGCCCCATGTCTCTCTCCTGTTCTCCCCATCCCCCGCTCATGCCCTGTGTCTCTCTCTCCTGTTCCTCCCACACCCTGTTCATGCCCTGTGTCTTTCTCCTGTTCCCCCCACACCCCGCTCATGCCCCGTGTTTTCCTCCTGTTCCCCCACCCCCCGCTCATGCCCCGTGTCTCTCTCCTGTTCTCCCCACCCCCCGCTCATGCCCTGTGTCTCTCTCTCCTGTTCCTCCCACACCCTGCTCATGCCCTGTGTCTCTCTCCTGTTCCCCCACCCCCCGCTCATGCCCCGTGTCTCTCTCCTGTTGCCCCCCACCCCTGCTCATTCCCCATGTCTCTCTCCTGTTCCCCCCACCCCCCGCTCATGCCCCGTGTCTCCCTCCTGTTCCCCCAACCCCCTGCTCATTCCCCTTGTCTCTCTCCTGTTGCCCCCCACCCCCGGTCATGCCCAGTGTCTCTCTCCTGTCCCCGCACCCCCCGCTCATGCCCCGTGTCTCCCTCCTTTTCACTCCCCGCTCATGCCCCGTGTCTCTCTCCAGTTCCCCCCACCCCCGCTCATGCCCCGTGTCTCTCTTCTCGTCCCCCCATCCCCCGCTCATGCCCCATGTCTCTGTCCTGTTCCCCCACCCCCGCTCATGCCCCGTGTCTCCCTCCTGTACCTCCCCACCCCCCGCTAATGCATCGTGTCTCTCTCCTGTTGCCCCCCCGCCCCCTGCTCATGCCCTGTGTCTCTCTCCTGTTCCCCCCACCCCCGCACATGCCCCGTGTCTCTCTCCTGTTCCCCCCACCCCCCGTTCATGCCCCGTGTCTTTCTCCTGTACCCCCACACCCTGCTCATGCCCCATGTCTCCCCCCTGTTGACCCCACCCCCCGCTCATGCCCCGTGTCTCTCTCCTGTTCCCCCCACCCGCTCATGCCCCATGTCCCTCTCCTGTTCCCCCCACCCCCGCTCATGCCCCGTGTCTCTCTCCTGTTTCCCCCACCTCCCGCTCATTCCCTGTGTCTCTCTCCTGTTCCCACCCACCCCCGCTAATGCCCCATGTCTTCCTCCTGTTCCCCCCACCCCCTGCTCATGCCCCGTATCTCCCTCCTGTTCCCCGACCCCTCACTCTGCCCCGTGTCTCCCTCCTGTTCCCCCCACCCCCAGCTCATGCCCCGTTTCTCTCTCCTGTTGCCCCCCACCCCCTGCTCATGCCCCATGTCTCTCTCCTGTTCCCCCACCCCCTGCTCATGCCCCATGCCTTTCTCCTGGTCCCCCCAGCCCCGCTCACACCCCGTGTCTCCCTCCTGTACCCCCCACCCCCATGCCCCGTGTCTCTCTCCTGTTCCTCCCACCCCCACTCATTCCCCGTATCTCTCTCCTGTGCCCCCCGCTCATGCCCCGTGTCTCTCTCCTGTACCTCCCACCTCCGCTCATGCTCCGTGTCTCCCTCTTGTACCCCCACCCCGCTCATGCCCCGTGTCTCTCTCCTGTCCCCCCACCCCCTGCTCATGCCCCGTGTCTCTCTCCTGTTCCTCCCACCCCCCACTCATGCCCCGTGTCTCTCTCCTGTTCCCCCAACCCCCGCTCATGCCCCGTGTCTTTCTCCTGTTCCCCCCACCCCCCGCTCATGCCCTGTGTCTCTCTCCTGTTCCCCCAACCCCTGCTCATGCCCCGTGTCTCTCTCCTGTTACCCCCACCCCCGCTCATGCCCCGTGTCTCTATTCTGTTCCCCCCACCCCCCGCTCATGCCCTGTGTCTTTCTCCTGTTCCCCCACCCCCCGCTCATGCCCCGTGTCTCCCTCCTGTACCCCCCAACCCCCGCTCATGCCCCGTGTCTATTTCCTGTTGCCCCCCACCCCCCGCTCATGCCCCGTGTCTCTCTCATGTTACCCCCACCCCCGCTCATGTCCTGTGTCTCTATTCTGTTCCCCCCACCCCCCGCTCATGCCCCGTGTCTTTCTCCTGTTCTCCCCACCCCCCGCTCATGCCCGGTGTCACCATCCTGTACCCCCCAACCCCTGCTCATGCCCCGTGTCTCTTTCCTGTTGCCCCTCACCCCCGGTCATGCCCAATGTCTTTCTCCTGTTGCCCCCCAACCCCCGCTCATGCCCCGTGTCTCTCTCCTGTTCTCCCCACCCCCCGCTTATGCCCCGTGTCTCTCTCCTGTTTCTCCCACTCCCCGCTCATGCCCTGTGTCTCTCTCCTGTTCCCCCAACTCCCCCCGGTCATGCCCCGTCTCTTCCTCCTGTTCCTCCTACCCCCTGCTCATGCCCCGTGTCTCTCTCCTGTTCTCCCACCCCCCGCTCATGCCCTGTGTTTTCCTCCTGTACCCCCCACTCCCCGCTCATGCCCTGTGTCTCCCTCCTGTTCCCCCACCCCCCGCTCATGCCCCGTGTTTTCCTCCTGTTCCCCCCACTCCCCGCTCATTCCCCGTGTCTCCCTCCTGTTCCCCCCACCCCCTGCTCATGCCCCATTTCTCTCCCCTGTTCCCCCCACCCCCCGCTCATGTCCCGTGTCTCCCTCCTGTTCCCCCACCCCCGCTCATGCCCCGTGTCTTCCTCCTGTTCCCCTCACGCCCTGCTCATGCCCCGTGTCTACCTCCTGTTCCCCCCACCCCCGCTCATGCCCCGTGTCTAACTCCTGTTCCCCCCACCCCCTGCTCATGCCCCGTATCTCCCTCCTGTTCCCCCCACCCCCCGCTCATGCCCGGTGTCTTCCTCCAGTTCCCCCCACCCCCGCTCACGCCCTGTGTCTCTCTCCTTTTCCCCCCACCACGCTCATGCTCCGTGTCTCCCTCTTGTACCCCCCCACCCCCGCTCATGCCCCTCTCTCTCTCCTGTTCCCCCCAATCCCTGCTCATGCCCCGTGTCTCTCTCCTGTTACCCCCACCCCCGCTCTTGCCCCGTGTCCCTCTTCTGTTCCCCCCACCCCCCGCTCATGCCCCGTGTCTTTCTCCTGTTCCCCTCACCCCCCGCTCATGCCCCGTGTCTCCCTCCTGTTCCCCCTCCATCCCCCACTCATGCCCCGTGTCTCTCTCCTGTTGCCCCCCACCCCTGCTCATGCCCCGTTTCTCTCTCCTGTTCCCCCCACCCCCCGCTCATGCCCCGTGTCTCACTCCTGTTCACCCCACCCCCGCTTATGCCCCGTGTCTCTCTCCTGTTCCCCCCACCCCCTGCTCATGCCCTGTGTCTCTCTCCTGTTCCCCCCACCCCGCTCATGCTCCGTATCTCCCTCTTGTACCCCCCACCCACGCTCGTGCCCCGTGTCTCTCTCCTGTTCCCCCCCAATCCCCGCTCATGCCCCGTGTCTCTCTCCTGTTACCCCCACCCCCCCGCTCATGCCCCGTGTCTTTCTCCTGTTCCCCTCACCCCCCGCTCATGCCCTGTGTCTCACTCCTGTTCCCCCTCCAACCCCCACTCATGCCTCGTGTCTCTCTCCTGTTGCCCCCCACCCCCGCTCATGCCCCGTTTCTCTCTCCTGTTCCCCCCACCCCCGCTCATGCCCCGTGTCTTCCTCCTGTTGCCCCCACCCATTGGTCATGCCCTGTGTCTCTCTCCTGTTGCCTCCCACCCCCCGCTCATGCCCCGTGTCTCTCTCCTGTTCACCCCACCCCCGCTTATGCCCCGTGTCTCTCTCCTGTTCACCCATCCCCCTCTCATGCCCAGTGTCTCTCACCTGTTGCCCCCCACCCCCCGCTCATGCCCTGTGTCTCTCTCCTGTTTCCCCCCCGCTCATGCCCCGTGTCTCCCTCCTGTTCCCCCACCCCCCGGTCATACCCTGTGTCTTCCTCCTGTTCCCTCCACCCCCCGCTCATGCCCCGTGTTTCTCTCCTGTTCCCCCACCCTCCGCTCATGCCCCGTGTTTTCCTCCTGTTCCCCCCACCCCCCGGTCATGCCCTGTGTCTTCCTCCTGTCCCCTCCACCCCCCGCTCATGCCCCGTGTCTCCTTCCTGTTCCCCCCACCCCCCGCTCATGCCCTATGTCTCCCTCCTGTTCCCCCCACCCCCCGCTCATGCCCCGTGTCTTCCTCCTGTTCCCCCCACCCCCGCTCATGCCCTGTGTCTCTCTCCTGTACCCCCCACCCCCGCTCATGCCCCGTGTCTCTCTCCTGTTGCCCCCCACCCACCACTCATGGCCCGTGTATCTCTCCTGTCCCCTCCACCCACCGCTCATGCCCCGTGTCTTCCTCCTGTTCCCCCCACCCCCGCTCATGCCCCGTGTCTCTCTCCTGTTGCCTCCCACCCACCACTCATGGCCTGTGTATCTCTCCTGTCCCCTCCACCCACCGCTCATGCCCCGTGTCTTCCTCCTGTTCCCCCCCCGCTCATGCCCCGTGTCTCCCTCCTGTTCCCCCCACCCCCCGCTCATGCCCTGTGTCTCTCTCCCGTTCCCCCCACCCCCCGCTCATGCCCCGTGTCTCCCTCCTGTTCCCCCCACCCCCCGCCCATGCCCCGTGTCTCCCTCCTGTTGACCCCCACCCCCGGTCATGCCCCGTGTCTCTCTCCTGTTGCCCCCTACCCCCTGGTCATGCCCCGTGTCTCCCTCCTGTACTCCCCATCCCCCGCTCATGCCCCGTGTCTCTCTCCTGTTCTCCCCACCCCCCGCTCATGCCCCGTGTCTCTCTCCTGTTCCTCCCACACCCCGCTCATGCCCCGTGTCTTTCTCCTGTTCCCCCCACCCCCTGCTCATGGCCCGTGTCTGCCTCCTGTTTCTCCGACCCCCCGCTCATGCCCGTGTCTCTCTCCTGTTCCCTCCACCCCCCACTCATGCCCTGTGTCTCTCTCCTGTTCTTCCCACTCCCGCTCATGCCCCGTGTCTCTCTCCTGTTGCCCCCCACCCCCCGCTCATGCCTCTTGTCTCTCTGCTCTTGCCCCCACCTCCCGCTGATGCCCCGTGTCTTCCTTCTGTTCCCCCCACCTTCCGCTCATGCCCCTTGTCTTCCTCCTGTTCCCCCCACCCCCGCTCATGCCCCATGTCTTCCTCTTGTCCCCCCTCTCCTATGATGCCTCTTGTTGACCTCCTGTTCCCCCACCCCCCACCGATGCCCTGTTGTGTTCTCTGTATACACCCCGCCTTCCCTTTCCATGGTGTCCATCTTGGTAAAAGATTTTCCTTCTTTTTTTTTACCACCCCGGGTTGCCACTTTGAGAACCTAGGATGCTAGTGGTATTCATCCATTGAAAAGGACGTTATGGTTACGTTGCACTAATAAAAACCTATGAAATTCAGTAAAATAAAATGTGTTAAAGGGACGTTATGGTTAACTTGCACTAATAAAAACCTATGAAAGTCAATAAAAAACTTTGTTAAAGGGACGTTATGGTAAAGTTGCACTAATAAAAACCTATGAAATTCAGTAAAAAAACTTTGTTAAAGGGACGTTATGATTAAGTTGCGCTGCTGAAAACCTATGAAATTCAGTGAACAAAACTTTGTTAAAGGGACGTTATGGTTCCAAGTAAAACTGAAAAACCCCTGAAATTCATCAGTTATGGTAAGCTAAGCAACCGTAACTCGCGCCACCACTGTGCACAGCTAAGACTAACACCCACGACATCAAAGATGACATCACAAATGTCACTGATGACATTACATGTCTGTCTCCCTCTTTTTTCCTTTAGTGACACATCTAGGCCACATGGTTTTCTTCAGTAACAGTCAGGAACTAAAAATTGTAATGATATGTCCAGTCATATCATATGAAACATATACATAGGGGAAGACACAAGCTTGAAAGACAGCAATCCTTTCTGTGCATGACAATAATCAGTAGAGTTATCAGCACTTTCAGATAGTTCTGTTGTTTATTTATTACTATACTATACTTTCCCTGTATATGTTCATATTTGTAGACATTGTACTCACACTACTTTCCTTAGGGTCCAGTCACATCATGTGATATTTATGCAGAGGGTAAATAGCAGCTTTGCAACAGAGCAATCATTTATTAGCATAAAGATATCGTGGGTGTTAGTCTTAGCAGTGCACAGTGGTGGCGCGAGTTATGGTTGCTTAGCTTACCATAACTGGCGAATTTCAGGGGTTTTTCAGTTTTACTTGGAACCATAACATCCCTTTAACAAAGTTTTTTCATTGAATATTATATACACTGATTAGGCTCTAGCCATGATCTTTAGCACAATTTTGGCTAGTGGCCATAATCTTTGACTGTGCCCACTACATATTGTTACATTTAAATAGACCACTAGCCATGGCCTTTGACCTTGAGTTTGTACATATTTTGGCAATGTCCACTGTATATTTTCAAATAATAAAATGCAATGAGCAATGGCTTTCGGTCGTTCCCACTATGTATTATACAACACTAACCAGCCACTAGATATGGACTTCGGCCATATCCATGGTATATTATATGCACTGATCAGGATCTACCCCATGGACTTTAGCACAATACTGGGCTGTGGATCCAATCTATGGCAGGGACCACTGTATAGTGTAACATATATATGGGCCACTAGCCATGGCCTTTGACCTTGAGCAGTTTGTACATTGTTTGGCCATATCCACTGTATATATTAAAGTAATAAAATAAAATAAGCAATCTTCTTCCGCCGTACCTACTGTATATATGGTATGTTAACTAACCACTAGCCATGCTCTTCAACACAATCCTAGCCAGTGTCCATGTCCCGTGGCTGTGCCAACTATGGGCACTAGGTACGTCCTTTAGCCATGGCCACTGATTACAGCTTTCAATGTTGGCCACTGTATATTTTAAAACAGTGATGGGCTGCTAACCATACACATCTGTATTTTGAAATACTAACCGACCACTAGCTATGGCCATTGGTGATCGCCTTTGACTCCAGCCTTTGTTATCGCCAAATACACAGCCTAAACTGTTATTATTAATGTAATCAAACTTGTTGTGAGCTAACTTATAAATGATGTTACATCTAATTCTATTATTGATCTAATCAATTATAGTCAATGTAATTACAGTGATGTGATTTGTAATATCATCAGTGTTCTCATACAACCTGTAATTAGTGATATCAGTGATATCATTTGTGATGTCATCATTGTGGTCCTAGGCTGTGAAACAGGTGGCGCAAAGTTAAGATGGCTTTAGCTGAATTTCAGGGGTTTTGTTTAGTTAAGTTCTCACCTTAACGTCCCCACCTGTCACATCACTCTGGCACGGTACAGTACATTTCAGTGCAAATACCTCAGAAACGGTGTGCCCTAGGGCCTTGAAATGTGGTTTTCAAGGCCTTGAGTTTTGTTCCTCGTGTTGAGATGCTTAAAATGAGCTCTGTCCGGTCCTTCTATGACCACATTGACGTTTCACCAATTTAAGGCAACCATCTCATGTGTGAAGGGGCTGAAATCTGGGGAAAGGGTAGGGTGTCCACATTTCATCTAGCCAGTAATGCATGATATGATATGATATGATATAATAGGTTATATATAACGTGCTTAATATCCAGAAGTTTCTAAGTGTGGAAAGGAGGGTCCTAACAGCTAACTATGCAAAGTCTGGTGCAGATTGGTGGAACAGTGTGGATTTTTTAAAGAAACAAAGTAAAATTTGTTATGCTTATGTATAGAGAGATTACATTTGTGCTGCTTTTGTTAATACAGTTTGCATTATTTAGTACATTTTAATTAGCACATATGTTACATGCTAGCATTTTTTATGTATACTGTAATGACTATAAATGGTATATGTTATTTGTAGAATAACATGTTAGAATTAAATGTTATTAAGCTTTTACTGTATACGATATTTAATTAAATATTTATTTTAGTGCATGTTTTTTTTTAGGATGCTATCTTTATTTTTTAGTACATTAGATGTATTTCAATGAATTGTTCATTGATATTGTTATATATGTAAAAATGCTTATTTATATTTTGTCATTGTAGACTTCTTTTTTTATATTCTGTGTATTTTTTAAATTGCAATATTTTGGAGAAATTATGCTTGTGTTTATTCTATTTAAGTTTGATATATATATATATATATATATATATATATATATATATATATATATATCTACAGTTAATGTACTTTTTAAGGATTTTACATTTCATAGGATAACTTGTTTTTATGTGTGAAATGGTTATAATTTAGCTTTTAAGAGTAGGGGTGAGTTAAGGTTAACATGATATTAGCTTTTAATATGTTTTTGATGTATTACTCACGTTTATTATTTTGTTGCATTTACATTATTATTTCCGACATTGGCAGACTTTAAGTTGTGTTGGTTTAACCTTAACTCTTTTTTAAATTCTGTTTTTTATTTCAAATAAATACTTTATTATGGTTAGGTGATTATTGATGTTTAGTGTTTGTTGTAATACATGTGTGTATGGCATAAGAGCATATTTCATAAATGCATTTGGCGTAAGTTTCAAATGTTTGCATGTTGTACGTTGCTGTGTTATAAGACAATGGTCCTCATTAGAAGTTTGGCAGCAAGCATTGCTGGTAAAACCGGCAGGCTGAGGCCATACTTCCGAAAATTTCCGGCACCCATGAATGGGCAATTACCAGGTCATTACGGCCCTGCCGGACCCGGTAATTGCCCTTTTGCGGGTGCCGGAACGGAATGCTCCCCATTCCCATTTGAGCCCAATAGGGCTCAATGGGAATGGGGAGGTCGGATGCACAGGCACCGTTATAAATGGTGCCGGTGCATCCAACATGCTGTGCTCGGGGGTGTCTTTCTGCAGGCTCATCGTTTGACGGTCCAGGAACTACAGTACCAGCAAAGCTTACCGGTACCATAGTTTCCAGACCGGCAAACTTATAATGAGGCCCCATGTGCAGTATGATTGTTTGTATATGCTTAAAACTCCAAATGTGGAGAGTTAGATATACCGGGACAGAAATCAAATTGTTACAGAATTGTAATTGGTTTTGTCTTATATTCAAAAGATTAATAGTTTATCAGGGGCTCTGTCAATCTGACAATCTACAGACAAGAAAACATCAAGCTGAGAGTGGACAGATATAAAGTAGACCCAGTAGGCAATATAACAGAGCATAAACAATTTAATTAATAACATACAACTCCGTTGGAGTGTGTTAATGCTAATCGCATTCACAAATTAATTTGT
Organism: Ambystoma mexicanum; assembly: GCF_040938575.1. Lineage (NCBI taxonomy): Eukaryota > Metazoa > Chordata > Amphibia > Caudata > Ambystomatidae > Ambystoma > Ambystoma mexicanum. Next base: position 543,042,977 of record NC_090927.1, read on the forward strand.
ACAGGTCAATGGTTCAAAGAAACAACAAACTCAATTCAATTTGAGCTGGACAAAATACTCAAACAAAACCTGTTTGGTCAAGAAAAGAACACACCTATGTAGTGTACATTTACAGAATACCGGTTGTAGGGTAATTTATATGCAGGGTAATCACCACCTTGGTGTTGCCCCACTACTGAGTAGTTACATTCACTCTACTCAGGGTTCCTAAAGACACTCCTATTGGATAATTAGTGCCTACGCGTTTCGGATTAGTAAAAATCCATCTTCAGGGCAGGATGTGTTTTAGTTTCATCAAAGTTCAGTTGTAGTTCCTACAAAGTATAAGGATACACTGATTAGGTCTGAAGCGTATTTAGAGGACTCTATCATTTAGCTCACATAAATGGAAGTACACTAACCAGCTCTTCTTGTGAAGCAGGATCGAATCATAATCACCTGTGTGGTTGAAATATCAAAAAATGCAGCTTGTAAATGTTTGACCTTATACGTAAAATCATATTGAACCAATACTCAAAGCTGTAAAGGTAGTTACTCACCCAGTCACAAGATGGCAATTTCTCACCGGGTTCAAGGGTGGTGACAGGCTGTAACACGAGGATTAGGTAACTGGAGGCATGGAAGAGAATCTAAGTTACTGTCAACTTAAGCCATGTGGATTTATGTATTCTATGAGCATAATAATCAAGAAAAACGTAAGTTAGCGTGAACTCTGTATTCGCCAAAACTAGTGGTCAACCATCTCAGATAGTCAGTAGCTCTAGTGGAGGGCATTAATCGTAGTAACCGTACAACATACAATAAAGAAGGGAAGGCGATTAGGGCTATTCAGGCTAGCTCCAGGTATGTAAATGTATGGTTTCAATGGTTTCAGTGAGCATGGTAAACGTAAAGCACCGCGGAATCCAAAGGTATCATGTCAGTGTAGTAGCGTAAGGACTGTATTCGCCAAGACTTTAAGGGAACTGCAAAAGTCCATAACTCTAGTGGAAGGAGTTAGCCATGGTATCAGTACAAAGTGCAGTGAAGAAATGGAGGCTATTCACTGTGCTCATGCACCCATCGTGATTATTGTACACTGAACATCAGGATCATGAATACTTACAACGAGCGGGTTATCCACCATACGTCAAAGTGAAACAGCAGCAGCTCACGCAGGCGCGCTGCACGGCACTCCCCAGCTAAATGCGTTGCCATGGGAGCGGCGCGCAGACGCGTCCCCTCGCGGGACGCCATCTTTATGTGGGACAAAGGTCCCAGGTACGATCTAACTTGAGTCGAGCTCCAAACTTTGTATTAAGGTAACCTGCAACCCTTAAACCGTGCTAAAACATAGTGGTACAGTGAAAACGTAAGTGAAAAAATACCTTTATGGTTTGTATACACCGAATGTTCCGTGTCGCGCATGCGCGCTCTATTTTCTGTTGCTAGGGACGCTTTACGTCGCTCCGTTATAATCTGTCTGGGTCCCGACGCCAAAAAGACGAGGGGATTCCACGACCAGTAATTGAGCGGGTGTATTGAGGTAGGCGCAACTATCGCGTGCAGCCAATAATCTGCAAGGTGATCAGATTCAAACCACTCGATCCTAAAGTTAACCGGACAAACGTGCGGGTATGGAGACAAGTAACCTTGAGTGTTTGAGTTGCGGGGGGAGGGGCAAAGAGGCAGCAGGGAGCTGCCTGGTGCCCCTACCACCCGCTGTGTTTCTGCTGAATAACCAAAATCACAAGCCGGACAGCGATATGGCAAACGGCCAGAAGATATCCAGTGTGATTGTTATTCCAGTTATAGATTGAATTATACTGAACTCTGCCCTCTAGTGTCTTATATGGGTCACTGACCTCCCTTACTATTACATTGAGGATTTTTCGGGCTCCCGGCTGTTGGGCCGTTCACAGTCTAATGTAGAGTCAAATCCATGATCAGATAACAATCAATTTTGAGTAACAAGATAAACATTTCCAGATAACAATCAATTTTGAGTAACAAGATAAACATTTCCAATGCTAATCCAGTGCATTTTCCGTATGTTCACAGCCACATATACCTAGTACTCCGGTGCTAATTACAGGGTCAACAAAAATTACAAATCACATATATAACACATGTCTTATTAGCCAGAGTGAAAAATCTGGTTCGGAAGTAAAAGCCAACCTTTTAGTTGGCATAACACTGTTAAAACACTGCTAAAAACACAAATGCAAGCACATGAGCTAATCACGTGGAAATCAGAGAAAACACATTAAATCAAATTCACAGTTCATGCCCCTTGGGCTGAGGCAATCCAACAAATAAATCCAAAAGACTTCCCTCTGGAGTAGTCTCTTTTGCACATCACCCCCTCTTGGACCTATTCTCACTTGTTCAAGGATCATGCATTTCAGTTGAGCAATTGAATGTCTTGCTTCCTGAAAATGCATTGCCACTGGTGATCTAGGACTCTTAGTTCGGATGTTGGACTTATGTTCCGTCCAACGCAGTTTCGCCTTCCTAATAGTAATCCCCACATAATAGTAGTCACAGGGACACTTGAGAGCGTAAACTACATTGGTTGAATCACAGGTGCGTGAATGTTTAAGTGAAATAGGTTTGCCAGTGTGGGGATGAAAGATTGTATTGCCTGGTATAATGTTACTGCAATGCTGGCAGTTATGACATGGTTGGCTTCCTTTGTGTTTAGTCATTGCCTCATGAGTTGTGGGCAGATCTGCTCTGACTAAACTGTTCCTTAAAGCATTACTATTTCTGTAGGCAAAAATGGGAAGATTTTGAAAAAGTGGCTGTGTTTGAGGGTCCATTTGCAACATGGGCCAGTTCCTTTGGATTATGTTCCTAATTTTCTGACTTTGTGCTGAGTATGTGGTAACATATACCATGGAGTCGTCTTTCTGGATGTTCCTAGATGTGAGTAAGGTGTCTCTTTCAATAGTGGCCACTCTCTGCTCGATTCGCGATAGTGTATTGGAGGTATATCCTCGTTCTCGAAATTTATGGCGTCAGGATACTGACTGTTTCTGGTATTCAATGTTTTCCGAAATGTTCCTCCGATATCTCAGAAACTGACTCAGCGGAACGCTGTCAATCGTTCTCCGAGGGTGAAAACTCGTTGCCAATAGTAGGCTATTGCGATCTGTAGTTTTCGTGAAGATCCTTGTCTCCAAAATGTTTTCCTTAACATAAATCTCAACATCTAGAAAATTGATCAGGGATTTGCTTGTTTGCGTGGTGAATTTGATTCTTGGATGCATAGCATTCATCATAGTGAAGAATTCATTAAGTTCATCATCTGGACCTGTCCAGATGCCAAAAACATCATCAATGTATCTTACGAAGATGGATAGATGACGAAGCCACCTTGCTGATGTGAGGATGTTTTCTTCTTCCAGATGGTACATGTATGTGTTGGCGTACGCTGGGGCCATTGCCGCCCCCATACTGGTCCCTGAGACTTGAAGATAGAATTGGTCTTTAAATCGAAAGAAGTTGTTCATTAGCACCACCTTAAGTAGTGTCAATACAAACAATTTGTCGCCTTGACAGTTTTCACTCCTAAGAAGTAGCCATTCGACTGCTTCTAGTCCAGCCTCATGCACGATATTGGTGTAGAGGGAGGTCACATCCATGGTAAAGAGGGTATCTCTAGTGTTGACAAAATCAACCTCTTTTAGTTTTTTTAGGAAGTGAGTAGTATCTTTGATATAAGTCGGGGTTTCTTGTATGAGCGGTTGTAGAATTTTATCCAAGTACTTGGCCAGTGGTTCCAATAAACTATCGGTTGCCGCTATGATGGGTCGGCCGGGTGGATCTACAAGTCTTTTGTGAATCTTCAGGAGAATATATATCACCGGAGTGATCGGATGTGCCTTCTCCAAGAACCTTCGTGTCTTCTCTGAGATCACCTCTCTTGCTTCAGCCTCGTCCAGTACCTCTTTAATCAGGTCTCTGACTTGTTCAGTGGGGTTATAGTTGATTTCCTGATACGTTTCCCGATCAGCCAGTTGTCGTTCGATTTCTGCGACGTATTTCGTCTTGTCCATCAGAACTAGAGCGCCTCCCTTGTCTGCAGGTTTGAAGATAATCTCACTGTTATCAAGCAGCTTTTTAAGGGTTTGACGTTCGCTTGTCGTGAAATTACCTCTCTCTTCTGATTTGAACGGAATTTTTTTAAATTGGTCCAACACCGTTTTCTCAAAGACCGCCAGTACATGATTGTTAACAGGGGTATTGAAAACACTCTTAGGTTTTAATTCCAAGAAGCTTGAGGGTTCCATGGTATTTCCTTCTTCCTCCAGCTCATTAAAGAAGACTTTCAACTTTAGTTTCCGCATAAGTTTGAAGAAGTCAATCTTTTCTTTCAGTAAACTGGTGTTGTAGTGTGGCACAAACGAGAGGCCCTTCTGGAGGACTTGTAGTTCCATATGTGACAATCGGTGGGATGAGATGTTAACAACTATGTCCCTTTCCCGTGTTGCTTCTTCCTCTCTGATTTTTTTCTTCCCTTTTCCACATCTGGTTGGCCTTTTTCTAAAAAAGGGACAGCTATTGGTGTAGTTTCTTCACCCCTTGATGTCAAGGGTGTGGACCCCCCGATGTCAGAGGTGGCTTCAAGTTCTGTGTTAGAAGCCTCTGAAGAGGTAGCGTCTGGATTTACAGGTTCAGATCTAGGCGTGCGAGATTGAAATGGTCTGGTCGGACGTTGACCATAATATTCAATATTCAATATTCAACTGGTGTAGGTGAACGTGTACAAGGTGCATGTCAGAGCACTTTTCATATGTCTGCATGTTATATGTATTAAGTCCATGTGTATTAGCTGCCTGTGTTGTAGGTGCTTGTTATTAATGTTCATATACACAATGTTAATATTATAATATGACAATTCTATATGTAGGGTTTTAATATAAAAAGTACTTCCATTCTGCCAATGCACTGCATGGCTCCTAAAGTGAAAATGTTCATATTAAAACATGTACATTTTTGTATTGAAAGTGTACATGTATTCCGACACTTCAAAACTGACTTCAAAGTCAGCTGTCACTTGGCTTTGATGTGAGTTTTCAGATTTTAATTGTGTAATGTATAAACTTTAAAACTCATACACTATGTGTACACTTTGTATGAACAGTGTACGTGTATTCCATCATTTTAAAGCTGAGTTTTCAGTCAATGTTAATTTTGTAATGTACCAACAGCAACATTCATATATTCCTGCACACGTGATTGCAGTGCATGTTCTATGTGCCTGTGTTGTAGGAGCATGTGTGTTTAATAGGAGCATGTGGAGTTGCTGCACGTTTCATAGGAGATGTCAATTGTGTAATGTACAAACAGTAAAACTCATAAGTTCTGTATACAGTTGGTTTGACTTGCCATTGATGTGAGTTTTCAGGAGATGTTAATTTTGAAAAGTACCAACTGTAAAATTCATACACTCTGTGTATGTGATTGCAGTACATTTTGTAGGCACCTGTCTGGTAGGATTATGTGTTGTAGGAATGTGTGTTTTAGGACCATGTGTTGTAGTGCACTTTTAAGGAGCATGTGATGTAGGAGCATGAGTTGCAGTAGTGTGTGTCATGAGAATGTGTGGTAAGTGTGCATCATAAGAGTGTGTGTGATTGTTACATGTGGTGTAAGGGCACACATCGTTCATCCACATGTTATTTTTAGTAGGCGTGTAGTAGGTGTGCTTGTCATCAGAACATGTATAATAGGACTGTGTATTGTAGGAGTGCATCTTATAGCAGCGCGTGTTGTAAAAACACAAGTCATAGGAGTGTGTCATTAGAGTGTGTGGTAATTATGTGTCGCAGGTGCACATGTCATAGGTGCACATATCGTAGGTGCAGGTGTCATAGATGCATGTGAGAGCACTTGTCGTACATCAACATGTTCTGAGTAGTAAGCATGTGTGTATTAGGTGCACGTGTCAAACGACAACGTTATTAGTTTTACATGCACGTTGTTAATATCCCAAATATACATGTAGGGTTTTAATAAAACATGTTTGTCCATTCTGCTCATGCATTGTATGCAACCTAAAGTTCAACATTTTCCTATTTAAAGTGTGTATTTCTGTCTGAAGAGTGTACATTTTTGTATTAAAACTGTACCTTTATCCAATCAGTTCAGAACTGACATCAAAGTCAGCTGTGACTTGCCTTTCATGTGAGTTTTGAGGAGGTGGTAATTGTACAATGTACTAACAATAAAGCTCATATGCTCTATGTACAGTATATATGAAATGCCTTTGATGTGAATTTGCAGGATATGTCAATGTTGTAATGCACCAACTGTAAAACTCATAAACTCTGCATATGTGGACTGTGTGGTAGTAGTATTTGTTGTAAGAGTGTGTGTCTTAGGATGATGTGTTGTAGGAGTGCATGTTGTAGAAGCATGTGTCGTAGGAGCATGTGTGTGTGTGTAGTGGGAGGACGTCTAGTAGCTACATGTGTTATAGGAGCATGTGCTGTAGGAGCATGTGTTGAAGGTGTGTGTGTCATAAGAGTGTTTGGTAAGTGTGCCTTGTAATTGTTATTTTTAGTAGGCATGTAATAGGTGTGTTTGGCATCAGAACATGTATAATAGGACTGTGTGTTGTAGGAGAGCATCTTATAGTAGCACGTGGTGTATGAACACATGTCGTAGGAGTGTGCATCATTAGAGTGTGTTTTGTAAGAGTGTGTGGTAAGTATGTGTCATAGGACCATGCGTCATAGGAGCATGTGTTGCAGGTGCACCTGTCATTGGTGCACGTGTAGCAGGTACATGTATCATAGATGCATGTGAGGACATCTCTACCTGTTATGTGTAGTAAGCATGTGTGTATTCGGTGCACATTTCATAGGAGAATGTTATTAGTGTATATGTACACATTGTTAATATCACAAATATACATGTAGTGTTTTAATAATAAATGTTCCTCAATTCTGCTCATACATTGTTTGCCTCCTAAAGTGTACATTTCCTTATTAAAAGTGCACATTTTCTTCTAAAGAGAGTACATGTTTGTATTGAAAGTGTACATGTATTCCATCACTGACATTTCTGCTCTTGCTTTGTATGCATCCTAAAGTGTAAATTATTGTAAGAAAAGTGTTCATTTCAATATTGAAAGAGTCCCTTTCATCCATCAGTTCAAACTGACATTAAAGTCAGCTGTGACTTGCCTTTCATGCGAGTATTTAGGAGATGTTGATTGTATAATGTATGAACAGTAACACTCATATGCTCTGTGTACATTTTGTATCACTTGCCTTTGATGTGGGTTTTCAGGAGATGTTAATTTTGTAATGTACCAACTGTAAAACTCAAAAGCTCTGCATAGGTGATTGCAGCATATGTTGTAGGACATCTGTGTTCTAGTAGTATGTTTTGTAAGAATGTGTGTCGTAGGACCATTTTTTGTACGAGTGTATGTTATGGGAACATGTGTTGTAGAAGCATGTGTGTGTGTAGTGGGAGCACATCTAATAACTGCACATGTTATAGGTGCACAAGTTGTAGGAGCATGTGTTGTAGGCATGTGTCATAAGAGTGTGTAGTAAGTGTGTATCATAAGAGTGTGTGTGGTCGGAACTAGTGTTGTAAGAGCATCCATTGTACATCCACATGTTATGTGCAGTAGGTGTGTGTGTAGTAGGTTTTCTTGTCATCAGAACACATATTGCAGTAGTGTGTGTTTAGAAGTGCATCTTATATGTGTGCATAATGTAGAAACACACGTTGGAGTGTGTTTCATTAGATTGTGCTGTAAGGATGTGCAGTAAATACATGTTGTATCTGTGTGTGTGTGGTAGAATATTGTGTGTCAAAGGTGTACGTGTTGTAGGTGCATGTGTCAAGGGTGCATGTGTCCTGGGTGCATGTGAGAGAACTTGTATGTCTACATGTCATGTGCAGTAAGGACGTGTGTATCAGGTGCACGTGTCATAGGAACATGTTATTGGTGTTTATTTACACAATGTTAACATAACAAATGTATGTGTGAGGTTTTAATATAAAATGTTCCTACATTCTGCTCATGCATTGTATACCTCAAAAAAGTGTACATTTTTGTATTGAAAGTGTACATTTATTCCATCACTTTAAAACTGACATCAGAGACAGCTGTCACTTGCCTTTCATGTGAAGTTTTAGATGCTTATTCTATAACATATGAAATGTAAAACTCCTATGCTCTGTGTACAATTCGTACAAAAGTGTACATTTATTTAATCACCTCAAAACTGACATCAAAGTCAACTGAGACTTGCCTTTGATGTGTGTTTTTAGGTGTTAATTGTATAATGCACAAACTGTTAAACTAATGCACTCTGTGTACATATTGTATGAAATATGTACATGTATTCTGCACATGCAGGATATAAAGATACATTTTCAAGTCGATTTTCAAATTTCATTTTAGTGCACAAATTCAAGCTAAAATCTTCCTGAAAAAAAAATGGAAAAGAAAAGCAGGAAATATTGAGATTTTTGGGCAGAATATTAATATGTTTTCCTATGACATAACCCTATGTAAAAAACTGTTCAAACACAATACAAGTAAATGTTTTTTTTAATATATGAAGGCCTTAATGTAGATATATGGAACTTTGCATGCACATGCAGCTGCCTCCGAATATTACTGTGAAAATCTAGATTTTGTCATGCAAGCGGTCAAACATTATTAAGAAAAGTAATTCTTGGAAATGCCACAGAGACTTTATCTTACCTTAGCTATGCCTTGCGCTAGCACAAAGGCATAATGATACACATATATCAATTATCAATAAAGAGCACACATAGAAAAAACAATTCAGATCAATTAATATAAAAATATATAATTTATAAAAAATATACATAACAGTTAAACTGTTTTCCGTAACCAAACACTCATATTTTTCAGAATCTCCTAAAATTGACAATTGAATGCAATAAATTCAACATGCATTACAATTCAAGAAACCTTTTGTAGAGAAAGGTATCTTAATTGAAGAATATAATTGAAGTAAATTATTGAAGTTTCAGAACCTCCAGATGGAGAATATCTCAAATCAGAAGATACGTAATGCCTTCAGAAATTACCAAATTATTAGCCAGGAAGTGAGAGTGAACTGCCTTATCAAGCTATCTGAACGACATGGCAGCCAAGTGGATCCTCTATAAATGCTTTAGGTCAGGGGGATCCATTAGAATATCTGAGACCCTGAAATGAGCATAGCTGCATCATGCAGTAGTAGAACCAAAACTACTAGAGACATATTATATTAATCCAGATGATTGCTAGACTAAAAACATTGTGTCATATCTAGCTGTGGCGCCCCTGTGGCCTCGTAAATGGATGCTGGACAGACATATTATGAAGCAGTTTATTTCCAATTATTTTGCTCTGAAGTTCATCGGGAGCAGGAGAAGGCAATGAACACAGCTGGGTCAAAGTTCCACAGTGTCATATCGGGTTCACAAGTTTCCTCTGGTCGTCCAGAAAGAAGTACCAGAAATGACTACGTTCCAACACAGACAAAGGAGTAGGACAAGGTGAGCATTGTACCTTAATTAGGGCTCCACATATTTGGATACACTTTCATGTACCTTGGAGTCAACCACTACTGGGAGGTACAAATGCTCTAAATGGTCCCTGCCACCTCAGTGCCTTCCAAAGTCATGTCATTTCTGGTCAGGTGCTGGGGATTCTGCTGGCCCTTTGGGTTGTCGTTTTCATTAATGTTTCACCGGCATCCATTATCAAGGAAACCAAAAAAGATATATGTATCTCCTGCACTTCACTTCCAAGTACTGGCCCAGGCCTTGCATCTTTTAGTAACCTTCCAACTGGTTCTGGATTCTTTGGTACCCTGAAACTCCTGGAGTCACCAGGGTTCTGTCTTGAAGACAAATGTTAACAGCAAGACTAACAGATCTCACAGATCCCAGAACCAGGCTCTAGCCCACTGTTCCCAGAGAAAAATTAAGGTGTTGACTTCGCCATTTCTGGTAGCCGGTCCAGTGACAAAGAAGAGAGACAATCATTTTCAAGGTCATCAGCTTTCTGGCTAAGTTCCTTCCCAGGCAGCAAAGCAGTCCTTCAGCTTATCAGTGTGTAAAAGGAATTGGGCAGGCCCTATTTCGGGGAGCACCACTTTCAAGGATCAAATCTATGAGAAACAAAAAGAGCACAACGAAGGGGATGACCCTGCCTCTTGTTTATGTAATCTAACAATTGGTGTGCCTATACCGCTGAATATCACTCATTCAAAACAGAGATTCAATCTGTACCTATATAACTATATTGATAGAAGTGAATTCGTCCTGCTGCAATTTGGCTAGTATACAGTATAAGTCATGAAACCATACAAGTGTAACAGAAAATATATGTTTTTTATTTAATTATCAAAGGAACATATATAAAAGCTTTGCTAAAAAAGATATTTGACTAGGACACTGTATAAGACTAAAAAGAAAAGACTAGGTCTGATACATGACATTAAAAAATATACAGTGGGGTTAGTACGTGCGTTTGTGTTTTTTTTATATAACACTATTATTCAAAACAAGGAATTAGAGCACTGTTGTTCACAAGACACTGCTCTATCAACGAATGAGCCTTTTAGAAATCTTTAGCTCTTGTGGTAGTCGCCATATGTTTTCGGCTAACAGCAGCAAAAACAATGAGACACTTTCGCAATATGCCTGTTATTGCAGGTTTAGCCGTCTTCAGGACAAAAAAGACTTGTCATCTCAGAGATTTTTTCATTTTGAGTACTCAAAGTTGTTCGTACTTGTTACAGTTTTTAACCCACTCTTATAATTCAACTTGCAAATGGTTAAATCGCAGAAGAAAAATCTTCTTAGTGTTTTTTATGACTCCTCGAGTCCAGAGGCGAATAAAGCTCTGCTGGATGTCAGAATCTGATGAAATCTGCTGTATCCCGCTTAATCGCGATTCGTTCCAGTGGTTCACAATTTCCCCTTTTAAGAAATAGTGAGCAGTGTTGTTGCTCTTGTCCACTGTTTTCAGACTTCAGTCTTAAGGGTTGAGAGCCTCTATTGTCGTTGTGGATCTACCATGTGTCATACACTGTTTGTTGGGCACTTGTGGTAAAACATACACAAAAGTCAGGTCATGCGCCGTCTCGTCAGGGAGATCCTGCTCGCTTACTTGTTAGCTTTAGAGTCTCGGGGCGATATCAAATTTACAGGAGCATCACGTTTGCCATCGGGGAATTTACAAGTGGTCTACCAGTGAAGGCTTTTGTATCCCCTTATTCAAATGAGAAGGTTAGAGACAGTGGCCACTCTTGGCAAACCCTAAAATGCCCATCTACCTTTTCCTACAATGTACCCTCACTTGCTTTGATTGTAAGGTCACTATTTGGTTTCTTTCCCTTAACCAAAGTGGCAGTGGGGTTATGTCACTTGAAAGAATCTTGTACTTTGAACATCCCATCCACCATATTTCTAAGTGGACGACATCTTTCAAGCCTGCACAGAAGGTGGTGTCACCTACCATGTGCTGATCTATCCACTCTGGCAAAATACTCTTCACTACCTACCGTGCAGATGTAGGTGTCACTGACCATGCAATTAACATCTCGATCTCTGTGCTATTTTGCCTCCCTTTCAGGGCCGGACTCCTGCAGTTAACTTTCCCGCACAAGCCTCATCTGTACAGATATAAAAGACAAAAGCAGCAAGGCCAATTCTCGTAGAACAAATGAACTTTAGTCAAACAAACCTGGCTGAATTTAAGAGACAAGTGTAAACATTAAAATAGGGACAGAGAGTTAGGAGGGGTCAATTGTTTACAGAAACACAGGGAGCTGTGACCAATGATTTCGAAGCCTCATCCTCCCTGTGAAGTTCAAAATAGGGAAAGAGTCCACCTACCAAAAAATGCTAAAAATAGGTAATACGAGTAAGGTACGTTGGCCAGGGGCAGTACCAGATTACCCATTAGGCCAAGTAGCCACTGTCCTATGAGCCCCAATCCTTTCGGGACCCCTCACCCACCAGTGCTCAATTAGATTTTATATTTAATTTGCAGGCTGCAGCCTGCGCTGCGTTAGCATTTTTGTAAAAGAATCTTTCTCACTGCGTCCGTGTGTGGGCCCTCGCAGTCCCTGCCGAGACCGACTTGCAGCATTTATTTTCAGTTTGTTTCAGTTTCTAGTTGAGTGCCCGTGCGTGCCAGATAGGGCCCAAGCTCAGACTCAGTGAGTCTAAGACACACCCTGGCTGGTGGGCACGGGCAGCCAGGCAGGCCCAGGAGAACCACAGGACAACTAGAGTAAGTCATCATCAGAGGCCCACAGAGGATGAAAAGTGAGGTGAGAAAGGGAGGACCTGACCAACTGGGTGAAAAGGCTGCAGAGGAGACAACGCAGCCAGCTAAGAGTAGACTGGGTAGGAGAGTGGAATGAGTGGAGGGAACAGGTTGGGTGGGAAAAGAGGAATTGTGAGAAAATCTGTGCAAGAAATGTCACCTTTAACCTGAACGAGGCAGTCCAGTGCCACTGCGCCAGACCAGACTACAACCCCTGGCACTATAGTACGCTTTGCACTGAGTGTCACTGAGATACTCCCATATGAGTATATTGCACCGGCGTGTAAGGGATACCCCCACAGAATGCAGCTGATATGACAGGTAACAGATAGAGCACCGTCGTTTTCTGGAACAAGGGTATTGTTGGACCAGAATACATGCGTGTGGGAATCTTGCAGTTGCGCATTACTTGCATGTAAATAGACACACTGCCAAGGAGGGCGTGTGCACTTGAGCACATAGAGGTCCCCAAAATGTTGACCGCCTAGGGGCCCGAGAGGGTTTAATCTGGCCAGAGGAAGCAGTGCGAACAAATGAGCTCATTGGAGTGTTTTGGGGACGATGCAGGGGGTGGTTTGCATGGCCAAAGTGACCTGCAACTATTCATGGGTTACCAAACACTTGGTAACCAGAGAAGATTTGCGGGTCACTTTTGATGAAGGACGGACACCTTGCCTTAGCTAAAACCACAAGATATCTGACATGAACTGCTTTATAAGAACTTGATAGTGTCATTGTAATTCTTGCATTTGGGATCAACATTTATTTTCAGTTTCCTAGTTAGTACCATCATGAAAAATAAAAAGGCATTTTTCAGGATAACCACGTTAAAAAAAATATGTATTACAGACCTGCTCTGCTTAGAATAAACGCACTAATTAGGCTGGTGCTACACTCACCTGGGCCGGTGATTTAAACTTCAGTGTGAAAGAGGCAGCAACGTTAGTGATTTGGTCTTGAGTTGTCGCGGTGATTGTTTGCCATTGGCTGGCAGAAGAACTTTGTACGATTTCATCCAGATTGAAACATGCGGCTCGAAGCAGCTTTTCGCTTCTTCATCTTATGATTAAGACAAAAATAAATGAAGTTATCAATGTTGACGTAAAGGGGGCAATTTACGATCACCCACCTTTAATAGTACCAATTCTCAGGCACACATTCTTCATCCCACAGACCAGGAAGCAACCCTCTCCGATTACATCTCCGTCACCAACACCTTTGCACGTGGTGTGCCTTTAGTCTAGACTTTCTGTCAAACAGAGGACACATTTGCCGCTCTGTGCGGCCGTGTGGCAGTAGTACACACTCAGCTGGTCACAGTTTCGACTGATATTACATTGTAGAACAAACTCACCCATGGGAGCCTCGCTTGCGGTTGAGCAGTGTACAGCTGAAATGAAAATATTTCTCTAGGATTAATTATGCATTAGCTGGAAAACCGAAACGATGGGCCTGCGCGCACATTGCGGGAACTACGTGTCAACACGGGAAGATAGTATCACAGTTATTTCAGCCAGCAACAGCAAACCATCCCCGCTTTGTAATGATCATTGCTAGAAAATGTTTTTTTTCTGTAGCACCAGTTTACAGACAGCGACGTTATACATGATGGCACGCGCATACACGCATTTTCTCCGAGGAGAACCAGAAACATCAGGTTGCTACAGTGCATTGAGCAGTCCACATATTTTGCCAAGAATGTTGATTGCCCATGGACCAAATTCGCAAATTAGTTAGCCATAAATCCGTAATTACAGAGCGTTTTTCTATCTGATTTTCCCATTGAATGCTTTTGTAAATCAGGACCAGCCTCATTACGACCCAGGCGGTAAGGAGTTAACGGCGCCGTAAAAGGTGGCGGCACCGTTAACCCCTTACCGCCTAATTACGAGGTCCCTTTGCGGGTCCCTACCTTAACGGCTGGTTTTACCAACTGTTAAGGAGTGGACCCCCAAAGGGACCTTGGAGGTAATTACGGTACCGCAATTTGCGGTACCGTAACTACCACATTCCCCATTTCCATTGAGCCCTATGGGGGCAAAAATGGGAATGGGGAAGGGCCAATGGGGAATTACCGCCCGCCAACCTTGGAATGTGGCAATAATTCCGCCATTCACCATGGTGGAATCGGTATAATACCGGCGGCAACCATGGCGCTACTAGCGGCATGGTTACCGCACGGGTCGTAATGAGGCCCCATGTCTTGCAGGGTTCTGGATACATTTAGGGAAATCTTTGGACTTCACTGAGGCGACCATTTCTATACTTATGTTTGGGTTTCCAAAACATTAACGTAATAAATGCCACCAACCAGGTGAGACATGGAAAGGTTATCCGATATGGTACCATGTTAGCTGAGGGCAGTGAAGGTGTATCAGGTTTGAGAACGTGGAAGATTGTCCGAATCAGGCATCAGATCTTTCTGTAAAGCTTTTGTAGCAAAAAAAGCAAGAATGAATGCATTGTCGTGTGTCCTCGCCTGAGCGTGACCCTCGATTAACTAGAAGTTTACTTTTGTAGGATCAGCAGGAGTTACATGGAATGCACTCTGCTCGTATGGGGAGAAGGTTTATTTTTCACAATTAAGGGTACAATGTTTATTTTATTTTATTTACTGGGATTTGTTAGGTAGCCTTTGTTGTGCAAGACTGATTCAAGGGGCCTGAAGGATTAGGGGGGCGAGAACATTATGACGGAGGACAAGCGTCACGCACTGGACATCGATCGGCAAACATGACAGACCTGGGTACTGAGTTAAGAAAGGGTTACTACTGTGTAAAGTACAAGAAGCCCCGGCAGGAAAGTATACTGGACAATTTGCAAAGGTATGGAAACAAGGTCTAAGGTCCTAAGAAAAGGATATTAGGACTGTGTTGACCAGACAAACAGGAAGAAAACCCTGGCCACAGAATTCTGAAATGAGTAGAACCATAGAACTTTGTGTGTGTGACCGTGTCACTGTGGGCCCTGCAAGACACAAGGAACTGTGGTATAAAGAACTGTCTGTAGTACAGAGGAATTCAGGGGAAGGAAATCGCCCTCTGGAACACAGACTTGTTTCCCTTACAGAAATATGGAGTAGGAGTTACCTCTTTTTTCTTCATGAACACTTCTTTTCAAAAACATTAGAACTGTTTATATTAAAGACCAATCCAGGGCATGGGAGTCACCTTCTGGAACAAGGACTCTACCCTTGAATAAAGGTTAAGTTGGAGCTACGTATTCTTTCTTTATGAACACTTTGGTCAAAAGGCATTGAAGATTAAAGACATTTCCCTTTTCAGCTTTTGCTTAGTTTATAGTGTGAGGGTCCGAATAGAACTTTTGGACCCAAGGACAGTTTTGATTATGACATCCTGACACAGACCGAGCCTTGGTTTTGGTTTTGGTAGGCAAATTCCTCTTAGAGGAGGGTCATAGAGGCCTTTTCCCAACCCCTTTATTTTCAATAAAAGTCTGTAACCAAAAACATGGTTAACTTGTGTCTGAGTTTCATTCCTGATTCCTCACACCTGACTCTGGGGCACAATTACTGGGATTTTCTGTAGTAGCAGGCAAAGCTATCTATGTGTACAATGGCTCAGAAGCCCGCCAGGGGGCAGTGTCATTTCAGACCTGCTTCAGTATTTTGCGAGTGTTTTGCTCAGTTTACGGCCTTGTTTTTCATTAGTACAGGCCTCTTTCTATGACATCTAAAACCTTATGCATCTCATGCCTAAATGCTAAATCCCTCATTTTGCCATGACCCATTCTTTAGCTCTTGCGCAGGTTCTATGGCAGATATCGCTCCCTAGTAAGATGCTGGAGATACCACAATTTTGAGATTACAGTGTTTTCTGGAGTGCCCTTCTTGCCCCCCAACCCTGTGATGATCTAGTGAGTTGACCTCCACAAGTAAGAAGATGATGGGCCTAGGGGAGGTAGTGGGAAGTAGTCTTTTAAGATAAATCAGAGATACCCTGACAAAAATCTGGCCGGAAAGTTCACCGGTCCACATTGTCATGTATGGGGACCTGGAGATTTTCTTCTAGCTTTCCACCAGTGGATTTCTGTTGTAAATTATTGCAATGTTTAAATGCAGTCTTTTCGAATGGTGGAAAACCATCATATTTCAAATCTGACACATGCCAAATGAGGCCCAGGTACTCTGAACATTCACTGATAAACAATGGAACCACTGCATGAGAAGTTGCTGCCCAATGTCGCAGCGTACCCAGACAGTATAGACTCTTAGTAAAGTCATTTGTGACCTCACTCACAGGCAGCACTCATGGGGAAAGTCAATGTATGACCCCAGACTGCTCCAACATTACTGTTGACACCCACTCTGCAAGTGAAACAGACACAGAAGTCACGGGGGGTGACTGAATTACTGACCCCACAAGTAGTAGCATTTGCAAATGCATGCCGCAGAAATGCAGTGTACCACAATCCCCAAAGTGTCCTGCAAACCACAGAAATGACACATACATCCAAGATGCTGGACCAGCTATTTAAACAATTGACATACATCCCCTGTCAGTTCTGGAGCCCAGGTGAACTGACTGATGCCAGTCAATCACAATCCTACACCAAATTACCATCAGAGGTGCAGAATGCCACACTGAGTCCGGCCAATGCTGTCTGACTGCTGAGCAATATAACCCTAGACTATCAGAAAGCATGGGGGAATGAGCTACTGACGGAACATTGGAGAAAGTTTTGAAGCAGAAGGAGCCTTGATGATGAGAAGAGCTTGGAGGGAAGAAGGAGGAGTTTGGGGAGTAGGATGAGGTTGGAGATATTTGAAGAGGTTGTTGGAGATTACAGGGGGAGAAGAGCACGGCAGAAGAACATCAGGAGCAGGTAGAAGGAAGCATTAAGCCAGAGAATGATAAACATTGATAGGAATTGCGTAACCAGAGAATGTGGAAAGAAGAATTAAGTAGGAAGGTGGTAGTCATCATGGGGGGTGGAAGGAATATTTAAGGGTGAGGGATGTGTGATAAATTGAGGGATTCAGTCACTTCTGCCCAGGAAGGAGTCTTTCCCTGTGAGGCTGGGGAGGTGAGCCCACTAAACAATACCCTCTCCTGGGATAGAGGCAAGCAGGACTTCACCGGGGGAGACTCCTCCTGGGGACAAGAACTCACATTCCGAAGATGAACTCTCTAACCTAACGAATAGTAAACCATCACACACTCACATTTGCTATTGCCATGTTGAATCCTTGAATCATGCCAAATCAATATCCTTGCATAATACTGAAATGAAGAAGGGGCTGGGTTCAGTACAGGATACAATCTTTGCAAAGAAGAAGTACTTAGAGGCTCCACCAGGGAAGTCCTGTGGCAGCATCATAAATGTAAGGGGAGGAAACCAGAAAGCCAGAAAGAGTGTGAAGCCTGGAAAATTCGAACCTGCTGGAGAGGTCCAGCTGACCTAGAGAACAACACTCCTCTTCCAATGCGAGGACGGTGCTGGCATGCAAGCAACTCACCAGTGAGAGAACAAGACCAAGGGGAAGCCGAACACTTGATGAAATCTTCCTGGAGCGAGCGGGAGAAAGTGGTCGCTTGACCGAAAGCTCGGTGGACTAGTAAGTCCATTAAGAATATTGAGACCACTTTCCTGGAGGTCCCATGGAAAGGACTAATTGCAAAGAAGCAGAGAAGCGAAGTAGTCAGCCTAACAAGTACTGGAGACCACTCTGCACACGTGGCAAACCTTTTCATGCAATGCCCAACAAAAGAAGGTAAAGGGGAGAGTGGGCGGGAGACTCGGTGGGGAGCTGAAAGTAACAGTCACTGTTCATACTCTGATACAAACAAGGGGGGTGTCCTGCCTGTGATAGTTTATAGTTGCAAATTATTTACATGCACATTCAATAATTTCCGATAAAGGACATCTATGGACAATACTACTTTTTGCCATATAATGTACTAGTACTTGACTCCATGCTGCAAAGAAGGCTGGATTGATTGGGATTCACATTCTGGGATAATTCAGATGTCACAGAAATGCAAAGTCCTGAGCTGATCGTCAATAGAACCTCCACATGTAAATTTCTTTGGCCCATCCTGTGTTAATTCCCTTAATGCAAATGACGTTCTTTGGATACTTTGTGTTGGTCTGCCTGATTTATCATCCCTGTCATCCTCGTGACACCCCCAACCTCATTTCTTTCACTGCAGTATGCTTCTCTAGACTTTCCTGTAGCCACAGCAACCCCTTTCAGGCCAAAGAATTGGTACAGGCAGTTTTGTAGTGCACACCAAATAAATAATTCACCTTTTATTTTAACTGCTCCTGATCTCATCAAACACTCTGTGAATCACCCCCTACAGTGCTTCAGCATAATTCTGAAACGGAAGTTATGTGGCTGCCTCAACACTAGTTAAGCAGGGAGGGTGGGAATTTGTTTTGGCCAGATTGTGAAGAGAGAGATATGAGGCTTTTGAGATACACTGGGGTACATTTCCTGGAAAAATAACCAGGGATTGTGACCCCTATCCGATTCACATAATGTATTCTCATTGTCTGATTTCTCTGACCCTGATGGGCAAATGTCTGAGCAGGCACACTTACTACAAAACCTAATCAAGTTAGAGTGAGTTTTCAGGTGGCACTCATCCCACAAACTAACATACCAACGAAGGTCAAATCAGTTCCTGCAGATGTCATACCTCAGAGAGCCCTTTCTAAGCACCAAACGCTCATGCCTTTCAAATTCCACTTATGATAATGAGCGGAGTATCCAGACAAACTAGTATAATGCATTAAAGAGAGAGAGAGAGCGAGAGAGAGAAAGAGGGAGAGAGAAAGAGAGACAGACAGAAAGAAAATGAAATGGGAGCTGTCTGTAGAGGCTAGTGTGTGGGGAGAGAGAACTATATCTGGACGTTTTGGGCTCTTTTCATGCTTTTCTGTGACTTGTAATCCTTGGTATGCCTCTTGTGCCTTGTCATGCCACTTTCAATATTGCTATACCTTGTTGCTCCTAAACTGCCTGCACCCCTTACCAACTTGCTTACCGAGGTCTCCAGTGACTGATCCCAGCATCTACACATGCAGACTCTATTTTCCACACAGAATATCTATACTAACTAGGCTACCAACACATGACAATTAAACAGCCGTCCCAAACAGACATCAAACATCAGAACACAACACCTCTACAACCAACATTCAACAGCCATGGCCGTTGGCACATGAGGCTCCCCTATGGACACAAATACATTCATACCCTTAACACAGACCATCTAGAAATTGACCCATACACATAGTTCAAGGTGCTTCCATTCTGCAGATATCAAAGCAATATCAAAATGATCTTGCATTTTCCCACCTCCCCACTAACCTAACCCCCACCCCCATTCTCTTTCATACTTCTGAGTTCTGTTTGCTCATTCTGTCAGTAGCTCTGTAATGACTTGATGTTGGCAGCTTGGTTTTTGCAAGGTCCTTCTAAGCCCACTCAGTCTCGGGAAGAAAGCTCAGTGGCAATGTGCTCGCCTTGGAAGCAAGACGACACGGAGCAACACAGGTTCGATCCCTGGGTCCGCGCTTAGAAACCTCTGGGTATTAAGCGTGTTATAAATAACCTCTCATATCATATTACCCTCTTCTGACCACTGTTCTTTATGTCGCAACCTGCTTGCTTCCCAGGGCCAGAAGATCCTAGTCCATTTGAAATGGTCTAAGATGGCTCCATTGACCTATTGTTGCCAGGATTTGTTTTAACGTCTCACGTCTATCCTACAATACACCCCATGCTATTACTGTATGCTATGAAGCATCTTGAATTAAGATATCTGTGTGTCCTCATGGTTCGTATACAAGCCCATGACCAGCTTTGCCTTGAGGTCGCTCGATATCCGGGATAGTCTACCTTGAGATATTCTTGAATATGTGTCCTGCCTCGTGCTTGAACAAGTGTCCTATTTGTGTCATATCTTTAAACTCCTAATATTTATAAAGTCATTGAAAAACATTTCTGCGAGTCTGGCCCATTAGCTGTCTTAAACAGTCGGCAAATTCTGTCTACACTAACATTGTTCTTACTTGTTTGACCTCAATATAAGTATGGTTGCAATGATAAATGTGTGCTATTTCAAATTCAACTAGTTTTAAAAATACCACCTAATAATGAGCTGAGACTGCGTGGCATATTTGCCTCAATGGAGCAAATAGAAAGTCCATCCTGGGGTAAATATAGCTTATCAACAACTCCATGCAGTAATTTCCAAGTTCCACATGAAGTAAATACTGCAGCATGGGGTAAATATAGCCTATTCACTGCATGCAGCATTTTTAAGTGCCTCAAAAAGTAAACATTGCATGCAATCGTATATCATATTAATTTATCATATTAATTTTAAACATACAAGATATCTAAAGCACTACATGTTTCCCTTCCCACCATATTCAAAGTGAGGCTGTTTTGTGTTTATGTATTTGATATGTGTATTTATTGCACAGGGCTAGGTGAATCTCAATGCCATATCTGTGCTTGATGGAAAAATGTTCAATTAACAACTACTAACTAAATACATTCTGTTTATGGAAAATATATGTGTTTTCTGTTTTCTGATCTCTGCTAACGTTTTTATTCCACTAAGAGGTAGCTGTGTTAAGAACCCAAACGTATCAGTTTAATGTTATACACGTAGCTCAGTCTTTGTGTAAGCAGCATTTGTTTATTTCATAGACTAACATCACACTATGTTTCAATTGCTTGGAAGCTTACTACATTAGTCACTATTATGCCGCCAACATTATTTCTTGTCTTGGACTCTCTGGTGCACAACTGGTGTGCCGTGTGATAGTATCAGGAAGAGGTGGAAAAATTATTTCTGGACTTTTTTTGTCAAATGTTAGCTAACATTATTTTAGTGTACATAACCTTATCTAATTATCCCATATCATTGAAATGATTAGCAAAAGTGTTGATGCAAAGAATATTCCTGGCCTTTTGCAGGTGATTGTTGAAGTGACCCACAAGATTTCCCTTAATTCCTTTTTATTATTACAAAATATACATAATTGTTTCCCATTTACTAATATATAGAAAGCATACATGCATTTAATGAAATCTTTAATATTATTCAATTCAATCAATTTAGATCATCATTTATTGTAGAGAATTTGAAGAATGCTAAACCCCTTACACCTCCCTCTCATTGTATTCTTTTGCAATATACTACTTTTATATTTTACTTATTCTTTGAGTCTAGAGCAAATCCAGTGAAACACTATTTTACATAATTCTTCTCATTTTACCAAATAAACATCCAACTACTTGCTTTTTATTACATGCTTCTTATGCCCACAAGTATCTGTCCTACCTCCATCTTTTTTTAGGACTTCATTCAGGGGGAGTCCTTCTTATTCAATATCTTCCCTGATGTTGTATATTGTAGTCTTTTCAATCTGGATGTGTGAGTGAACCATTGCTTATGAGAATTGTTTTTGATATCAATTATGATAGCCAATTCTGTTGTGTTGCCCTACCATAATCCCAAATGTGTATTATGTTTGAAATATTAGTATGTCTATGATTAATCCCTTATATTTTCAAATCATGAATCTTATAGTCCTCATGACATTCTTCCACTTTACTTTGTAGCGGTTCATCCTTGTTGAGACGACCTTTCTTATATTCAATGTGCTCAATCAGATTTTTCTTTTATTACTTGGTGCCTTGTATTCCTGCAGACTTTATGGATGCTGACTTGAAACATTTTTCCAATGCTACAATAAATGGCACTATTTTTGTACTTTTTATTTAGAAGATGTAGAGGAGCATCAGCATGCCTCTGCGGGAAATCCTGTGGCCCCCCTACCTCCCATGTGTTGGAGTCCTGAGATTGTGCTGTGCTTGACGCCAGCAGTTGTGCCAATACTGCAGCGTATGTTTGAAAGAAGATACCCATTGAAACAACCCTACTGAATGTATTCCCCCTGAAGGGATGACAACTTGAGGGAGGAACTCCCTGAAGGAATGGGAGAAGGAGCAGAGAAAAGAAGCCATTGAAATCACAAAAGGTATGCACAACATCTCGGGAAACTGACTGAAGAGAATGTAGGGATCCTAAAGAAACTAATGATGATGTAAAGAAACAAGCGAGCCCTCAAATATAAAGGAAGAAGATTACACGTGCACGAAGAGCTGCAGAAAATCAACTGTTCAATAAATGTAGAGATGCTGCAATGCAAGGTAGACCAAGTCATCATAGAAACTGGCTATATGTAGTGATTAGAACGCAGGCGAAGCCGCCATTGTATAGAAACTGGACATCGGTGTCATGAATTTAGTAAGCCAGGACCCATGAAGCAGGAAGGGAAAGCTGTGTCACAGCAACAATAATCAGAATCGTGGAGCTGCATGGCGAGGTTGTCTGGTCTGATGTCAAGACTGAAGCAGCCATGGTCAGCTATCTATTCTGGAAATGGGCGAACGTACAAAGGATGAATCATCCCTTGTTAAGGTTCAAAGAAGGAACACCAAGAGTGCCAAGTTTAATTCATTTAAAACATATAAAATCTACAAAATGGACCAAATCGTGATCTCCTGTCACGTGACCCAAGGGTGAAAATAGAGTTCGAACTTGGAGTCCCAGAACACAATAGTGAGTGCTCTCACTGCCATGCATTCTAGAAAACAAGTATACTTTCAAGGCCAAGTTCAAATGCAATCTTCATGGCAGAAGGCATGGGCGATGAGAGATGCTGGGCTAATTGGATGGAGAGGTAGTGTCATGCCCCATCTCCTTGCCCCTGGGTCTGGGCATACATGCTGCTAAATGAACCACATGTTCCAGACCTGGCACAAGCGTGCCAAGCAATTATAGTAGTCCATAAAATGAAGGACCTTATAGTTTGAAAACCAATGAGAAATTGTGTATCTAATGTTTCTGAAGATGACATGTTTTAGAGGTAGTCATATGTTGTCCACCTGATAGTGGGCAGCCAATCACAATCCTAGTTCCTATAGAAAGTATACTTAGATGTTCCCCTTAACCAATCCCAAACCTTAGTAGGGTTTTCATTATTGCCACATAGTATGACATCACCCATGACATATTTTTGATATAAAAGCTATGATTTGTGTGAATTTTGCTGAGAGAATTTGAGCATACGTCCGTTGATGTTCGTTGTAACTCCCTGTTTTTGATAATTGTTGATAAAACTGTACTTTGTCATCTTCTTGAGTTGGTTCGGTTATTTGGACTCTGAATTTATCTGTGTTATCCCATCCATTACATATGCACGTTCCTAAAGGTCCCTAAGGTAAAAGACATTAATTATATCTAGCAGTACCTGGCGTATCAAATGCTAATCTAGCTACGTCTCTCTCTGTCTCTCAGTTTCTTTCTCATGCTCTCTCCATCTCTCTCTGTCTGTATTTTTGAATCTCTCTGTCTCACTCTCAATCTCTTTCTATGTGGGTGCGAGTCTATAATTAGCTGTACCCGGCGTATCAAATGCTAATCTAGCTACGTCTCTCTTTGTCTCTGTTTCTTTCTCATGCTCTCTCCATCTCTCTCTGTCTGTATTTTTGAATCTCTCTGTCTCACTCTCAATCTCTTTCTATGTGGGTTTGAGTCACATTGATAAGTGCATGTTTGATAAAACCGCTTAAGCCGTTGCAGATAGCTGGACGATAATGGAAAAATAACAGATATATTAAGAGTGGAGGTTGCTTTTTTATGCAAATGCAACAACTTAAAACAGAAATGATTGAATTGTACTAACATTGCAAACTGGCTTTTGATTTACATTTTACAATGCTCATTTCTAATTATCACCTCCAGTATGAATTTGAATACACATTTTACACTCTTCTTAATGACCAAAGAACATTATCAGTAGCTAGGATCTAGAAAAACCATATACATTATTTGCTGATTGAAGGTTATCATTCCAACATGGACAGGCTACACTTCTATTGTATTCTTTCAAAATGTCCCCATGAGCATGGGGAAAGGAATACATGCAAACAATGAGGGTTCCAGTCAGATCTGAATAAAATCAAAAGTATTTTGGGATTATTGAATTGACCACAGAACTTTATATTTCACAATTATGTTTGTTGTAAAAGGGTTGCATGCTTCAACCACTAAATGCATAACGCACACTGAGCCTCAGGCTCTTATCATCTTTCACATCACTTATCCTAATATTTAATTTTTTTTTACCTTTTAACCATATGTACTGATTTGTATAGCCTCCTGACTTCGATGTGAGGATAAAATGGCTGCAACATCAGCCACTCTCTTGGGTTCCAAGCAATGACTGGGGATAATGTGTATTTTCCCTACACTGAATTTCAAACTGGTTTCAGCATAAGGATGGCTGTCCACTTGCTCAGTTTCCAATGCGCAGGCATCCTAAGTTCATTATTTATACATGGTTGGTTTTGAGTTGTGGCAAAATAAAATTATTTAAGAATCAGGATTTTAAGAAAAAGAAACACAAATCAATACATGTTTTATACTCAATTGTGTAGTAATTGTTTAATGTGATGCGCATGCAGCGAATATACAAAATTAGCCAGGAGCCACAAACACTTTTAAGGAATTGTGGCTGAGTTTTTCACAAGCATTTAGACTGAATTTCTTGGGCAGTAGTGAAGGTGGAATTGGTAGAGGACTGAAAGGCAGAGATGCGATAGATGCAAAGAGCAGCAGGTGTCAGGAAGCAATATTTTCAATGCCATAGAAAAAAGGCTAAAGAAGAGTTAGGAAACCAAATCAGTGGGCATGAGAACAGCACAGTAGAAATATTCTACAAGAACAGAATCCTATATGCCCTGATTCACTGGGCCACCCAGTCTGAAAGAAACAAGCCATCTCTCCTGGTTACTGTGTTTCATTGCTGACTATTATCATCCCTACCCAGTTGTTAGATCCCCACACTGGTGTTTCTATGCTCCCATAACCTTAGACTTACCCCTAGGATTGTAAAGCGGTCCGTTGCTTCCCGAAGCTAGGTGTGCGCTCAATAACTACCATAAAAATAATAACAGGGTACAACACACTGTAGTGCTCACTAGTAAAAAAACAACCCCCAGTGTTTAAAACCAAAACGAACAGAACAATCTTAATGAGCCAGTCACAGTTTCGAAATCATATGAAATGAAGGCATGACCAGTATTGTATTAATAAAACAAACAAGCAGCTATTCATTGTGTCGATGGCTGGAAAATTGACCCAATGCATGTCACCACTTGAACCACCCCTGGCTTGTCTTCCGTTAGTGCTTTTCACGTTTGGAATAGGTACCTTTTTATTATGAGTAAAACTAAAATAGACTTCCCAGAATGCAAAGGAAGGGTGGTGGAAAAGCAAGGACTAGCTTCTGGCAAGCCACTTTGGAGCTTTGTCCCTAGCCCAGTATTATCTCTCTAGTTGGTTTGGTGGTTTTGCAAAATAAAACGCACCTAAACATTTAAAACGCTGTAACAAGTAGGAAAATAAACAGTCAAATCCACATGAGTGTCACAACTCAATTAAGTAGTGAACCGTAGCCAGAGCTACGGGTACTAGTACGACATGTGGATTGTGCTCATTTCAGGAGCAGTTAACAATTATCTTCTGACGTTGCTGCTTCTTTCCTTGCCCGAACTCTGGGAATATAAAACAAACAGTGAAATGGCAGTGAAAGAGGAAAGGAGAAATGTCTGTTGCAAGTGTTGCAAAGCAGAAAGTCATGCAGCGGAATGTGCTGAGGAAATGGCACTGGCCTATTGAAAATCAAAATGCATCTTGAAGGGTAACATCAACACGGTTTTCACATCTACCTTTGCACGATCCATTCTTTATGATTAAACAGCATCAAGTAATGTGCACCATTAACCTGGCCATTGGATGTTTTTGAAGTTTAAACTAGTTGTAGGAACACAGTGCTTATGAAACAAACGACTGATGGCACACTTTTAAGACATTATTTTATAATACATGGGACTGATATACAGCTGCAAGTAAGACTTTACATTTTAGAAGAGTGCTTAAAAATGGAAGTGGCAACTACACACCAGAACATAGTTTAATGTTACAGAGTGATATCTCAAAGAGATCATGGGATGTGTGCTATGGTTGAGTAGTTTGTGGTAATGGTTGTGGGGATTGGACACAAATACAGGTTGTGATGCTTCCTATTAGTGAATGTGCTCACTATAATATCAGTTTCTTAAGTGTAATTGGTCACTCAGGAATTATAGTAATCACATTACCTCATATCCAATTGATGTCCTAGGATTTCTGCTGTACGTGCTTGAATTACTTACTTTTTCTGATGACCTGAAGACTTGTCTTAAAAACATATGAACATCTCTAGAAAAATGTCCTTTTAGCAGAACATATTTTTGGGTGTCAAAGTAGATATGTACCTGATTGCAGGAACACTTATACCCATTATGTGGTCATGGCTCATGTCTGACACAGCACACCCCTCATGTGATGTGGGAGCATTTCTGTGCATAGAAGGAAGTGATGGATGTGATTCTGAATAAACAGGATCATGATACAAGGTTCAAGCTGTTTCTTTTGACTTTAATGCCACAACAGTAATGAAATGCTAGCTGTCGATCAATTTACCCATATATATATTGTTTGTTCAAAATATAGTTCTATCATGCACGGGAGTACATGTTTTGTTTACTGATCGAAGAACAGTCTTTTTTCATACACTGTGAGAAATGTAGGTGAATCTTTTTCTGTGAGGAACCTGTTTTTTTCCCTTTAGTCCAATTCATTCTAATCGAAAGAAAACAGAAAGCAGAGACGCATTCAATGGGGCTCATTGTGAGTTTACCGTTATTCCTCCTTGAAATACTCTTAAACTAATTTACTATTTCCACCACTCGTCCTGGTGGGATTACCACCGGATTATGAGTGCAGTAGCTGTGGCTTTAGTCCCAATTTTCAGCGCCAATAGAACTCCATAGCGATTTTGGAGGAAATACTGCAGTGATTCCTTTGCTGTATCGGATTAAAGTGGCGACCATATCTCCAGACCTAGACAACAGGTATCTCCCCCTCTTTTGTATCAAACATGGAATTTGGCACTGAGGCAAAAGTGGCAGAAAGCCAATTACATAAAAAAAGTGCTGGTAACAGCATTACCAACTTTTTCACCACACTGCCAAACAATTAGCAAGCACCACTGAAGTGGGGCAAGTTGCCTATTTTTCTGTCATATCACATTTAATTTCAGAACATTGTTCATAATAGGCATTTTTTCTGCTTTCAGTTTCTCTTGCTAGGTCATTCCGACTCAACATGGTTTGAATCAATAGTTTCCTCTGATTCAAAACAGACTAATCATACTATAATATATCTCTATTGTTCAACAAAGCTTCAAGCAAATTCAATCCATAGTGACCTACTGACTTGAATTGGATTGAGTCAATTCGAGCCACCAACGAGTCAAATCAGCCATTTAACAACTCGGCTCACAATTTCTAGAAGAGTAGGTTTCCTTAAACATAATTATTCTCTTCTCCTTGTTAAGATTTTTTCCTATTGCCAATTTTGTATGGAACTGAAATAATATAGTGTACAATGTATAGACTGCAACAACTTTTCTCCCGTATCTCACCCAGGCATCTGCTGTTTGGTCCTAAATTCGTTTGATAAATTACAGTTTTTAAAACTGCTGATGGTATCTGGGTAAAGGATTTATATAGGAAATTAGCAGTATTGGTGAGGATGTGAAGCCCTGTTAAACTCTGTATTAGACTAGCTTGTCTGAGAATTTAAAAAACTGAAGATGCCCCAGGCATTATAATATTTGCTTCAGTGCTGTCTTTCTCACTGTGGTATACAAAAACGCTCTAGAGGAAACTTTTGTGAAAGTGTTTCCATGTAAATGAGTTGTAATACAAAGTTGGCAGCCCAGCTGCAATGCTCAAACACTTTGTATCAAGCTTGACACATGATGTGGCTAGCAGGTGGGCACACTGAAAATAGTGCACAATGGGAAAGGTGTGGTAAGAATCCCATGGCACCCTTACTGTTGTGAGCAGAGGGGATAATGCAAAACAACCTTACTTGGGTGTTACAAAAATGTACAGAGTTGTGGTGGCCCCTTTATCGAGGACAAACATTGTTAAGATAACCTGTTCTATGGGCTGTATCCCTCTCAGGAGGGTCTGCAGCCACGCTTTAGCTCACTGCACCCTTCATAGAGGAGAAATATCCATTTGCATATCAGTCTGGTCCCACCCACAAGGGCAGTCCAGCACCAAAACGCTAGGCAATTCCACTCTACACAAGAGTACCCACAGCAACACCAGGCACGTGTTTTGGCCTTGTTGGGCCTCATCAGGGAGGTGAAGCTGAGCCTTGCTGAGGATGGTGACCAAGGAGTGCTTGCCTGGATTGCCCTTCGTGACTTAGGTTTAAAACTCCAAGTTTTACAAAAGTGTGGGAGCCACTCTATTGAGGATGAACATAGTAGATTGTTGGTGTAGACTTGCAACTCTCCAGATGTTCTGGACTATGGCTCCAATGCTCCCTTTTCATTGTCTATTCTGGCTATGGTGATTGGAGTTGTAGTCCCAAGCATCTGGAGAGACAACAGTCAAAGAACCCTGGTGTTATTAGATTAACGATGTTGGCCGATTTTTCTGGAACCCTACTTTGTGTCTCCAATTTTTCCAAAATGTATCTCAATCTCGAAGTATTTGGTACCTTTGGCATTAGGCTTCCACAGGAGGGCTTTCTAATGTATGTAGTGTCCAAGGAGTTTCTAGAAATGTCTATTCCTTCAAGACTAAGCCTAGAATGTTTCTCTGTTCAATCCATTTCTCAGAGTCTTTTAGACCCTCTTATTCAAATCCCATGTTGCACTGTTACGCCTGAACGTCAGTTTATCAATGTCCCAACAACTTGAAATTCAAGGTGTAGCTTGCAACAGTTCTTCTTACACTCTGCTGGTCAATAGACATATGTCCTTGGCCTTCAGGTTTTAGCATGCAGCAGTTTCTTACACTCATGTTTCTCAATGGCTCTCCGATCCTGGACTTCAAATTGTAGTATGCAACAGTTCTATGTATATATCATTTATCTGGGACTCCAGGTGCGTGGCTTTCATGCTCCAATAGGCAGCATTTCCATTAACACCCCATTTCGCCGTAGCTCTAGGAACATGCAATTGAAGTTCCAGGAACCAGCTGATTCTTTGCAGACTATTTCGTAATGGCTCAAGGAACCTGAACCTTAAGTTCCCACTTGCAGCCATTTGGTTCACAATCCATTGCTCACTTGCTCTTGAAACACAGACTTCATCTTCCAGCAATTAGCAGTTCCTACATGATCTTTCTTTCTCAACAGCTGTGGGAACTCCGGGGTATCAACCAGCAGTTTTACTTCTCACTACAACATATTCATCATATGGCTAGAGGGGATTTCCGTCCAGGTACGGGTCAGCAGCTTCTCGCCCATCAAATGCTTGCTCCAACCTCTTCACAAGGGTGTGGTTTGGATGTCCTCTTACTCTGCCATGACCTTGCCGTCGGTCCTCCCCATTACACCCCCTGTAGTATGTGTTCCACTCACCCGAGTCTAGGCTTCTCCTCCTCTGCTCACTGAAGTGCCAATCTCGCTATCAAGAAGACTTCTGACAGCTGCAAGTGGATGCCTCGTCTTGCGTTCCTCCTCGACCTCTCGCGGTTTACCCTCCTCTTACTGCATCGCATTGTGTTACTTTCTGGGGGTGCTGTGCTTATCGTCCTTTGCTGCTACACATGGGTTCGGTGTCCAACATACAGCATTTCGCTCTTGTGTGACCGGTATTGTTGGAAGCGCCACTACTTCATCATCTCTCTTGTGTACAGCCATGAACGATAATGTTGTTTAACCTTTATTCGACTATAACGTCGTTAGGAATATAATCATAATGGAAATTATTAAAATACATACACATCCAAGTACACTTCAGAAAGTTGACAGATACAAGTATTAAAACAACATCGTCTCTAAGTTTAAATAAAACGAGGAATAATCTAAAACGTCTGTATTTGCAGAACTCAGACAGAGTTTCATTGCTTCCGCCAGTAACCAAACGTTGTGGTGTATAAGTACAAGCCAAAGGTACATCATTCTAAACGTTTTCAAAGCATGAAAATGGATTACACCCTCTCGCCGCGCTCTGCACAACATGCAATTAGTGCATTTCGAGATTTGCCATAGGCCTGTGTGAGCCCGGAGATTTAAACAACCAGTTTTAAACTGAATATAAGTGTTTGTGCATATATCTGTTGAACAAATTCCAAATAAGATCCATTACCAAAGTACTGTTTAACAAACAAGTACTCAAGTACCAAGAGATATTGGTATAGACAAGCTTTCAATTTTTCTGTGCATAAAATCTTCCCAATTCTTTTCACAATGATCAAACTATTGTTAGTAATAACAGAAAAGGTGTATGGCGACAAGGGTCTGTTTAACGTGAGCAATCCATGGTATATTTGGTCTCCCTTACAAACTCATTGGGGGTCATTCCGAGGTTGGAGGTAAGGGAAAAAAGATGCCGGTAAAGGATTACCGGCATCGCTTACCGCTACGGGCCATTCTGACCAACCAGACCGCTATTTACGGCACCGTAAAGTACGATGCCGTAAATATCGGTCAAGGCGCGCGCACGCGACACACCAATCCAACATTAGCGGCATGCCGTAACCCAAGTAATGCGGATATGCAAATAACAGCCTCCTGAAGGCCGAAAAATACCTTACAGGCGTGGAGAAAATACCAGCATCTCAGAGAAGGTGTTAAGAACCCTGAGCAGTGTATTAAAGTGCCACAGGTGCACACAATCAGCACAGGTGGAGGCAATGGAGTCAGGGCCAGTGCAAAAGGAGCACACCCACACACCACACCCCCTCCCACACCAAGATGATACCAATAGTGGTAGCATTACTGGAGCAGGAGGCCCTGTTTGCAAGGCCTCAACTACAACAACAACAACAACAACAACAGGCCCCACCACAGAGGAGGCACAGGAGAAGAGGGTGAGTCAGGCCCAGCATGCCCTACCAGTGCAGCCACCGTTACCACAACGGCAGCCCCCAATCCCTCGCATCAGAGCCACCCCCTTCAACCTAACACCTGAGCAGATCCACACCCTGTACCGGCATGACCGTGACACCATCACCACCGTAGTGGACCTGATACACAATGACATAGTGAGCCTCATAGAAATACACATCGCCATACCCCCTCTACTGAAGGTAGTGTCTGTCCTGCACTTCCTTGCCACAGGCACCTACCAGCACACAGCGGGGCACATGCATGGCATATCACAACCCTGATTTTCCCGGATACTGACCCAAGTGCTGGAAGTCAAGCACACAAGGGACTACATATCCCTACCATGGACTCCCCAGGAGATATTCGATACAAATGTTGCCTTCCATGCACTGGAATGCATGACAAATTGTGTAGTTGCACTCAACTGCACCCATGTGGAGTTGGTGGTCCCGCATGCCATGGAGCTGGCGTATCTCAACCGCAAGCAATACCACTCCATCAACGTGCAGATGGTATGTAATGCCAGCAAGATCATCACACATTGCTGTGCCCGATATCCAGGATCAAGTCATGACTCTTTGGTACTGCAGGACTCCACGCTCCCATGCTATATGGAGCGACATGCTGGACGACGTGCCTGGCTGCTTGGTGAGTTGCCTGACCGGGCCATGGCAGTGCATCAGGGTTGTGCGGTGGGTGGCTGCATACTCCACCTGGGTGGGAAGGGGGGGAGATGCATACTCCACCTGGGTGGAAATGTTGAAGCCAGAGCACGATGTGCACCTCACTGAACACTGTGCCCCAAAGCAAGTGAAACGCAACATGACTACCAAATCCCACAGCGATGATGTAAGGCCGACACCTAACACTACATGACTAATAGGTAACCTGGCCACATTCAACAACACATTCACCACTCATCGGCGGCACTCACACATTGTAAGGGCTTCCAGTACTATGCACTGCATATGCATTATGTCGCTGCCTCCAGCATATCACCACACAGGACAGTCATCCCTGGGAGTGCATTGAGGTGAGCCCAACAGGGATACCACAGTGTGTCACTGGTCCCGCACACCCATAGGAGTGCTGCAAGTCACCATGGTACTGATCAGTGCAGAATGACGAATATGGTACTGACTACAGCCAACACTCCCTACTACCAAATCTCACAGAACACATGACATCAATGATTTTACCCCAAGACTGCTGCATGCATATACGATGCACGTGCTACAAGATGTGAGTGCACACCATAAACCATCTTGAAGATGCTACCCCCTCCATCATTCCATTGCACAGGACACATAGCAGGGCCAGAAATGGGGTCAATGCATCCAGAGACATGTGCGTATGGGTAGAAATCACTTGCTTCCATGTAAGACTAGCTCATTTGTCCACCATGAATGTACAAACACTTACCTTCATTCCCCTCTCATGCAGGTAATGGTGGCTATCCCTTGACGCTGTGGCTCATGACCCCTGTCTGAAACCCACAGAACAGGCACGTTCCCATACCCGTACATGTGTCGTGATTAAGCAGACCTTTGGCTTGTTGAAGGCACAATCTCGTTGACTCAGCCGGTCGAGTGGGGCACTCATCTACAGACATTAGAATGTGTCCAAGATCCACATGGCATGTGTAATGCTGCACAATATGTGCATCCGTCGGAACGTGCCCCTGCCCCCTGACATGGAACTGCTACCACCTGATGATGATGAAGGGGAGGAGGAGGAAGAAGGGCAGGACAGCATCATGGTGCCGATGCTCAGGAGGGACGTGTCGTGCGGCAAGCATTGATTGAATAATATTTCAGACACACAAGTCAGCAGAGGGTTTGAGGATGTGAGGACATTGGGCACTGGTTGTGGGGATACATGTACACTATGCACTCTGCAATATTGAATGACACATGTGCAATGAGGAATGTCCACTCTGTTTTATTTAGATGAACAACCAGTGTATTGAAATTGAAGGTTCAAACATAAAAAACAAACCCTCCACCACCCTCCTCCTTCCCCCTCCCACCACAACTCCCAAACACACCCTCACCCCCCTCCCGCAACACCACAACTCCCAAACACACCCTCACCCCCCCTCCCACCACAACTCCCAAACACACCCTCACTCCCCTCCCCCCACAACAACCCCACACTAGTCCCATGAGGACCACATAGGCCACATGTGGATGTCAGCATTGTCACTGTGTGCTCCCAGAGCCAGGGGGAGGCATGTCCTGGTGGATCATTGTACGTTGGGACCGACGGAGCGGGCTGGTCTGGATGGAGGAGCATTGAGAAGGTGTGTCCTCCTGCTGGGGCTGTTGTGCAGGAGGTGCAGCCTTCAGAGCATCTGCTATCTGGCCAAGGTCCTCGCAGAGCTGGATTGTGCTGTCTGTAATGACCTTGCCCAGTGCCCTCAGTTTATTCCGACACTCCTCCCTGGCCTGCCGATTGTCTTGCATGAAGTCATTTATGAGGCCTGTGAGCTGCTGAGCCCGCTCTCCATCAATGGCTGATGTTGTTGGCCCGTTGGGAATCGGGCTCACATGTCTTTCCGGTGCTTCACTAAGGGAACTGGCCACAGGACTGGCATGTTCCTGTGTTGCTCCTTGCCCCGTAAACCCAGGTGTGTCACTCTCACCAGAGTCACTATATGAGAGCTGTGGGTTGGTTTGGCCATCAGGGGTGTGGACAATCTCCTATGTGTCCTCCTCAGTTGCTCCGCATATCAATAAGGGGCTGTCGGCAACATCGAGGGGCGCTGTGGCTGCAATCTCCCCAGCCACACTAGACTCCTCAGAGCGCGGCGTAGGGCATGTGTCTGCCGCCAGTGCAGGGTGGGGTATGGGTGGGGGTGGGGTTGTGCATCCTGCACGGGCCTTGCTGGAGCCGGTGGTGTGCCTCCAGGTGTTTTCCTGCTCGCAGGTAGACCGCGGACCCTGACTTGGCCCCTGGAGGTGCTGGGCCGGTTGCTTACCTGGTCCTCGCTGTCATGCTCGCTGCCTGTGGGGGTGGAAGAGAGGGATGGCATGAGTGATGATTTGAGAGCCAGCATTTGGATATGCCTACAATATCACAATCAGATTATAGTGGGTTATCAGCATTTGGGTGGTGAATGGAACATTAATCTATGCTTGGGTGGTAAATGCATGCATATGTCTGTGTCACTCATGTTGGCCGGGTACTGGGCTGGCTCACATGCACACTGTTTACATTAACTGCCCTGTGTGCCTCACAGAATGGGCATCTTTGTGTGGTATGTGTCATATAGGTTACGGCCTTGCAGTTGCACTAGCCTGGGTCTCACTTGTTTCTGCATGATTTATAGGTGGGGGTGTGGCCGACCATGCCGTGACACCTTGCCGAGCCCTTAGCAGTGACTTTCATGACATTTGCGTTGGCAGTATTGACTTTGGACACTCACCTCCATCAATGGATGACGTTGCCCTGCACTCCATATCTCTGAACCCCTTTGATGGCTTTGGGGCCTATCATGGCTGCACACGTCTCCTCCCACAGCATTAATTTAATGGGCGAACCTTGCCCTCCTCCTGTCTCCAGGGCCTGGCTTCTGTTAGCTGAGAGGATGCTCCACACCCTCAGCCGCAAGTCGTCCCACCTTTTTCTGCAGTCCTTAGAGGTGCGGGGGGTGTTGGCCACGGGGCTCACCTTCTGCGCTACCATAGCCCAGATCTCTTTTTTTTTTATTACCGCCACCCTCCGCATGTCAATGCTGAATACGGTGTCTGCATGCTCGTGGAGGGTATCCACCATCACTTGGAGCTCATCAGGGCTGAATCGCTCCTTCCTGAGGCGGGCAGCTCCATTTTTTGGTGCTTTGGGCATTCCTCCTTGATGATGGGATGTTTCCACGGTGTTGAAAGTTTGCCAGGGGTCCTGTCTGGTGAGGATGGTAATGGATTGTGTTTTTAAAGATGGCCGCCTTGCTCCTTCCACTTCCTGTGCGATGACACTGTTTCCGGTTCCTCAATTTAACGGTGACCTTAAATAATGGTGACCGCTATTTACAGTCACCACTAATCCCCCATTACTCTAAGGCGGTAGTGTTCGCTAAGGTGCGATTCATGCCGGTAGAGGGTTTTTCAGCCATTTTTGCAGCATGGCGCTATTTTCATTACTGGCATGGCACAAAGCTCGTGCCCGCGAACCAGTAATAGGGCGCTTTTAGCGGTCTATTGCCAGCTCAGACACACTATTTGCACCATGCCGGTAATGAACAGAACTTACCTCCTAACTCGGAATGAGGCCCATTATGTACTTCAAAGCCTCACAGTATTTACTGAGGGCTGAATTCCCCCATAATCTAATCCAGAACATCACAGGTTTTACAGCAATTTCATCCTCTGTCCTGCTCCTGTCACTCTCCAAGTGAATCACAGCTGCTGGGGTGCCTTGCGGTAGCAATAAGATGCCCTTAAAGAATGTGTTTTCTGTAATGGTCAACATTGGGCACCTAATAATACCCCAAATTTCAGCACCATACAATGGGCCTCATTCCGGGTTTGGAGCTAACCATGGAGTAATTAGCTCCATGGTTGCCTCCGAAACCGTCCCAAATCCGGCATGGTGAATGGAGTAATTACCGGTCCATTCCAAGGTTGGAGGGACCGGTAATTCCCCATTCACCTTTTGCCCTTCCCCATTCCCATTTCTGCCCCATAGGGCTCAATGGGAATGGGGAAGGAGGTAATTACGGCACCGTAAATTACGGTACCGTAATTACCTCCGAAGTACCTTTGCGGGTCCCGTACTTTACTCCTGCTAAAAGCAGGAGGTAAGGAAGACCCCGCAAAGGGACCTCGGAATACAGAGGTAAGGGATTACTGGCATCGGCACCCTTACCGGTGCTGGTAATTCCTTACCTCCAACCTCGGAATGACCCCAATGTGGCTGGTTTAGCTTGGGCTTTAAATACTTCCAGAGCTGGGCGCACTGCACTGCCTCCATGGCTGAAACAATATCTTTGTAATGAGCCAGCATTTCTCCAGGGTAATATTAGCCTTGGTGGGATGAGGTGCCCACCCACCACTGTTAGAAAACCTATTACCCAGGTGATCATACCAAGTAAACTGCTCTATAATACATCCACCTACTTCAAGGTGAAGAGCTTTTGAAAGTGCATATCTGGGAGCAAGTACCATACTTTTGGTTTTCGCCACATTCAATTCGAGGCCTAAATCCCTAATCTTGCATGCCAAACTTGCCAAAGATGCTCTCAGACCAGATGACGTGGCTAATAAGAGAACTGCATCGTTGGCAAAAGACAATGCTGCCAACTTGTCCTTCCCTAAACGCGGGTAGTCAAAGTTGGAAAAATTCAAGTGATCAATGACAGAGTTTACAAAGATGCAGAATAGCAAAGGTGCTAGGATGCATCCCAGGCAAACTTACCTTTCTACTGGAAATGGTTTAGTAACTTCTCCCGCTAGTCTCCATCTCACTGAGGCTGTGTTATAAGAATAAATAAGCTGGTTTGCCTTTAATAGTGGATTGGGATACCTTTAGCCTGTAGTACATCCCATCAAGACCACTGTGGAACACTGTCAACCGGAGTCATTAAATCTACAAACACTGCATACAACTTGTTTCTGTATGATGAAGTGTAATCTAAACCCCTGGCCCACTGTACGCATTCCTGTTCTGAATCCAGTCTGCAGGTGATTTAAGAGACATGAACTGTCAACCCAATCCTGAATGATTTTCAGAAGCACTTTGGTGAACAATTTCCCTGTTATATCCAAACGGGAAATCGAACGGTAATTTGCAGGATTGTCCCTTGCTCCCTTTTTGTAAATTGGTGCTATTTCAGCCTTCCTCCATGAATCGGAAATTGTGCCTGCGATGATCATGCTGTTAAAAACTCTCATTAGAATCAGGGCCCATATCAGTGGTTCCTCTTTAAATAGATCCCTTGATATTTTATCTGTGGCCGGTGATTTGCCCACCTTCAGGGAAAATATTGCCTTTTCTGCGCCTTTGATGGAGCATTGAATAACAGTGTCACTCACTATGTGCGAGTCCACGAGAATGCTAGCAATTATTCGGTGTTAACTCTCTGTAGTACCTGAGTTCATGTATAACATTTTAAAAGGATCTCTCCACACACTTGGGGTAATACAGGCCTAAATCGATGTATCACCTCTTAAATCTGTGTCTGTTGTTAATTTGCAAACCCCCTTTGAGTCCCCTATTCTAGCAGCCTCCAGCAAAGAATCCCACCTGCTGGCCAGGAAGAGCTTTTTTATTGATTTTGTAATGTTTTTATAGGCCATTCTCAGTGTTCTGAAATGAGCCCTGTCCTCCAAGAATCGTGAAGCAAGGTAGTTGGATAGGGCGCGCTTGGCCGGTCTACACTCTTCATCATACCAATGCCCCCTCTTCTTGGCATTTCATCTGATCACTGGGTTGCTAGTGATAATAAAAGGGCTGTAGATTGGCCACCAATTCCTAAAAGGATTGGATTACCACCCTATCCAAACATTCCTGGGAACAAAGGTGCTCAGTGTGGCCCAAGATAGAGTGATACATTTCTGGAATTTAGTCCCTGGCCAAAAACGAGGCCCATCCAATTCTACGCCGGGCATGTCCAGAGACTTATTAGAGGTTGGATCGGACCTCTGGTGGGCAAGAGAGAAACCATCTGCCATTAGGAAGGCTAGCGGATTATGGTCACTGTCATTACGTTCCATTACCTCAACATTTTTAAAATCAACCCATTGTGAGATTGGGGCTAGGACATAGTTAATCATAGATTGTCCATTGAGACAATATTGTTAGAATCCTCAAAGTTTTCTCTTCTTATTCTGTACGATTGCTAAAGTCTCGCCCCTCTCTTTTTTCTCCCCACCTGCGCATAGTTGTCCTGCTCTTCTTTCATCCCACAGGGCATCAGTCTACACCCACCTCCATGTACTAGGAACAAAGCTTCCTATTCTGCATTGGCATTGCTGCCTTTGTGGCACTTAACCACAGTAAGCACACCATGATTGTAATTGCACACATAGAAACTCTTTTCCTAAAATGCAGGGCAGGGTCCTGCAGACATATATTTCCCTACATGGTGTGTGTTGTATACAAATGTAGCCATACCCTTGTCTGGTATTTTCAGAAGAAAAGGGAACAAAGTCAAGTTATATTCAGTGTGAATGGTGTGTCTAGAGTGAATCCACAGCCTGAGCCTTTGATCTGGCAGGCACTTACAAAAGTTTAATTTGAGCAAGTTCACTGATTGAGTAGCCACCATAGGGTTCAATAGATGGAATGCAGTGTTTGACCCTCACCCCAATGCCCATAAAAGATTGAGAACTGTGCAATTACCATGCCAGACAATATAAGAATATGCCTACCACAATTCAGAGTGAAGCCATGTTGTAGAATATATAAACTTGATGACACTTCCTGATGGCATTGCTCTGCCCGATACCTTCAGGGAACAGCTGTTCTGATCTTCCTGTGCAAGACCTGGTCCAGTGTCTATCTCCCTTGTTTAGATGGGACCAGCCAGAATTAAATGTTAGCAGCTGCAGTCCCTTGTTCATCAACCCAGTCAAAGATATGACCTTGAGCTTGGAGAGTGGACATGTGGGAGCTAATAGTCCTATCAGAGCCAGAGATCTGAATCTGTACATTCTATCCAGGCATACACCTCTGGTGACACCAGTGCTTTTGGCATCACCTGCCCTGAACTAAAGCATTGGTCTTACCTCTTACTCATTGCTACATGACAGTCATACATCTGCTGCTGCCAACAGCGTACCACAACCTCAGCTCGGTAGCCCAATGCAACTGAAGCCCCCGCCAGAAGTGAACCATAGAATAGACCCCAGAAGCCAATACTTTCACGGCTAGACGTGGAACCTATCAGACACATGCCTACCAGGAGCCAATCTGAATATTTAGTATAAGGAACCTGATAACATCCAAAGAACCCAACCATTAGATGCTTTCTTCACTTGGTTCAAGCTCTAATGGACCCAATCCTTAAATGGGGCTTATGAGAAACAGAGTTGCTGAAGACCATGCCTCCCCAACCACAAGAAGGGAGCCTTGCCATAGACACTCATTCGAAATACAACCAGTATCAATGCCATTTGCTTCTAAATAATTACATATTTACTTGTCTTCCTGTTATAGCCAAGCCCTGTGGTGGAACTCATATCCTTCATTGGACATGCAGGCCAAATGCAACCCTCACCATCAATTCAGGACTTGCTATAATTGTTTATCATTTGCCACTCAGATTCCCTGACTATAATAAGTTCCCTTTGTGTATAGTTACCCATCTGTAATTGTTTATATAATGTAAAGGGATTGTAGAGATAGTATTAATGCAGAGATGTTCCCGTGCTGGATTTCCAGATGTGTAATTGTGGGCTCAACACCTTATCTATGAATGCCTACATTTCCCATGCAAATGGGGAGTGCATACATGTTTGGGTCATGGTGTACTTGCCTAATATGGCCCGCATTGCACAAAGATTCGGAGAAAATACTGCTTGACGGTTATTTTATTATATATATATATATATATATATATATATATATATATATACACCATGCTCTAGTAGTAAACACAGGTAAAAAGGGATTACTGCTGCCACAATCTATCTATGCCATTAATGGTCAGTGTAAATCGCCTGCAAGCGCCAGCCCTGCGGGATGCATGAGGGACACACTGGGCAGCAAGGAGTAGCCAGGAGGGGCCGCCAAGCACTCTGTACCCACTGGCTCAGCCCCAGGCTGCCAAAGACAATCAAAGCAGAAGCAAAAAAAGTAAAACAAAGACTGCACTACTCGCAGCACTATTTTGACCTAGGTACAACCCCCTCAAAAAGGAAACAACCAGTACATGGAGAGCAATGTAAAATGTGTCTTGATAATGACTAAACATTATGTTGCAAAATCATGTGTTAGCGTATATTGGGCAGTGTGTTGTTTTGTCACATCAGGTTGGCCATGCAACCACTATTAAAAGCTTCTTGCCACTCTGCACAACAGTCAGTTGTGACCTCCATTAAAATATGTGCGGAGATATGCTAGGGAAGGACACACTGATGTCTTCATCATCATGAAGAAATGTGTCCGAATTTTGATTTGGCTCCAACAAGCCCTTGTCATCTCTAGCCCATCAACGACTGCTAAATTTGGCACTCGGAGCAGACATTGTTGGCTGCCTGCTTCATTACTATGGGAATGAGGCAAGTGTCTGCCAGCATTAGGGGTGACTATGCTGATTCAGCAACTCTGTCTTCCAAGCCCGCATCCAGCGGACGAGCACCAGACATGAATACCCCCCCGCCCCACCGCGGCTTCACGACATCCACTCCCCGGCAATGGCCGCCACCGTCGTAAACAAAGATCAGAGCTCAAAATGTAATCTGGAGGATATTGTACTATTGATTCTGGTTGCGGTGCATTAAAAATGACTTCATAAACCGGCCGCTTTATGCTGTTGGATCCACCAGTAGCAGAAGTAAATCAAAATGCAGTGCATTGAAGCACGGAAAGGAGATGCTAAGGTGGGAGGCTATTGATAGGAGTGTCCTCAGGAGAAAACAAGGTGATATATGTTCCAATAAGTGAGGGAGCTGGCCAGCCATGAAGGAGGCCATAAACAACGCGATAGTCCCTCTCCGTCTCTCACACAACCTGCTGGTAAATGGCTTGGATATGGCCAGTAAAAGGCGAGAGCATATATCCCTGTTCATTGTTCATGATCAGCTAATAGAAGTTAACACTGTAGGAGGGCATCCATCTTGCTGGATCACCAAGGTGGAGGAGGATCTCCAGTCTGTGCTGCTCATCATCGTGAGTGAAATGGCGCGCGCCAGGCGGCTCCTGAACAAGAGAAATGAGCGCGCGTGCCGAGCAGGAAAGAGATTAAATGTTATCAGATGAATTTATTCTTCGAAAATATGTCTGGCTGTCTCCGTGTGCTCTGCCTGCTTCTCTTTCACCTGACTCTGCTCTGTTTACTATTTCCCATTCGTCATGATATTGCAGAATATCGTTCTCTCTCCCATATTTCACTCATCCCCCTTTTGATCTCTTTCTCTCACCCTCTCGTTTCATTTTTACTGTGTCTATGTATGTCTAAATCTCTCTCTCTTTCTCTTAAAGTCGAATTCCTGTTTCTATCTTACTGTTCATGTGCACCGTTTCACTTTCTTTTTGTTTCTCCACTCGTTTCTTCTCACTCTATCTCTTTCGCTCTGCCCCTCCTCTCTCTCTCCCTCCCTCTCTCTCTCTCTCCTTTCCTGGTAAGAGTCTTGTAGTGAGAGGACGATCACCATTAGCTGGCGGCTTCATGCTAGGAAACGAAGCACAACGTTACACCAGGGGTCTGCAACCTGCGACTGTCCAGATGTTTTGGAAGACAACTGCCTTGATCCCTTACCAATGACTCTGCGGCTGGGGCTGATGGAAGTTGTAGTCCAAAACATCTGTAGAGCCAAATGTGGCATACCCCTGCTAGACAAGGATAACGATACCTAAAGTGGCAAGATACGATAGTTTCAAACATGGGAAACGTCTGTGACTGTTCTGAATCTGTTTGGCTTTCTGTGCTCTCTTTCTGCCTGTCCCTGTTGTCTCACTCTCATTGACCCTGTGGTTGATCAGTTTCCAGTGACCGGCATTTGGGATGTTTCTCTGTGGTCATATTTTCTGTTTGGCCGTTGCTCCTCTGGAGCATTCAGTGGTATTTCATCTTAATGCATGTATCTGTTATAGTTTTCCAAGGAGGCTTTATGGCTTTTCTTGGCTCTTACTGCTAACAGATGGAGCTACAGTGTTTCTGCATATCTGTTGTTTCTTTACAACATTTGGTACGTGTCCAGTGGTATGTGTAGTTTTTCACGAGGATAGCTCATGTTTCATCTTGTTATGCTTGTAATAATAGAAACTGGAAAGACTTTCGTGTAAAGTATTCAGACGTTTCTGTCGTATTTATTTATTTATTTACTTGACAACCTTTTTCATAACACTCACATCACAGTACAGCAGTGCATTACATAGCTCCCAGGGGGAAGGTCGCGGGGGTGTCGTGCTTCTCATTTAGCCTCCAGAACTTTCTACAGGCGGCCACAATACCGTGCGGTCCGAAGACACTCCCCCTTCACTACTTTATACTTGGATTCCCCCCGCAGGGTGAATTCTGAGGGGGAAAGGGCGCAGGTGTTTGATGCCCAGGCGAGGGTTTGGAGGCCAAAGGGCGTGAGGACCACAACTTCATTGAATTACAGTGCCTCCACTGGGAATAATAGAAGTAGGATCAAACAATTCACGGATCACCTGACCAGGGGAGAGGTTAGGCTGAGCAGAGGGGGATAGGGGGGAAAGACTAGCATATGATTGGCATTACTAACATTATTTCTATAGCTGCCACAGAGAGCCCCTTCATCGCACAGACCACCCCCCTCCTACCATGCCTGGCAAGCAGCGCCCAAACGGAAAATGCTCACAGTTAAGCATACAATCCCCGTGGAATATGCCTGAACTAACAAGAAGTGGGCCTGCAGTCCTATAAAATTTACAGGAGAGTTATATACTCTGATGAATGAAATCAAGCAGTGTTTGGGGGTGAACCGGGACGTGTGGGGGTGATAAGGCCAGAGCCAGAGAAACAGGGCAGAGTGTATGTTTCACAGACAGTGAGGGACTTGATTGCTGTAGCCCTGTCCCTGGGACCCCAGATAGTGCCATAACTCATGCCACGGCTGATTGATGATTGCCAGAGGACTTGTCAAGTAGTTCGCCTATTGATCTAGGTGGACCCAATTGTTGTCCAGGGGCTCCCATTGTCATTGTTGGGACCACCATTGACTCAGCGACCCCACTCATAAGTACACCTGCCAAAAAGCACCTTAGTAAGTGCCTGATGACCCGTTCTCCTCATTATAATAATAATAATAATAATAATAATTTGGCATTTATATAGCGCTACGAACCCTCAGGTATCTGAGCGCTGCTTATTATTACCCACGGTGTGTGGTGCTCATTTATCGACCTCGGAAGGATGAAAGGCTGAGTTTGGCCCCGCCGGGATGCGAACCAAAGCGAGCGTTCTACTCGCTGTGCCACTTGACCGGCTATTGAGCTCTGCCATGGCTGGAGAAGTGCTAGTACTTGTGAGGTTTGACTTAGGCCAGGTCTGCATGAACAGCATGCCAATATGTCTCGGGAGGATAGCTCAGGGGCAACGTGCTCACCTTGGAAGCAAGATGACACAGAGCAACACATTTCGATCTCCGGGTCCGTGCTTAGAAACCTCTGGGTATTAAGCTCGTTATAACCTATCAAATCATATCAATAAACACGCCACAGGATGGAGAATTACTGGCCACGACAAAGACCGATACCAAACCAGATGAGCCATTACAATTGGAGGATCAACACTCAGAATCCATCAGGCCAAGACCACCCCCGGTCTGCAACAGCCCGGATCTAATAATGGAAACTGTGACCAATGCAGGGACTGCAACCAAACTGTAATGCAGGTGATGTATTTAAGTCTCTTCCGTGTAGGCCCAGGCCCAAAAGAAAGTGGAGTAGTTGCATGCGCAGAAAGTGGCCACCCTGCATTGTTCATTCATCATCCCCAATGTATCCGCTGAGCTTACCCTTGATCCATCTGCCAAGGGGGGTGGCAGTGGTCAGTGGATGCAAATACACTCTTGTTCTTGCAGAGCAGCCAGACCTCAAGAGACCATTTCTGCCTTTCATTCAAGCACAAAGAAGGGCAAGAGCCACAGGTCAGTCAACATCTGCTCTATGGGACGTTTCAAGCCCCCGCAATCATCAAAGAGGGCATATCCCAGCTATCCTGATTTTGATGTTCAAACCACTAAGACTAGCGTTAACATGCCTGGGATGGGAACCAGTGCAAAGGTAGAGAGCTCTGGCCCCAACTCTGCCCTGCCAGACACGGGGCTCTGGACCTCGATACACCCAGGACCCCCTACCTCCACACTATGATCATATAGTCACACAGGAGGAAAGCCCAATGAGTAAATTACCCACCTAGCACTAACTCCATGGTCAGCATGGGGGCTTGCAGGGTGGGATGTGGGGCCCACACCTCGCACCCCGTTTTAGGGCCAGCAGATCACAGCCTGAATGGGCAGCGGGTGGGGTAGTATTCCTCCACAAAGTTCCA
The DNA here is from genome assembly GCF_040938575.1 of Ambystoma mexicanum. Lineage (NCBI taxonomy): Eukaryota > Metazoa > Chordata > Amphibia > Caudata > Ambystomatidae > Ambystoma > Ambystoma mexicanum. Next base: position 543,087,483 of record NC_090927.1, read on the forward strand.
AAACTGGACCACAACCATCAGGAGTCCAGGGAGGCAAATACAAATAAGTGTATTCAATGTCTTTGGCTGTTTATCTGCAATCTGTGAGGATATCATAAAATGCACCAGATTGCACAGCCAGGGGCTGAGTGCTTATGACTCCATACGGACTGAACTTAGGCATCAGAGCATGGTCAATGGTCTTTTAGGCATTGATACAAGGCGGCGCCCCCACCAATATGCCCCGATAGAAATTGCTTCCCATCCCCAGTACTGCTATGAGCACTTCCCCGAATCCAGGTCCTATAGGTCTATGCTAACTGGTGCCAATACAGCCCATTGGGAAAAAGGACCACAACTAACCGCATTGGAATTAGATGATTTGCATTTTTTCTTGGTGTCTCTAACTGTACCTTATTCTGAACTGTGCTAATTTGAAGCAGAGGCTTAGAGCCCAAGCATTCAAATGTAATTAATGCTCTGTACTATGATAGGAGATATGAAATTATGCCAATGGGCCGAAGGCCACCAGACATTTGGGCCCCACTTCGAAGATACCTGCTCACACAGGCAGAATTGACATATGTCCCAGGGGGGATATCAAGTCATGGTACGACCTGATTTTTATTATTATGATGTGTTATGCTATGCATGACACCCTCATCCATGTTGCCTCATCCATGTTGCCTCATTAGAGACCACTAGTTGTGACCACCACTTAAGTGTAGTTCATTTCGTGAGAAAGAGGCACAGAGCCAACAGATTTCTTGACCCGGCAGTAGACCTGCAGTCCTCCCCAACAAGCACACCAGTGGGTTATATGGTATCTCCATGCCCAGAACAGAGATCGGGGAGAGAGTCGTCGCTGTATATCCACAAATGACCACATTTTCTGATAAAAGGGAGCATCTGCCATGCCAAACTTGGGACATGTTTATTTATTTATTTTTGTAAGGTGCTATAGAACAAATAGCTTTTCAACGTGCCGCAAGACAAAAAGTGGGGAACATGGGAGAAATAAAACAATAACGCTCCTAGTAGGTCTTCTGACATTCGGATTGTGCAAGTGCAGTAACAAGAAGTGCAGGGGAGAGGGGTGGGGAGTGCCGGTCTGCCCGAAATGTGCAGTGCATATACTGGGAATGGGAAGTGCAGGGTAAAGAGAAGAGAGAGCACGTGAGAGGGGGTGGGGAAGGGGGGAAGATGGCAGAACGGGCTAGGCGAGTAGAAAGGGGAGGCCAGGACAGCAAATGTCAGGGATTGCGTGAGGTGCAGGGGTGATTGTCCACATGCTAAGTGCGAGTGCGGGTGTACTAGGTGGGGGTGCCTGGTGCCCTGTATAACTCAGAGGGAACCAGGCAGCCAGTCCCTTATATTGGAAGCATCCTAATGCATAACCTGCTTGGGGATTTTCTACGCCTGGTGAAGCACTTTGATTTGGATCAACGTTTGTCTGGAGTTAATAGATACTTTTTAGGTGCACATTTCTGATCATTCCATCTCGTTAATGGGTTCCCCTACATCTCTTTCCCACTTGGCCCTAGCCGACTGGCTCACTCCATCAGACTCTTCTTGGTTTTATTTATATATACTAGAGATCAAGCGTGTGCAGCCCACTGAGCAATATGTCAACTTCAGACGGGGAGAGTGTGCCAGCGCATTAGGGAAATCCTGATACCCTGCCTGAAAGGCATGTCTCACCCTGAAGTATTGGAGCAGTGTCAGAAAATCACTCCCCACTCTTGACATAAATATATATTTTGAGACAAACTGCCCTCATGGAAATACATCCACCTAGATTTGTTTTTCTATGGTACTCCACACCTCACTGATCGTTCTGTGACACATAGGTTGTATTTCCTGTATACCCCAATAGGACACCACTGGGAAGTAGGGCTTTGATATGTCCAACCGCTTGTGTAACCTCCTTTAGGTCAAGACTGTGCTTCTGACAGGGTAAAATTTACACTTATCCACCCTAGAGTTTGAAACCAGCAAGGGCTGCTGGGAGACGGGAAGTACAAACACCCTCTTGATGCTCACATGTGGATCCCCAATCCCGGCATTCACAATGATGTAAATTGTGTCTGCACTGCCAAGCAATATATGTCCATATTTGCAGCCTCTAGGTGACCCTGTTCATATGGGTGCACAAGAATGTCCCATCTAATACATGGGTTTTTGGAACACCATGCCAAATGTACCAGTAGCAATCTGAGTTTAGTAAAAAAAAACTCCATTCCAGACCAGACAGGTATGTTCTGGAAAAAATACATCAAACAGGATGTTCTGGAAAAAATACAAACATTTGGGTACAATGACCATTTTGGGCAGTAAAATGTGCCATACAATGAGAGGGGAGGCTTGTTATGCATGTTACCCTTGAGATCAGTGCCTCCAAACGTTCAAAGTGGTTTTGGGTGATGCCGGCTCACAATGATCCCAAGGTATTTCACAAACTCCTCCTACATTTATAGCCCCCTCCATCATTGGGCCTGGTAGTGGCTTCATTAAGAGGAAACAATATTGATTTTGACCAATTTATGCAAAGACCAGAGTATGACCCAAAACATGTCAATTCCTGGGTGAGGGGCAGTATATTTTGGACCAGATTCTTCAGGTACAGTAGCACATCATCAGAAAGGGGGAGATGACCTCCCTGCATCCCCCCATGGCCAACCCTCTATGAAGGTGGTGATTCCTAACCCGAATCACCAGGGGTTCCATTGCTATGGCAAAAAGACTTGGGTAGAGGGAGAGGGATTCTGGCACCCAAGCAAAAAGAGAATCTAGCCACTTGTCGGGCGTGGTGTCATGTGTTTCTTTGACCATTTTTTCATTTAAGGTACGTATTTCCTGAACAGCTTCCGTAAGTGTTCCATTGATGGCATTGTTGGCAGTATTGTGGTGCAACAGATGCTTCTGATCTTGGGGCAGATGCCACCCTCCATCGCAGTAATTAAGTAGAGAACCAGTCAGTTTTGCAGGGCCATAAAACCTAGGGCACAGAGCTCTTCTGGCACCATGTTCAGTCCCATTTTGGTTGCATTTGCCAACTGAACCACTTTGTACCTGGTTATATGAAGCCATTTAGCGTTGGCAGTTGACTGTACCCCAGGAAGCAGGAGAGATGTAAAAAACACAAACGCTTTACTGAACAGGTTTAAATGCTGCAGTAGTGCGTCCAAGCTCTGTGTGGATTTGGCAGAAATATAATTACTTGCTCTTTTTTTCTTGTTATTCGGTTTGGCTTGTTTCTCACCTCCTTCCTCTCTTCCCCTTTACACTTCTCTCTTCGGATAGAAAATACCTTAAATGGCAACATATTCACCCAGGGCACAACCAATGCATGGTTGTGGAGGGTCACAAGTGAACAAATTCCTCTGCAGTTTGGAGGGAGCTGGGCATATGCTCTGGACACAGGTCCACCAAAAATCCATCACTGCCGCTGTCCCTTTCTGCAACACTGGGATGCTCATCGTCCTCTTACAGCCAGTGTTTATGCCTAGTATGATCATCCCAGTTGTTCTGAAAGATAAAGAATGCTGTCTGAGCGGTTTTATGTTTACAGGGTAGTGTTTGTCATACATCAGAGCTCCCTCGGTTGCGGCTCCTGTGGTGTCTAGAAGTGTCCGCAGGGGACACCAGTTGCCAGTCAGTCTCCCTGGTCAGTCCCACTAGCCTCCCTGCCTACCCAACCTTCAGACTATTAAACACGGCTGTGCTGTCCCCATGTTGCTGTATCTGTATTTAAAATCCATGCGCTGTGAAAAACTAGGCCTTTTCTCCCCTTTCAGGATTCTCAAACTTAGGTGGCTTCTCCACATGTTGCTGTAATACACACTGTATCTGTATTTAAAATGTTTGCGCTCTGAAAAACCAGGCCTTTTCTCCCCTTTCAGGATTCTCAAACTTAGGTGGCTTCTCAGCATGTTGCTGTAATACGCACTGTATCTGTATTTAAAATTCTTGCGCTGTGAAAAACTAGGCCTTTTCTCCCCTTTCAGGATTCTCAAACTTAGGTGGCCTCTCACCGGTTCTAAAGTGAGCATTGTGAGCTCTTTAACCCTGAGAATCTGTCCTATTGCTCAACTTGATTGCTGCTCGCTATCTTGTCTGCCTACTCTCTCCAGTGTTTCCCCCTCTCTCACCTACTCTATGGTGCTCTCTGTCTCTCCTATCTTTTCTATCTGCTTCTCTATTCACTATCCTGCTCTCCTCACTAAATCTGGTAGGAAGAAGTTTAAAAAGGACATCCTGGTCTCCAACCCAGGCCTCCCTATCGCTGACACCTACACCAGTGCCTCCCCCAAGGATACTCTCACCGACATTCTCTTTGTCGTGCCTTCACCTGACGTATGGACCCTTCATATGGTCTCTGTGCTCTCTCCTTTCTCCTCTTCTCCCATCAATGGTGGCACCCATTGGGAGGTCCTCCTGTCCTCCTTCCACTCCTCTAAGGTCATAATTAATGTTTACTCTAATGGGACCGTCTTGGTTTAAGGCCAACCTTCACCTCTTTGGTAGATGTTTCCCGCACCTCATCAACTTCCTTTCTTCTCCTGCTGTCCCCCCTCCCCTTTCCTCAGCTACCTTGCCTTCCCCCTCCCTCCTTGCCCACTCTCGGGCTCCTTCTACACCACTGCAGGGCATACCTCTGATCTGTACCCCTCCCTGGAAGTCCTTCAAGGATGGCAACCTTCTCCACATTGCCACTCTTAACTCTCGCTCTGCTGTCAAACATTCCTCTGATATCTGCCGCCTTCTTGAAGAACTTGACCTTGATGTCCTCGGTCTCACTGAGACATGGTGCACGGCCAGCTCTGTCACCAGCTTTGACATGCTCCTACCTGACGCTACAAGATCCTCTCTGCATTCAGGCCCAACCGCTCTGGTGGGGGCGTAGCCTTTATATTCCTTGAGTGGATTCCTGCCTCTGTCACTCCTATGCAGGCCTACTCCTCTTTTGAATGCCTCATCTGCTGGCTCTCTCTCTCCCCAAGCCATTCCCTTACTGTGGCTATTATCTATCGGCCACCTGCTCAGATTTCTTCCTTCTATTCTAAGTGGGCGGACCTCTCCTCCTCACTCCTGGCCTCAACTGCTCAACTCCTCCTTCTTGGAGACTTCAACATCCACCTGGATGCCTCCTACCCCTCCTCTGGACTCTTTCGCGACCTCTGCGACTCTCTCTCACTCACCATTCTCCCCTCTGGCCTGACACATTCAGCAGGGCACATTCTCGATGTTCTGATCTCCTCTGACCTTCCCCTCTCTGTCCCCCTCTCCAATCCTCTCCCCTGGAGTGATCACTTTCTCCTATCCTCCCACCTCACCCTACCTAACCCTCAGGCCAAGCCACCTCCATCACTGCCACCCACTTTCTCGGTCATCTGACCCATGAAGCGCGTGTCAGTTGAGGCTTTCGCCACCACCTTCTCACCCCCTGCTCCCCCTTTGGCTGACTCTCACCCTGACACCACCATCTCCATGCTCCACTCATCTATATCTGATACTCTTGATATCCTTGCCCCTGTCATGAGAATCCACCTGAAGCCCAAGGCCAAGTGTAACTCCTGGTATGACTGAGATCTCGTCACCCTAAAATGCAAGTGCAAGTTGGCCGAGAGGAAATGGCGTGCTTCATGTTCATCCTCTGACAAACTGGCCTGCCGCCTGCTGCAAAGGCAATACTGGCTCTCCTTCCTCACCAAGAAGAGAGCTCATATCCAAGCCCGCATCTCTGCGGCATCTAACAACTCGGCTGAACTCTTTAAAATCTGCAAGGAACTAGCCAATCCTGATGCAGTCTCTACCTCTCCTGTACCATCCCAGGCCCTCTGCACAGCACTGGCTTCTCACTTCATTTCTAAAACTCAGGACATCCTGTCCTCACTCTCCTCTTATCATCTCCCTCCCTCCATTCCCTGCTCCTCCTCTGGCCCTTCTGCAGCCACACCTCTCCCTCCTTCTCTACCTTTCCCGTTTTCTCTGCAGACAAGATTTCTAGACAAGTCTAATCTATGAAAGTCTCGTCGAAACAGGTCCACCCCTATTCCTCCAAAACTATCAAGGACCACATCGACTCCCTGGCTCCTGCCCTGGCTGATTTCTGCAATCACTCCTTCGCCACTGGAGTCTTCCCATACCCCTGAAGCACTCCCTTGTGCACCCTCTTCTTAAGAAACCCTCTGACGACCCCTCCTGCCCGGCTAACTATCGCCCAATCTCCATCACTCCCTTCCTGGCCAAGCTCCTGGAGAAACTGGCCATCTCCCAGCTTAATCTCCACACCAAATCTGTTGGTTGTCTTCATGACCATCAGTCTGGCTTCAGAGCTGCCAGAAGCACAGAAACTGCTCTCCTGAACATCCGTGAAGACCTGCTCTCCAACCTTGACTCCAACACCCTTTGTGTCCTCATCTTGCTTGATCTCTCTTCTGCCCTTGACACTTTCAACCATGCCATCCTGCTCAACCGTCTCCGTGATAACCTGGGTATCACTGGTCAGGCTCTGGCGTGGCTGACCTCTTTCCTCTCTGACCGACCCTCCCAGGTCCAACTTGGGTCCTTCCTCTCTGATATCTTTTTCTCTACCTGTGGTGTACCCCAGGGATCTAACCTCTCTCCTTGGCTGTTCAACCAATACCTGGCATTCCTTGCCCACCGCATCGCTGCTCTCTGCCCCAACTTTCAATGCTGTGCAGATGATACCCAGCTCATTTTCAGGCTACCCTCGGCCTCCTCCTCTCCTTCCCTCATCTCTGACTGTCTGTCTGCTATCAAGGAGTGGTGTGCCGCCAATGACCTCTGCCTTAATGCCAGTAAGACTGAGATTTTACTCATTGGCACACCCACTCCCTCCTTCCCTGCAGCTCTCTGGCCGGCCTCCCTCCTGCAAAGCTAAAAACCTAGGGGTCATCTTCGACTCCATACTCTCCTTCTCTCCTCACATCTCTGACGTCTCTAAGAAGTCACACTACCAGCTGCACCTCCTCAGAGGTATTCTTCCTTTCCTCTCCTTCCCCCAGAAGCTCACCATCTTCAGAGCCCTGGTTCTCTCTAGGCTGGACTATTGTAACAGCCTCTATATAAATCTGCCTGCCTCTACTCCCCGCCCTCTGCAACTTATCCAGAACAGGACTGCAAGACTTGTCCTTGGCCTCAAGCCCAGGGATCGTATCTCTCCAGGACTGAAATCTCTGCACTGGCTCCCAGTGGCTGCAAGGATTAAGTTCAAAACCCTCTGCATAGTCCACAAGGCCTTCTGGGCCTGGGACTGCAATACCTTCAACTCTCTCTTCCCAAATATCTGCCTTCTCGAGCTCTTCACTCATATGCCTCCAACTCCCCCATGGTCAGTCGCTTCTCCAATCAACGAGTTGGTGGTAGATCTCTCTCCTCAGCAGGGGCCTCCCTCTGGAACAGCCTTCCTGCCTCCCTGAAACTGGAGGAGAACCATCTCCGGAAGCACCTCAAAACCTTCCTCTTTGCTTCTGCTTTCTCTCCCCCTCTCCCCCGCTGAACTCCTGGCTAAAACTGCACTCATTACCTAGCAACCCTTTCTGATCTTGGACCCAGGCCCTGCCATTTGCACATCTGCACTGCCTCCCTTGCAACCCCCGCACCTGGGGACTGTTATTCTGTATCCCTATAGACCCCTTACCCGCACATAAGACTGCTCTTACCTTGCACTTGCCACCATCCGGCCGTTTGTATTTATTTTATTTATTCTACTATCCCATGTACTGCACTTTCCCCTCTCTCTTCACCACGCACTTTTCGCTTTCCCCCTTCCCATGAACTTGCACAATCTGAATGACACCTGGCCTAGTAAGATCGCTGTCTGTCTTCCCTCTGTTCCCCCTCCCTTGCCTCGGAGCGCCTCAAAACACTTGTGTATAGGCGCAGTATAAATGCCATATCATATCATAAAGCATGTACATTGGCATCCCAAGTTTCTTTAGATTCACTATTTATTTTCTTCATCATCCTTTATTCATAACGCACCAGCCCTTCTGTGCGGCACTGCAGAATCTCTCTTTCCCATACCCCATCGTTAAACACTGAATCCATTATTTGCATCAGGGGCCTGGTGTGGCACCACGGTATATCATGTCCTGTTGAGTTCTTGCAATATATTCTCATCTGGGTGGTAGCCAGCTGTTTCCCCCTCTGTGCTCCCTCGATGTTGTATTCTAGAATGTTGTGCTTTGTAGCTTCTCCCCAGGCCGTGCATTCAAGCTGGACATAATTATCTTCATACACCTCCTCCTCTTCATTTATCCATTGCATGCCTACTGTGTGACCTTGGAACAGCCCCCTGGTTCTGCACAGAGACAAATACATCAAGCATCCCCCTCCTGAGCTGCTATTTCTTATGGCAAGAATTACTTTGGTGTCCCTGCGAGGTGTGGGATTAGTGAGCACACATAGCAGCTGCTGTTGGTGCTCCCTCACCCAACCCTCTTCATCTTGTTGTATTGCACATTCTCAGATGCCGTGTCTACCCTCCCCCAATGGGCTCATTGACTCTGACCATTAGACACACTCCTTTTGGTGTGTTTTTCCCTTACACTATCAGCTGGTGCTCCTTCATTACCTTTGTGCAATAGAAACAAAAAGAGAGAGAGAGAAGAAAGAAAACAAAGAAACAGGACAATCCTATCCCTATTATTTGCATATCAAACCTTTTCTTCTTCCCATCCCCCCAATTCTCACTTGCCCATTATCTTCTTCATTGCCAGCTTTCTGTATAATCTTACAGCTGAAAAGAATGCCAGTGATAATTCGGAAATACTCCTCATCAAATGGTGTTTATTATTCATCTTTACGTTGTGCTTCTGTTGACTTTGTGGACGTCAGACAAATCGGTCCATGATCTTCTTTCTTTCACCTTCGCCGCTGTGGGTGTCACGTAGACGACCTCGAAGGGGCCAATAAACCAGGGATCCCTCCACTTTCGCACAATGTTTTGGACTAGAACTTTAACATCAGGGTAATCAGGGAAGAGGAGCTGGGTGTGTAGAAATTCTCCCCCCCTGTGGGCACTTGTCTGCTCTTCAATGTTGGTCAGCTGACACATTGAGCGCTGGAACTGGTGGGAAATGTAGTTGCCCACATTTGTCATTACTGTCAAATATGTTTTAATTTCTACTCCAAAGATCTCTGCTGTAGGGTTAGAATCCAAAATTAAATGTGCAGGAGGGACAGGCTCATGCATCCTCCTGCCAGTTACAATTTCATGAGTCAAGTGGTGATCCACACTGGGTGAGTTGCGATGAGCAAAAAGCTACAATGGGAGCCAGTAAAGCAAATTGTGGGACAATGAAGATGTTAGCTTAGCCAAGCATTCTTTAATTAAGCCATTTAGTCTCTCAACAGTCATATTCGCCTGTAGCTGGTACACCGTGCATAGTTTGTGCATTATTCCCAAGAGGTGTGTTACTTCCTTAAAGAAGTCGTTGGCAAAGTGTGGCCCATTATCCAAAATTATCTCATCACAAACCCTCCACTTTGGAAACATCTCTCTTACTAGGAATCTTGCGGCTGACTTCACATCATTTTTAGCACAGGGTCCCATCTCAAGCCAATGGGAAAACAGACAAACAACTACTAGCATGTGCCTGTGAGAGGCACATCTATCTTGCATATCAACATAATCGATATGCATGTGCTGCAAAGGCTCTTCCGGTCGCGGTAATATTCCCTTGACCATCTTTAGAGTATGCCCAGAAAAGAATTGATGGTAGACAACACAATTCCCATGAACTCTGCCACTCGCTTATGTAAATTTGGTACATACCACCACTCAGTGATTTCTGCTGCTATATTCTCTTTGGATTTGTGGGTGGGAAAGTGCAGCTGTTCTAGTGCTACACTTAGCAATTTCTTGGGTATCACCGGCTTCCCTTTGCTATTTTGACTGCAGATCAAGTTGGTTGGTGAAAGGGAGCACCCTCTCTGTACCCATAAATCGTTTTCCTCCTTTGGGGCCTCTCCTTTCACCTTTGTAATCTGGAAAATTGGTATTGCCTTGAAACTCATCCCTCTTTCCCTTTCTTCTCTCTTTTTCCTTTCTGCTGCCATTATTCATGTTTTTCCTTTCGCCCCTGTGTACAGCCTCATACTTCCTTGTGGTAAGTAGGTTGCTTCATTGGCTGCTCTGTCCACCATCTCATTCCCTAATGATATTCGGTCATGCTCACCTGTGCGAGCAGCACATTTTATTATAGCTTCTTCCACTTGCAATTTTAGTCTATCAATCAATTACCCCATCAGCTCTGCATGTTGTACCATGGACCCGTCACTTCTCCTGCACCCTCTTCTTTCCCACTCTGCCAATCTTGAAGGTATTGTAGAGGTTACAGAGGCTGAATTCAAGAATATGTTAGCTGCATGT